>NC_135870.1:15779992-16113492 GCF_031162955.1 Sander vitreus
TGAACAATCAGTTGTCAGAGATGGTTTTGCTATGATCTGCACCGATAATGGCATTATGAGTGTTTGTCTTGTATTAAAAGTATGCCTTATTTATTGGAATACAAGAAGACCAAGATTTAGCTCAGTTCAGTGTTACTAGGGCTGGATATGGCTTAAAACGTTAAAATACTATTGCAAATACCATATCTGAGTTTCGGTACCAAAATGCTTGCATACTTTACGATGTGATAGTTTGTAGAAAAAAAATAATAAAGTTCTCAACCATACCAGTCTAAAGTTGACAAAATTTTTGATTTAAATTAGGAACTATCTGTTAACACTATACAAATCTGTACAAACATTTAGATCCAGCTTTGATAACCAGGCCTAAATAGTACTCTGTAATACTGTACATAGATTTAAACAAAGCAAAAATCACTCTTTACTGTGTGTGTGTGTGTGTGTGTGTGTGTGTGTGTGTGTGTGTGTGTAAGTAAAATCATTCTACAAACAGAATAGTTTTTCATGAAACAACCTTAAACGTAGAAAAAACGAGTAATAGTTATCTTAATTAAATCGTGTAGTGTGCGTCGACCCTTTGAGACCACATTAAGGACTCCTGCTGTCCCTGCTGGTTGAGCAGAGCTGCTCTAAATTAGTTAATTTGCTTACACTGTTATCTTACTCTCGGCCCCTTACTACCATCCCCCAAGCACACACACTGCTTAATGGCTGTGCTGTTGTGCACACACGTACATACACAATCTGTGTTCGTTAATGTGTGTATTCTATTGTTGACAGTGGTTCTAGTATTAAACCCTCACCCAGCCCTTCATACTGTCACACTACTTAAACCTGCTCCCCCAGCTGCTAGACTAAGCAGGATTACTCGAGGCCTTTACACACACACTTTCACATCCATGTGCAAAGACCGGTATCCACAGCATATGCACCGACACACACCCTCCCCTTATCATCCAGTCTCTCTGTACTTAATTAATGTGTGGATTATGCTGTCTTTTCTATCTCAACACAGCTGTGTAATGACTTCAATTCATCTGAGATCTACGACCAAACTGTACATTACGGGTTGCTGTAATTTTTGACACTTATTAAAATGTATAGAATCTGAATTTAACACTGAAGGGATTGCTTCTTATCAGGAGTTGTGGAATGTGTCTACTGTGTTAACTAGAGCATTACTGCAAACAAAATCACATGCTGATCATCTGAAAGCATTTCTAAAAAAATGTGCACTGCGTGGTTGAAAACACTAGCCCATAATATTTTCCCTCTTTCTCGAGGAAAAAATGTTACACCCTACTTTTTCCATAAAAGTTTAGACTGCACTCACAAAATAAAAATCATTATATAGTAATAAAGCGGCAGCCTCTCAATTATAGAAGGTTTCTTTTTAACTGAACTGAACCACTTGGATCTGTTTGATTTGGGTTGGCATGGAATGGTTTGTTCTGGCTGGGTGTAGTGAAACGGTATTAGTTCTGGGAGTGACAGTAAAACTTCGGGGACTGCCCAGCATTAATCTGGGAGAGGAGGTGGAGGAAGGGTGTGTGGATGTGTGCTTGTCAGTCAGCAGGTGATAGTACAGCAGTCCAAGGGATAACTATGGTCCTGTTTACACTTACTGGGGTATTTTATCTGTAGACATACAGCATAATCCAGAGTCTACATCCAACAGAAAGTGTTAAAATTGATGTAAAAAGACATATAAAGCCAATGCAGAGAAGGAAAATGAAAGGTGATATGGGTTCACCTATCAGTTGGGCTTAATCTTGTCAGGAGGATGAGCGAACCCACCAGACTTTTCACCTAGTGGTCGACGTGGGTTTTTCTCCGAACTTAAATTAACATTTATTTAACGCAGTTATCGTCTGCATTGTCTCTGTTTAGTTGTAGGTTATAACTTGCAGCATAGTTTTGAAAATACAAAGAAAAATAACGCTGTTTTCAAAATGTTCCGTAGTCGTGTGAAAAAAGCTTCACAGTTACACTTACCGTCCCACAACCATCCCAAATGACAAATCTGATAAATATTTTACTCGTTGGGAGAAGTCGGGGCTGGGAACATCCATACAATAGTTTTTCAAGCCCTGTAAGCTAGTTTAGCTGTTTAAAGGCCTGCTGTCTGCAGACATTATTTGTTAATTGGCCTGGTGGCATTAATCGACTCGATTAATCATCCGACCGATTAATCAATCTGTCACTAGTTGATCGCGGCCCTAAACAAAAATAAAAACTACCACACTTTTTAAATATATATATTTTAAATAAAAAAAAACAAAACAAAGTTAAAAGAAACAAGTACAATACCTTAATTTTAAACCGTTCTGACAAACTATAAAAAAAGAGTTTTCTAACTTTCTATTATTGATTATTAAGAGCAGTCCTTGCCATGAGTACAATATGTCAATCTTGACGTAAGCCATAAGCAGAAAGTGTATCATCTTGCCAAATGTTATTTCATCTTCATGGAACTGGCTTTATAGTCTAGTGATGAATAGTCCTGTCTCTATGATAGTGTGCTTACAGTAGCCTACTGTATGTAGCATGCAGATGACCAGTCCACCTACTGGTATGCTCGCCACGCTTAGTTAGTTGTTGATTGCACTTGCCACTGTGGTTGTTGTCCTAAAATTTACTAAAATACAGACTTGAACTGGTTTAAATTAGTCCAAGGAAAGGCTGAGGAAAATGGCTTAGAGCCTTTTTAAACATAGATCCAATTAAAGCAGGAACTGCCCATGGGATCTCTTAATTCCTTATCACTTGTGTGCATACAGGAAACCTGCTCGTCAGCAAATACATGAAGCACAGAGCATGGTAAAAGCAGGCGGGTGTGATCCTTGTGTCTGTGCATGTGTTTGCATACTCATTTATGTGTGGGTGTGTGTTTCTGCATGGGCTTGTTTGTTGTCTGGTGTGGCTGTGAGGAGATGCAAGGTGCTTGTTTGCTGCGTTAAGTACGTAAATGTTTGTGTATTTATGTTTATGAAGATTTGTTTGTGAAGGTACATTTATCAGTCAAGTTCAAAGATCTTAAGAAAACTGTGGCTGTACACCCAGTGTAGCATGACTCACTAGACTGTCGACATGGTTCAGAATGACATGTAGATGAAGTAATGGTGTGAGCACCAGAGCGATAGACAAAAGCAGATAGGGTGGATAAGGGGAGTTCAGTTGAAAGGTTGTAGAGAAGAGGGAGGAGTTGTAAAGTATAATAATAAGAGAAGAGAGACAAAGATAAAGGAATAATGAGGAACAAGAACCGGATAAAGGAGGAGAGATTGGGATTGATGGGGAAGAGAGTGAGCAGGAGAGAAACCCTATATGAGCGAGAAGGGCAGGCTGGCTCCCCGCCCTGGTCGGGTTCAGACGGGTTGTTTAGTTTGGCCTGCGTCGAACAACTGGAACAATATTCATGCTAGGAGATGGATGGAGGGAGGGTTAGAATCAGTTCATCTGAAAAAAAAAAACTATGAGAACTTTCCTTCATGAGAGACTTTTGGCATTGCACTGCTTGATTTGCAGTGTAGGTCGGAGAGCTGTTTATGCTCACAAACGTTTCTGAGATGTGTTTTTAATTCCATCTATTGTTTTGAGTGGTGGAAGAGTGACACAGTTTTATGGATACAACTTTAAAGTAGAGACAAACACTGTTTCAGATGTTTCCCAAAATCTTGTCCTTGGAGCTCAACAGAATGATCAGTGAGACAGTGATTTTTTTATTTGACTCTACTTTGACTCTTTCTACACTGACAACTGTGTGCATGAACTGCCCTATCCTGCCTGAAGTGTGGGATATAGTATATTTTTGCCCTACTCCACTGACTTTATGAGCAGCCCTTGAGCATAATGAGGCTGGTTGCTTTCCAAGTGCAGCAGTGTTTATTTATAGGGCATGAAAGGCTATTTGTGTCAGGAGGAAGTGTTACATGAGGGCTATTTTTTACTGTAGGTCTTCTTGCACCCATAAATGTCCTATGCCAGACTTCTACATCAATCCTTCAGCTTTAAAATAAGTATATTCGATGAAAAGAGCTGTGTAATAATTTGTATGCAAAGAGTTCTAGCAGTAAGATCATGTACATATATTAGGCTCATGTCTTTGTGGCAGCCTATAATGCACTAAGCAAAACATATACTTTATATTGTCACAAACCAATTCCTAGAGTCATGGTGGCCTTATAGTATTCCTGTAACTACATAAGTTGTTTATAAGAGGAGCATAAGAAAAGCAGTAAAATGAGAGGTAATTAGAGAGGTCAAATGGAAATATCGACTAAGTGACGTGAAGAGAGGGTAAGGAGGGCTGATGAATGACATGATGACAATTTAGTTTTCCTTTCTGTAAAGTCTTAGGGCCCTATCTTGCACCCAGCGCAATTGACTTTGTACACCGACGCATGCATCATTCCTATTTTGCACCCGACGCACAGTGGACTTTTCCCTCCACAGACTCACGTCGGTAAATTAGGGAATGAACCTACGCTCCCAGGGCTGTTCAGCAAAAAGAGGAGGCGTGTTCCAGCGCAAACATTCCCTAGTGCCATTTTGCAGTTTCAGAAAACAATTCCGCCACAGACCAGGAAAAACCTAGTCTAAAGTCAGTGGCGCGTTATTCAGATGCTATTTTAAGGGCGCATGCTTGGCTGTAATGTAGAGTGTGCACACCGGGCGTACACTTTGCTTCTCTCATCTCATGGACCCAGCAGCTCCCATTTTTGCAAACCATACATAAATACAAGGAAAAATATGACCTTGTTTTACACCACATTTCCATGAATCATGGATGTGTTGATGACATAAATGAGGAAATATTAGAGGACTTAAGAAGATGTGATGTTGAACTGCATGTGCCGATGCCACTTAACCCAAATGCCCCAGCAGCACAGGGAGAGGAGAGACAGAAGAGCTGCATCGTCTATAGTGAGGTAATCTCGGTCTAATGTTAGACTTCATTGCAAAAATATCACCATGCATTCATAACCTCGTCATTCAGTGAGAGTGATCCCAAAACATCGGAAATTATGTTTTTCTGACATTTATTTATTTACATTTTGTCAAAAAGAAAAATCTATAGCAAACGTCGGTCTCCTCAGCTGTGAACCACTCCTGGCGTGCGTCCATGGATGTATTAAGGGCGTGCGCCTAGCAAATCTGCCATTATAATAGCAATCCGCCATGGAACAAGCGCGCCTGCTTTTAAAGGGAATGTGAGATAACGCTCTGATTGCAATTTGACTTATAAAACAATAACAAGATCACATTGTATCTTTAGTTTATCAGTTAGAAAATAAATACAATGGTATTCCAATTCTTTGAAATACTGTAAGTGTAAAGCAGAAACAAATATGCTTTTTTTGGCATTTGGAGTACAATATCCTCTGCTCCACTGCATTTAGCATTTACTCTCATTATTAATAAATACAGATGAAGGAAAACTAGAAATAACTAAAATAAGGATTAAAAGTATGTACAATCATAACATTTCCTTTTTTGCATGTTATTTGCAAACCTATTCACATCTAACAAATTATAACCAATCACAATGGCAGACCTATGATCTAAAATAAATTGATTGGTAATGATTCCTTTGAAAATGATTTATCATCAGTGTTTCTCGGGCACAGATATTCTCCTTGGCAGTCTCTGATGTTGGCAAAATTCATAGAAGCACTCTTGGTTGGCAGACACTGAGTGTTAATATGGGTGTTGTAAGTGTCTCTAAAGGGGAACTCCACCATTTTACACATCAAAGTCTGTTTACAGATATTAGGGAGTACTACTCTATATGTGAAAAAGTTCTATAAAGTCTACATTAGCTGCTACTTTAATAACACACCCGAATCTCCGACCCAACTGTTGGTGCGTTGTAGGTAGGTGGGCATTATGGACAATATATAGACTGTACCAACATTCACTAGTTTTGAGGGTAACATATATTTAGTGGGGAGAGGGTGATTCTATTCAAATTGCTGTTGATCTAAAACAAAGTTGCCAAAAGAGAAAAATGTTCCCATGATGTAAATGTATTTCATTATCTAAACGTGCAGTCCAGATTGGGCAGTATTGTGAAATACATGGCAGCATTTCTCATCATGAAAGCAACCATCTGGTCTTTGTTTAACAGTTCTGTCTACTAACTCTTATTCTTGGTTTGAGTTTCAGAGTCTAGTAAACTGTGTGTGTGTGTGTGTGTGTGTGTGTGTGTGTGTGTGTGTGTGTGTGTGTTACAGAGGGCAGTAAGCGGTTTCAGCTGTGGCCCGAGAGAAAGGATGTATTGTTTGAGGACATTTGAGCATCTGCTTTGTTGCAGATAAGGGGGGTTTGAAGGTAACAGCCACTGATCAAAGGGCAGAGAGATTTTAGATGTGTCAATCTCTGTCTTTCGTTTCTTTTTGTCCTGTACATTGTTCACTCTTCCATCCTCTCCACGACTTCCTGCCTGCACTGCGCTCCTTTGTCTCTCAAACACTCTCAAACAAAGAATAGTCTTGTAATATGTATAGATGTTGTTCCCCTCTGGAGTTGAGTCTATGTTGCTTGTGTGTCTTACCTCTCATATAACCTACTTTTCTCTCTGCATTTATTTATCCTCATCTTTCATCTCTGCATGTAATCCCACAGACAACATGATTCTCATTTACACAACAGACAAATCTGGTTTTGTGTGTGAATTGGAACAGTGGATGGGGTTGTGTTTTCATGTTCAGTCACCTCTCTGAGAACCTGTGAGAATAAAGGACTTTAATACATTTCTCTGTATTTTCATCCTAATAATCTTGTGCTGCCTTGGTTGTTTTTTCCACTTTCCATTTCCTTTCCATATTTCCTCTCCACACTTAAGCCTTTAAGTAAGTCAGTCTCTGCATTATCTTTAGAAATGATACTTCCTCACTCAGTCTACTCTGTTTTTCCCCATCTGTTTCCCTTATCTATTTATGTCAAGTATTTTGTTTTTCTTGCCCAACAAACAGAGGGGTCTAGTTGCTCGTTCTGTCTGTCAAACACTACAGTTCAGAGTAAGATTTCCTTATAACTGCCCAGATCACCATGAAATTTGTTAGGGTCATTTTTCATCCCCAGAGTATGAGTAAGAATGATGTTGGTGCCACCGTCAGGTCAAATTCCGCTTAAACAACATCACAAGGCATCTGGAAAAGTAATTCCTGGATTTCTATGAAATTTGCTGTGGATAGTGCGAAGTCCTGGTTTTACCTTTCACAATTCTTTTTATAATCTTTAGATATCCTGGGAAAGGATTTGCTTCTTTTTTCAGTGCGAGTTCACATAGTGCACAAATGCAGTTCATTGACAAACAATAGAGTAAAGCTTAAGGTCAAGCTTAACTTAGTTTTAAATTAGTTTTATAAGCTGTACCACTTTATATGTGGAAGTAAAGCAGCTGCATTGACATAACCTGTATTCTGCCCTGGGGAAGGCACACTGGACTACCCAGAAAATCAAAAAGAAGCAAACACTTTTTTATCTGTAGATCAACAAACATGTTATTTTGTCTGTTTTGGAGGGAAATACTAAAGGATTTCTAACGTAAATGTTTTTCAGTTAAAGTCCATCGGCTCTTAGCAGCTGAACTCTACAAACATACAGAATGTGATGTAGGAATTACTGTTTCCCGATCTTAGTTTGTTTTTCCTTCAGAGGACTGAGGAAGTTTAGAGAAGCAGAAAAAACACTGAGCAGAAATGTTTATGCAAAAACCATTAGGTTAACAGTCACACACACACTTGATGGGCATCTGATTTCTTTGTAATTTATTCTGAAACTGTAGTAATGACTGGATGTTTGATGTTGTGATTCTATAATTTGACTTCACAAATAGATACATTAACAAATGTGAGACATGTGAGGAGAGGTGGGGACACAAGGACAGTGACTCATTAAAATATAACTGTAGAGCAATACAGAACATAAATACAAATTCTGATATATACTCCTCTCTCTGTTTCCTTTAGTCTCTCAGCATGTCTCGACCAATTAATTAATTGCATTTCTTTTCCTCACCTCTTTAGCTTTCTTGCTCCTTGTTCTCTTGTCCTTGCAGCCGGCCTCAGGCCTGGATAAACAGGAAACACTTAGTGTTATCAGCCGACTCTTTGTGTATCTTAATGAGACAGACTAAAGAGAACACACACACTACCGTCCACACCCTGATCCCACTGTAAACACACTCATGGAACTCATGGACAGAGAGAGTCTGGAGAGGACGGGGGCAGTCGGGGAAACAGAACTGAAAGCAACAGAGGAAGTGAGATCCTTTTCACTTCCTGGTGGTACACACAGAACAACGGTGGTCTTACTGGTTTATAATCACAGGATTAGTGACCCATGACTTATTGCTTGTGCAAACCAATGTGGGCTAAACCCATGCTGTCCAGTGCAAGCCAATGTAGGCTAAACCAACATTGTTCAATACAATCATCCTTTAGAGTTCATGTGTTGTACACTGGTTTAGATGTTTTTCAATGTGTGGTGTTTGCACAGTATTTGACATGCGCTTTGCTGTGTTATGTCCACAATATACATCATGAGGGGTAGGGCTGTGATTGGCTGTGAAACTAATGATTGTTTTCATGAAAGGGGCTAGAATTAATATTATATCAACACAGTATCATATGACAATGTGAAAAAGGTCGCTTATATTGATTATATATATTGATGAACCTACAGAGAATTATCACCTGCATCTGCAGCTACTCTGCTTTGCGGCTCTTTTGCTCTCTCACGGCGTCGTTTTCGGCCGCAACAGGCAGCTGTTTTTTAACAAAAAACAAACAAACCCACTGTACACTACCTGCTCAGGAGCAAACTGCAGACAGACAGTTAGAGACTAGCTGATGAACATAGTGGAGCATTTAGCAGTTAAAGAGCCAGATATTTTCCTCAGGAGTTGGTAGATACCAAAACCAGCTAAAGGAGAGTGAATATTGGACTTACATTCGATTCAGAAACACGACTCAAAATGAATGCTAATTTTGCTGCTAAGTGTTTAATCAGACGATTTGTTTCACTTTTATGTGACTCATTGTTCTACTCAACATGTCCAGTCAAAAGTCCAACACCCACATATATGCCTATCATTGCTTTTTAGGGAGCCTATTGTAACATCTGGCCAGGGACTGCAGATGAAAACTAGCCTTTTGGCTAATTCTGGCATATTTACAGAAATATTTATTAATATGCACTGTCCCTGTAAAATAAAAATAAAATAAATATTCAATATACAATCACACAACACAACGAAAGTCAGCATATCCTCAAATCTGGGAAACTGGAACATTAGTGTTTGGCTTTTTTTGCTTGAGAAATGAATGACTAAAAGATTATCAAAATAGTGCTGAATAATTTCCTGTGATTTATTGTTTCAGCTCTAATGAGTTTAGGGGTAATTCTGATAACAGTGGCCACAGCTGGCCTGATATTATTGTGTTTTGGCTGTTTTTTTGGCCAATGATAGTAGGATCTAAAAAAAAAAAAATGAATCAAAGGTATCTCCTGAATATAACCTTTGTCAGCGTGTTTTTAAGTTTTGAGTTCAGAACTAGTTCTCGAAATCTAACCCTATCATCTACTTTTCCCCACATCTGTTTTCCCATCACAAAATAAAAAACCTTTTAGGGGCTTTTTTACCAGCCTACTTCTCATCTCTTGTTGTTGAGTGCTCATATGCATACCATACAAAAAAAGCACCACATATTGTCATTTACTTTAAGGACATGAAGATATTTTTTCTATTGGTGCATTGTTTGCTCTTTTTGAACAGGCAATTGTTTCTGCATTATGCCCCTTTTCAGTTAAGAAAACTCCACACTTTCTTCAATCACTTTTTGTTGGAGCTGAGACCTGTGCTGATTTTGCACCATCTCTGCCAGCACTGATTATTTCATCAGCCTCCTGCAATGACACTATTTGTGTATGCGGCCGAAACTGGAGCAGCGCATTCTGCTCCTCTAAACCCGTCTATTACAATGTACTGTAGTCTAATGCTATCGGTGTCCTGCTGCTTTGTCGTGACAACCCGTCGTTTTTTGTTCAGCCTATTAAAATCACAGAGGCCATTGGGCATGATTGTGCGATACAGTACATCAATGTTTCCCTTGTAATTTTTTCTATTAGTGCTGGTTGGTAGGGGGCATTTGTGTCGGTAGGGGTTCAAAGTCCATTCCAGTTTTTCTCCCACATGCAGTTCTTGTTAATGAGACCACGATAGGAGCATTTACTGCAAATATCAACTATAAACGTGTCAGTTTTTGGATAGAGGTGGGTTTTAAGAGTAATATAGTGTTCAACAATCAAAATAAGAGCTACCCACAAACTATTTACTTTGACCAAAAAAAGTCTTGGATATTTGTAGGGCTGCAATGAGCCGATTAGACAATGGATTGACAAAAAATGTGTTCAAGCGTGACCAATGCGATGCTTCAGTGTACAAAGAGGAAGTCCTGCTCAATGTGAAACAAGTGAAATTAATTATGAACAGTCATATAACCCCCCTTTTTTTTTTTTTTTTTTTTACATATTTCTGTTTGATAGAGAAGGGGAGTGTTGACTACTCTGTAGACACAGTGGAGATTCAGATAAGGTAAAACCGTTGGTAGTGTCATACTTTTAAGAGTGAAACTTGTGCCTATAAGGCAGTTGTTAGAAGACAGAGTAGTGGGCCTTTTTTCTTTGCCCTAAAATTTTCTTGATTCAAAGCAACTGACAACCAACCACAGCATGAACAAATCTTTACTGAAGCGAGTATACAGAGAACTGGCTGTCCAGTGTTTTGAATGATAGCAGAAAGCCCTGAACCAAGAAAATATAAAGTACCCAGATCCCTTGACCTTAGTTTTAAAACGTTGCACTAGCTCATACCTTTTTTCTGGTTTTCCGTCTCCGTAAAACCACACTCTAACTTAGTAATTGCCAGGTTACTCCTCTTACTGCCCTCTTAGGTTGGACAGGGTTGTGTGGTTAACCATCTTTCACGGCACCTCTGCCAAGTCTCCTTTGAGATTTTCTGTAAATCTTGGGTGGGTACATCTTCAAGGATAAACCTTGATAGTAGTTTCATTACATTGTGTATTTAAAAGTCTGTATCTTCTGACTGTGAGAAATTTTACCATCATACTTCTGTAGGCTACTTAAAAAGAATACTCTTCCATCCAGGCATTCTACCAGTAATTTGTGCCATTTGTGACACGCTCTTTCTTAAGCAACTCTGAAAATCATTTCATACCAGGAGTTAAATATTTGCTGCTTGAGTGGAAACCAGGAACCGGGATGTCCGATATAAGATCTAATTCATGTCCTACTGTACGCCAGTGTCTAGAAAACTTCCCTGAGAAAAGAATATTCAACAAACATTAGAAAAACACAGCCTATTGAGTCTGGTTTGATCAGATGGGTCACAGGGAAGCTGGAACCAACCACACCATGCACTAGGGAAAAAAAGCAATGGGTAAGTGGCCAGTCACACCCACAAGTAATGTAGAGTTTACTTTCAGGGTTAGATATAGGAAATGAGGTTTAGATCCATATATTTCAATCAGCTCAGTTGGCAGACCTTTCATGCAAATATCAATAAAAGTGTCAATACCAAGAGTAGTAGCAGTAGTAGCAGCCTGAATGAAGTCCCATTAAGTGACACTTTACCATCTGCAAGATGTGACTGCCGCTGTGATTCAATCTGTCACGTATAGGAGGGGGTCGTTTTGCTGCTGTTTCCGGATTACAAAAGGCACTCAATTACACCAGCAAGTTCCACCCTTCCTGATGTCCACAAAACATAGTAGAGTACTGGGTACTGTGTTGAATCATATAAACAAACCACTCTCCAAGTTCCTTTTACACTCTCTTTGAAGATTGTGGTGAAACTCAGGCATCTTTTTCTTTTCAGTTCTTCTACCATCTCTTAAGTGTACCTATTTTTAGTATTTGATTGCTTCAGTGCCCTGCATGCTGCACATGACTGGCTGTATGAAAAAATCATGAGATTTTCAGACCAGCATACTACGAGGCAAATCCAGCTCTGTGTAAACAAGGAATTCTAAACTACACATAGGGGATATGTCCTTTTTATAGCTTTAGTTATCTCCGGCTGTGTCATGTTTCACTGTCCATCAATCATAGAACAGACAGCACGTTCTCTGACTTCTCTGTTCCACTTTCACTCCCCCCACCCCACCCCCCACAGTACCTTAGTGAATGTTTTGCTCAGGGTTTGCCCTAAGAAATAGTTTAGCAGAGGCAGCCATCCAGGTCCTTATGCAGCTCGTCTAATGATCAAATCAGTTAGTAGATGATAGCCTAAACATTTGCCACCATCATTATAATTATAGCATTCCCTGTGTGAAATAACTCCTCTGCTCTTTTTTCCTGAAGATTAGGTTTTATTTTATAAAAATGTATTGATTTTGTTTAATGTGTGTTTGCAGAGGTGATCAACAGGCGACGTGACCCACCAAATGTATAACTCAATCCTGGAAATCAGAGCAAAATTGAATGAACCCTATTGATGCATGACCACGTTTTTTTTTTTTAGATTTTTTAAATTTTTAAAATTAAAGTACAGTGGCTGAGAGTCAACGCACTGCAACTTAAAGGTGCCCTGTGAAATTTTCTTAAACAAAACAAACTAAAGTTATGCTTACATTTAGTGTTTCTCACTATAATGCATTTTCCTTAACAAACATGCTGAATGTATATTCTTCCTATATAGCGGTGGTATGAATGCACATGTGCGTGGGTCCTCGTGCGTGTGCATGATACAAACAAAACTGATACTCACTAGTAAACACGTTGCTCCATAGCGCTACTAGTGGTCAAAAACTCCACTGGGTACCTTTTTAAGAAAAACGCAATATACAGAGCAAATATACAGAAATGCTGCAAGCAATCAACTTATGAGGGATACAGATGAACATGCTAGTGATAAGTGATACTACTAGGTGTATTGCCAGTATTTTTAATAATACAAGAATTGTGCATCTGTTTTTTTATGATGACGTTGCTGAAATTCTTATGACTTTGTGTTATAAAGGAAGATTTTCCCTGATCCTGCATTTATTTTGTAGTAACTCTAAACTGGTCTTGGATATTTTTGGAAATACTTGAAGTATGCCCATCACTGCTCATCACAGACATGGAAGGGCACCTGGTAGATTCATATATCTTTTTCACACATCTCAGTGCTCAGCTGAGTGTTTTTATATCCAATCTGTTATTTCCAGTCTGTCAGAGAACTTTCTCATCTTACACTGCCTCCTAAATACTATCTCAGCTCTTGCAACATTTAGTGCTTTGGAGCCTGCATCACAAAGAGTGTGTGGGGGTTTACAACAATTTTCCAGAGCTCTTGGCCAGAAAAGCGAGAATATTACTCCTCTCTCAGTCATCTTAGACTTTGTTTTCAGTTTACAAAGCACCAACAATTTAGTATTTTTATTTTCCTCAGAGGTCCACATTAATGACTCTGTGGATCTGGCTGCAGAGCTCAGTGGTCATCCTAGCTGTTTCAGTGACAGAAAGGATTTTTATAGCCCAGCAATTTTCCGCCAGCTGTGCAAAATGTATTGCAGTGATTGCATTTGCGTGTTTGCCACGGAGGCTATTTACACCATGTATTGCTATGT
Organism: Sander vitreus; assembly: GCF_031162955.1. Taxonomy (NCBI): domain Eukaryota; kingdom Metazoa; phylum Chordata; class Actinopteri; order Perciformes; family Percidae; genus Sander; species Sander vitreus. The sequence continues at coordinate 15,793,633 of NC_135870.1, forward strand.
TGGCTTTTTGCTCTCTCAAAATAGGCTACAGTTTGCCACCTCAAGTATTTCTGGAGTCGGAGAGTTCATCCCTTATCACGTGTAGGTCAGTAGGCTATCGGGTCAAATTTAATACTGTGCTGTATCCTAATACGGTTTAAGGGAGAGCTGACTAATGAACTTGTGCTGCCAACTTGTTTGGGGCGCACAGGTTCAGTTCTGCCCCTCACTCTGTTATCAAGTTAAGGAGACCTTAATTTACAGCAATTTCTTTAAACATTTTCTAATGTCTTTAATATAATATGTTCTCCTTAAAATAAGCAGCTACTTCTTTCTTAGTTTAATATTTCTGATTTTGGTTGATTAGGTTGTGGGTCCATCGTCCTTTTTATATGGTTAATATAAATGCGTTTTCATAATGTAAGTTTTGTTTTTCGCCAGAGGTAAATGCTGTTGTGGACAGCTCTTAAAGCTTACATGATGTATTTTGTGCCATCAGACTGCAGTGAGTGCACCAAGAAAGACTGTGTATGAGATCATACTTAAAGCTTTCAAATAGCTGACATCTCTCTACCTGAACAGCCCATCAGTGATACAAATGTGGGGCCATTTGGTGTGTGTGTGTGTGTGTGTGTGTGTGTCCACATTAGATGTTGCTTAGGTGTGTGTGTGTGTGTGTGTTTTCTCACATATGGAGACAAATGTTTTGTGTGTGCCAGCAGAGCCAAAATAAACATTCTCCCTCTGAGAAGCATTACTCATATTAAGGGCATCTCGGCCATTTTGGCTGCAGAGTAAGATTTGCTAATGTGTCTGTAAATGTCTAATGATGCACGTCCTTATTGATAAGGTATACATTATTATTAGAGATAAAGTTAATGACTGATATACTTTCTTAGAATTAAAACCATGAATACATACATCATATTTATTCCCGCAAAGTATGTTAAATGTCTTGATGATGGTGATACTAATGGCTTGGTTTTGTCTTTGTCTCAATCATCCCTTTTAGGTCAATGAGTGGAACAAAAATGATGAGCGCCTGCTTGCTGCGGTGGAGCATGGCGAGGTGGACAAGGTGGCCTCGCTTCTTGCCAAAAAAGGTGCCAGCGCTGTAAAGCTGGACAATGAGGGCAAATCGGCGTAAGCATTCCTACTATTACAGTGTTTCCTTTAGGATTCCCTCCACCCCGCTTCTCTCAGAGGAAGTGTAACGTCAACAGCACAGTGACCACTTTCGCCTCGCCATTAATATCATATCACAGCAAACGGTGTCTGCGTGAAGTTTTGAAAAACTGTAACCACACTTGAAACCACTTTATCGACATTGCCGTGACTCACTGTGACTTCAACAAAAATGCAGAGCCGACGTAGTTTACTCGAGTTTACTCCGTCCGCACCTCTGCACGCGCGTGTGTGTCGGAGCTCTGCTCTCTGTCAATATGCAGAGAGGACAGATAAGCTTGCGCTTACGCACTCTCACGTACCGAAATTTGGTACCGTTTGATTTAACGCGAATCGGTCCTCGGTAGTACAGACATAATTCGGTCGGTACCCAAAAAAGTACAGAGTTCGGTACCCAACCCTAGTGCACTCTCAACCGCAGCCGCGACTGTGTTCTGCGTCTGCCCTGTTCCTGGTGCCGTGGCTGCGGAGGTTTTGCCGTGACGGGCCGCCACTGCAGGGTCAGCATAGAGGAAACTGTATTATCTACAAAAGAATACAGGAAAAATGGCTGTGGTACAGCAATCGAGGAAATTAACTTTTTAGCACAAAAATACTCCTGTAGAGTAATTCATTGACGGAGACAATAGTCAGCAGTGGCTGAGCTGGGGGAAGTAGTCTCAATCAAAAAAGAAAGACACTTTGAATCAGATCTGCTGCACTGACAAGGCTGCAAACCAAAAACCTAAGTAGAATACAATGTGCAAATCTCCAGTTTGCAGCCTGGTTTAGTAATATCTGACAAGTAAATACAAGTGCAGCTATTCAATCACTAATCGGGGACTTAGCTCACAAAGGTGTGATAAGAGCATGGTTTTGATAAATAAAAGTGGGTCTATTAAATTTCAGGTAAACATTATCCCATGGATGTGATTTTTGTGTTTTCCTTTTAGTTTTAGCATGACTTATATACAGCTACAGCATATGCTCAAACTCTCAAGTCTTGGGCTTATGAAACTACATTCACGCTCCACAACACTACGTTAAAAATGAATGACCAATCTAAAAATACAGCTGTTTTTCTTAGTTACTGAAAGGTTGGCATTTTTTTAACCATTCATTCAGCGTTTTTGAGAGCAGGTTCACTTATGCAGAGGCGGTGAAGCTCGTTGCCTCACCAGTTGAGATTGTTGAAAACACAGGCTCAGGGTTAATATTTGACCTTTTTTCTGAAACACAACACCCACTGACCTCAATGTGTTGAGCAGCTCACGCAGAGCCAGAAACATCAAAACACAGGAACAAATGCAAGGAGAAACGAACGCGCAGATTCTCACATGCTAAAACAAACACAGGTTTTTTTATTCCATCAGTAGTTCACATCCTTGACCTTTTCTCTGTGTGCGAATAGAATGCAGTAACATGCATACAGATGCATAGTCACAGCCTTTGTAAATCATGATGAATGTGATGGTTTGGGATCTCAACGCTCCAATGTTTTCAGGACGCACAAAGGAGGAGTCTACAGTATCTCTATGGTGATAAAACCTGATTGAAAGGCATGTGGGCATAGTTGTGCAAGTGTGTTACAGTGTGTGAATGTGTAACACACACACACACACACACACACACACACACCAAGGTGTGTAGTGATTCTTTCATTCTGCTCACTGAGCTGGAAAGGGGATGTATTGATTACCTACTCTACACATACGCACAGACAGACATGAAAGTCTTAAGAATTAAAAGTTGTGGTTTTACTGTGGGTTATCTGCTGTATGCCAATGTAGATGAATTATTATGAAAATTAGCCATTTTCAAGGAAGTTCAAGTTCCCCTGTCATGAGATCTTTAATGTTACTTTGAAAACTAGCAAATATGTAAAATAGCTGTCCTACAAATATCTCTGCTGTTGGGATTTTATAACTACTGACAATTGCTGCATTTCTAATTTGTTCATTGCTTTGGGTTTGTATACAGTCTTCATGTGGCAGCTGCACGTGGACAGACAGACTGCCTATCTGTCATCCTGGCCCATGGAGCTGACCTGTCATTCACTGATGCTGCAGGTATGTACTGTAGTTATATACAGTAGTGATAGAAAAAATCAGGATTGTTTAGAATCTGTATTTCTGCATAAGTGGTCTTTTTTTCCCTCAAATAAATCCTGTAAATAGAATGTATACATATGTACAGTATATGTCCACATACTTTCTAGTGCCACTTCTAAAATGCTTTCTTGTGGTTGTTTTTCATTTTATTCAATTTGTCACAGAATTCTTTGGTCTAATGAAGATCTTAACTAAGGCCTTTTTTAATTAATGTTCAGGTTTCAATCCATTACATCTGGCTGCCAAAAACAATCACTTCGAATGCTGCAAAAAGCTCATTCAGGTAAGTGAAGGAGGCTTTAATAATTAACAAATTATTTGCATTTCTAAAATTGCTTCGTCATATTTAATTCCATGCAAATAATATGACAATTTGCTCCAATCTATCGAGCCATGCTTTTACACACAATATGGTCCCACAGTGATACGATACTACTACTTTTTTTTGTATTGGTTTAATACAATGGCTGTACAGTATTTTAGGTTCAGTTAAATTTTTTTAAGATGTGTTGTACAACAAAAAAGTGTAAGAAATATGAGCTAAGAATGTTTTAAAAACAAAGCATCAGTTCACCCAGCAGGACTTCTTCTTGGGCGCATTACTTGGTGTAGCCAATAAGGAATGTGTGAATGCAAGAGCATGAACCGTATGAAAACCTACACTCTGACTAGTCTCACTATTCTGTTAAGGTGTCTGAAACCAGACAGTTTCACTGCTTCATTACTTCAGTCTGCTGATTGTGTGTGCACATGTGCGCAGATCAGCAGATCTCAGCAGAAGGAGACACACAATGTCACACACTCTTCCTGCTCTGATCTCCTGACTAAAACTATCTCATGACAGTCTGCAGCATCTCAGCAACACACATCTGCCTTTCAAACACCCATACAAGCCTGCTGGTACACATAGCAACAATTGTAAAGCTCTAAACACCTTTTTGCCATTTTGCCCTAAACTGCTTGTACTGTTACATTCTGACACAACTGTGTTTTCACTTGACATGAAGTTGCACCAAATAATGGCAGTTTTTGCCAGAATTTTGTTAGTGGTTAACTGTTTGATCATTGTTTACTACTAGCAACAAATAATGCTATTATTCCTAAAATTCCTAAAATTTGTAGCAGGTCAACTATGAGGAGAAAAGAACAAAAACATGTAAATGCAGTAATATATTGCTTTCTGCAAATGTTTGTATTTCCAGTGCGTTTCAGTTAAACATTTCATCTATATAAAGCGCCAGTGGTGAACTAACGTTATACTCTGATACTCAGCACCAGCATGAAATGCAGCCACAATGCAGTTTGTGTTTTAAAAATTATTTGGAGACATTTCACGTTCTCTGAAAAATGTAAAAAGTAATTCAGGGAAATGTAAGAATTCACCAGACAGACACGGCAGGTTGGAGGAGTGGAGATTAAATGTAATCACAGCAGTTCATCACATAACAAGCACTGAAATGTATTCCATATACTGACACAAAAAAAGTATAGGTATTTAACAATGGAGCATTCCTTTTTATATTCATTCATAATTCATTTATAATTCATTGATTTGCACATCTATTACGTTTCTGTTTCCCCTGCAGAGTAAATGTCCTATTGATGCCGTAGACAGCTCAGGAAAGGCTGCTGTCCATCACGCTGGTAAGTGTCTCACAGTCCTAGAGTTAATTGATTAAAAGTGCTCTTATCCAAGACTAGTCTGCTTAGACAAGGACGTGGGAAAATGTCTTGTTAGATTAAGTTTAAGCTCTGAGTTTATTTGGATGAAATCCTCTACCATATTTGGAATTGAGATTAAATGTGATTTCAGCTAGTTTGTTTCCATCAAAAGTTCCCATAATACTCTTGCAGGTTTTTATTCAAACCATAAACACTGTGTGAGAGTGATGGTGAGATTCTCACAGACCTCATCATTATTTCATGAAGCTGCCATTACATATCTCTAAAAATAATGTTTTTCAACATTGTCTGCCTTCAGAGAGTATGGCTTATCTCTTTTGAGCTTTTTTTCAGTTTGTTACAATGCTGATGTTAGTTGACATGCATTGTTTAGGTAAATTATTGGAGGTGTTATGTGCTTTTATGAAAAAGGAAAGTAGACTGTCTAATCATTTTAAATTAATTTGGTCTTTTGGAAATCAGAGGAGATGAAGCACATACATTCCTCGCTCATTTTGATCTTAAATAACTGATGTAGACCACACTGCTGTCTTCTTGTCATGACTGACTTTCTGTTTTATTTTATCCTCAGCTGCCAGCGGGAACATCCAGACCATTCAACTGCTGTGTGAACTCAAAAGTCCCATCAACCTAAAGGATGCAGTAAGTACTTTTTATTATAACTTCCTCTGTCTTTCTTTCCCAGATTTATTTTTCCTTGCAGGATAGTAAGGGGGCTCTGAAACAGGATGAATACCAGAGAAATGCTACATTCAATTTCATTCATATCGCTTTCTACTGTGTTATTTCCAGAGAGGAATGTGTTCAGGGAAGGTTGATCACTCTTTGTACGCTTTGGATGTTCTTTAAGATTTACCTGTCTATTGGTGCTGTGTGTGCAACAGGATCTCCCTGTTTAGTTTGGTCTGTGTCCCTGCCTTTTAAGTTTGTTAAGAGAGCAGACTGCAGTTGTCTCTCACAGCTGTACATCTACAATATGAAGGATCCTCATTAATTGACATTTCCTCTTGTTTGTCCTTCTCTGTTTAAAGATTGACTAATATTGTACACTATTGTGTGTATGAATGTGTGTGAGGTAGGGGGTCAGTCTACTGTGGGAACTCTGCTCTCAAGCCGCAGACATGTGGTCTCCATTGCAGTGACGCTCCATGCCTGTGGTTTTACCCAACTGGGGTGTGTGAGCATATTTTGTGTGTGTGTGTGTTAGAAAAAGAGAACAAGTGAGAGAAAAAGTGAGAAAAAGAGAGAATGTGTTGCTTAGTTATTTCTAATTCAAATGTATAACCGGGTCATGCTCGTTTAAGCCTCTGACAACTTGTCAGAGGCTTTTGTTGTGGCTTTTGAAACTGGTTCACACTCCCACTTTGTACCGCTGTCTGGCTGTAAGGATTTTAAGGCTGAAGTATAGTGTTTCTGAAATCCAGTTACAATTAGAGCAGGCCCAACAAGTTTTTTTTTTTTCCCTGCGGCATTTCATGTGGTCTTCAAGCATTTCTTCCTAATCAATCCAAAAGTTGTTTTTGTAGCTAAAAGACGATGATTTAGTGCTGTTTCCTCTTGAAAGGAAGACAAAATGTGAACATTTATTTTTCCAGCTATAAACATCTGGACATTTGTGTGTTGAGATGTGAGCAACTCTTTCTGCTGTTAGCAGACATATAGACTGAGAACCACAAAGTCCTCTGGAACATATTGCTGTTTCTTTGCTGAGCAGAACATGCCAGCTTGTTAGCCTCAGGCATGCATCATGGCTGTAACAAATATCTATACCTGATCTATATTTGACTTAAATAAACACACAGCAAGATATAGAAAGGAACAGAGGAACATCTGCCAGGTCTCACATATGTCAGACAAGGAATGTTTATAGAAAATCAAGTAAATGTAAACTTAAATTCTGCTCAGAGAGAGTACTATGTAGTGTAAAAGCTTCCTTATGTTTTAAGTTGGAAAGAAATATATTTCTCAGTTACTTAAAATCAGCTCAGCTTTGACGCAATTCACAGCCTGGTCATTGTTTGGCATCGATGTGTTTAGTTTGAATGTCTCAAAGAGTCTGGGAAGACTGCAAAAGGGACAATTTGGAATACACGATTCTATTTTCTTCAAACCAGGTGAGAGTCGTGTATCTGGTAATATACAGACAATACAGAGTATAGCCCGATATCGATATTTGAGAGTTTAAAAAAATCCCATAACGATATGTATGCCGATTAGTAATTTCCGTTTAATATACAGTATTTAAACAACATAAGTATGTTCATATCTGCATTAAGCTAATATCAGCCTGGGCAATGTGTCTGTCTAGCTCTACTACAGACTGTTGAATTAAGTATTGCAAAATGACATAATTGAAAGTCCTGAAAATAACAACAACAATAACAATTTACAATTTACTGCTGACACTAATCAAAATGTTAGCCATCATCTTAGCTCAGCAGTTCATGTCATACAGGGCTCAGGAAGACCATCGTAATAAAAGTTAAGCTCTGTGGGAGTGTTGATTTTATCGGTTTATTCATGTTAAACACAGTTTGCAGTGTGCTGTGGTCTGATTGGGAATCATATAAGAGTTCTACATGACAAAATAAATGACAGCATGCATGTGTATTCTAGGCAGTATGGTAAAAAAGTTAAATGGGCATGAATCAGTTGTAGGCTGGTCCAGTGGACATCCACATGTCAGGCTTGGTGAGTGATTCATTACCTTACCTAGCACTGAAATACAAATTTAGTGGTATTCAGATGTACAACCTGGGAGTGAGGACCTTGTACAGAGTTGCATGACAGGATAGGAAAGAAGAACAAAAACAATTCTGTCACACAACATTGTAAATATTTCAGAGTATTTTAACCTCATTAGGCCTCTAAAATGAATTCACTGAAACGATCTGATCACATTTTGTTTCAACAATTAACAGCTAACTGACATAATAATGTGAAGAAAGGTCACAACAAATAGACATTATTTTTATAGGGTTGCATGCTAATGAGTTGAGAACCAGTGTTTTTTTAGTATCGTAATCCTCATTCAGCAGCACATTAAGTGATAGAGCTAGCACGATCACTTTCATTTCCACTCTCCTGTCATTTTTAATGAATAAGAGGTGGTATGAAAACAATGCAGTGCGTCACATGTTATACTAATTGATAACCTTGTGAAATATTCATTCACAAGGCTGTTAAACACAGACATGTACTTTTGTGTACAGTATCTATGTCTACATAGCAACCACCACAGAGAGTTGAACATATGATGATTCTTCTTTCTGAAAATTCAACACTGGTCTCTTTTGTTTATCACAAGTTACCGTTTTAAAGCCAATTGGTGTTGTTGGTGTCCCATTAGGAGTGTGTCAAGCTTTAAACAAGGACATGTTTGTTTGTGTGTGTTTGCTTTGATTGACAGGCCTCTCAAATGATCACACTTTGCTGTGATGGCTGCTGCTCTACGTCAGCTCTGCCCAGTCTTACCGTTTACAGTTTCCCAAATTTGGTATTCTGGCTTTAAACTGACAAGATGGCAGCAAGTTGTGAACACAACTCGAATAACAAAGTGTGGACAAACGTTTATACACCTGTGCTCTCACATTCATCCACACAGACGGACACGGAATCTATTCCCACGAGAAGACATTTTTCTGTCTTTTAGATTCCAGAGAAGAAACAGTTCAGTAGAAACACAGACTGAGCATAGCAGACACAGGCCTGTTAAGGTCTTCAGCAGAGCTTAGAAGAACCCACAACATAGATTTTGTTCTCTGTGGTGTGTGGAAGCAGCAGCCTTGTAATATAAAACACAAAGCTATGCTGACACAGTTTACGGTTTCTTGACATTCTTTTGCTCCAGTTGGACATTACTTTGGATTTTTTTCTCCCCTTAGTTTCACTCACACAATATAAATGACCCGTGGAGATGTCTATTCATACGGTTTAATGCTGAGTTTCTTATCTGTTGTACTAATGTCATCTTAGTGGAGATGATGTTCTGGCCTTCCAGGCTGTACACCGCCCTCCACAAGCCCAGCCAATCAAACGTTTAGGTTCGATTTAGGTCATAGATGGTTAGGTTAAATGTCAGGCTTGGGATTGCGATCTGTCAACCATGGTAAAAAATGTGGGATTATGTCGCATGAAATACTGCCTCAGTTGCCCAACTCAAGGCAATAAACTCTGAGTCAGCCCATTCATTTAGAACTGTACTGTAAATATGTCATTTCGGTGATTTTTCCAAAATCTACTCGTCTCTAGAAACTATATCAACATTGGCTTTTCTGTTTCTCTGCTGGGAAATTCATTTAGGAGACATCCACTCCTTTTTCACATGGATCTGAGATTTCTCTCACCACACAGACACTAACTATACTTCATGTCCAGGCCCACGTCCTGATGTCATGAGATAAGTTATGTAGGTGTGTTCTGTTGGTTTGTGGGACCTCCATAGTATGATTTTAGTCCTATATCTAATGTTATAATGTCTGTTTGTTCCAAAGGACGGACTCACCCCTTTGCTGTTGTCAGCCAAACACGCTCATGCTGAGGTGTGCTGCACTTTGCTGGACTGCGGTGCTGAAATCAACACTTGTGACAACAGCGGCAGGTTAGGGTACACACAGTCAAGTCCACACACAGAAAATCCAGATATGATGTGTAACAGTAGTGATGTCTGATTAGACACTTGTGTTTTTGGATGATGGATAGATGTTGCATTGGTGATCAATATTTGTTCTACTCTGTGTTGCAGGACAGCCTTGATGCTGGCCAGCGAGTCTAACGCTGTTTCTGTTGTCGAAGTCTTGGTTCAGCGAGGAGCTGATCTGTCAGCTGTCGATTTACAAGGCCATGATGTTGTACACTATGTCAAGCTATTGGGCAACTCTGAGGTCAAAACTGCTCTCACTGCTGCACTGAACAGACAACAGGTTGCAGGTAAGAGTTATGCAAAGTCTCTCTCTCTCTCTCTCTCTCTCTCTCTCTCTCTCTCTCTCTCACACACTCTATTGCCTCTGTGTGGCAGAGATTTGTACTGCTCTGGTTTCGACACAAAGTCAACACTGCCATCTGGAGGAGTTCTCTCATAAATGCTCAGAGCAAGCTTCTCTAATTGAATGCAATGTCACCTCTAGTAGAGACATTTAAAATATCTAAAGAGTAAGCTCTATTATCAATTCTATTTGATTTTTTTTTTTTGTGTCAATTTTTGATGTTCTTCCTTTTTTCCTTTGACAGATACAAAGTCTCCTAGAAGTCCTCAGGTAACACCACAGTCTGTGTTTTTCAATAGAGACAGAGCCCATTTAAGCCCCGCCTCCACCGGAGGAGAAAACAACTCTGCTCTCTATTGACTTGTATTGCGTTAAGGTGCCTCCTTATCAATGCCGTCTGCTAGTAAACAACAGAAAAATGTCTGAAAGCTGCTGTGTGGTGATATGCACTACCAAAAAATGAAAAGAACCCAATAACTTAACTGAACTGAAAAACTGAGGTTTTATTTAGACAAGTGGATACAGACGTGAGGAATCAGCAGACTTTGGGATCCTGACACTAACCTAACGTTATGCCCAATGTTATGTTTATTTTTAAGGCTTACTATATATCTGTAAGTTAAGCTAAAGTATTAGTACACAGTATGGAACAAGTGTTACAGTGGAATGTGGTTAAATCACAGTCCTTCCAGAAAAATGCTGTTTGAGTTTTTTTGTGATTATTGCGGGCAAAAATCCTTGATTATGCGGCACGTTTTCTTAAAAAATGCGATGGAATATGCAGGATATTTATTCAATTTTATGCGATGAAATTGCGGGAACTTGCAAAAACTGCGGTTTCATCATGGCTTCATCGCGGGGGTTTGCAGCTTTTCGATGATGTTCACGTCGCGTAATTACGTCACTTCATAACGTTCCCATGGCAATAGGGGAAAATGGCTGATCTTGTGTGAAGTAAACACAACATTTTTCAACTTTCTGCTAAGATATATAAGATAAGAAAAATATAAGATTTTTTGCAACGAAAATGCGGGGATTATGAAATCATGCAAGCCCGCATATTTTGCGCAGAAATCGGCAATTTATGCGCGCGAAAGTGCGGCGTATTTGAAAAAATGCAGCCCCCGCATAAAAATGCGGACTGTGGCTGATTATGCATTGAATTATGCGATTGCATAATCGCGGTTTTCTGGAGGGACTGAAATCAGAAAGCTGTAGTATTATTTTTGCAAGTGCCTTAGCTTGCTAATACATAGCTAACATTAGCTTACTAACAGCTAACTTGTCCTCTGGTAGACATAGGTTGCTAAAATAATCAGGTACTTTCATTAGCGTTTCAGCCATTAGTTGTGCAGGTAATGGCGCAGATTGTTTTCCCCTCCGGTGGTGCGATACACTCTGTGTCTATACTTTTCTCTGGAAGTCCTTACAAACAGGCTATTAAAGTTACTAAAACACCTGAACTTACAACTAATCAACTATTAATAGTGAGTCTTAATAGTAAGTCTAAATACATTTTTAGTACCACATAGTGAGGAAGAGGAGAAGCCAAATTATGTCTAATTTTCTAACTACAACTCATGGGTTGTAGTTTAGTATCAGCGTTTCTTATGTGTTGATATTAAATTTCATTAGCTTGTAAAAAAAATATTTAGAAGCTATTTTTGGAAAACAAAACCTAAGTCTTACTGTAGCCTTCATTGATTGACCCTACTCCTACTAACCAGCACTGAATCACTCCTTTCTTTTTCTCTTTCCGTTGCCTTTTTTCTCCTCTATCTCTTTTGCTGGCTCCTCAGCATGATCAAGTAGCTAAACTAAGTGATGAACGGATCACAACTCCCAAAAAACGAAAAGCACCTCCACCTCCTATTAGCCCACTGCAGGTAAATGCACGTGTCTCTTTGTATCTGTCTGCTTGTATCAGTATGCCACTCTTTATATTAATGCATGTCTGCAGTATATTCATAAAATGAGTAGTCAGACCTGTATGTGTCTGTTAACATAATACCAGTTATATTATTGTTCTTTCCGTCAGTCAGTCTCTCATTAGTTTATGGTTGCCAAAGTATTTCACTCATGTAGTATGTTCATTTAATTTGTGTACTAATCTGCCTTTTGTTTTGCAGGGGTTAGGATTTAAAAATGTACTTAATACAAACATCTAGGGCACTTAATTGTTATAGCAGTACATTAGCATTTTGTCCCTGGGGTTTCTGTACAAACAGATTATAAAGATACTGCACTCATTGTTTTTAAAGCTGCACACAAACAAATCTCAACTTTTTTTCAACCAAGTCATGATAACGTTTTATGAGGAGAACAAATCCAAAAACCAATCAACTTCACCCTTCTATAGAGCTCTGGACCCTCTTCTCCTTCAGTCCTTACCTCTGCTGGAACCCCAGGATCCAACAAAAGTGACACTCCCAAAAGATTCATCTACAAGGTAATATAAAGCATATCCTTTAAAACAACAATGTGCCTTCTTCAGGGCTTAAAATAGTCTTATTTATTAAAATAAAAAGTTAAATACATGTACAAATATTTTATTATATAATTATGTAAGGGATAATGTAGCGAGGCGGTCATTATTGCGAATTATTGCTTTTGGGGACAGGGTGATGCAGGACTTGAATTAGGGTCCTGCATCACCCTGTCGGGATTCTGATTTGCAATAATGACCGGCTCGCTCCTAATTATCCCGCGTATTACACGGCTTATAACACGGCTACTTATACAGAGGTTACCAGCTGGTAACACCTCCCGGTCGGGACGGTTAACTTTACTGCTGATGAGCACGGCTCTCCAGCGGAAGCCAGGTCGCCCCGGTGACTGAGCTAAACATAGAGCTAACTAATGCTCTGTTAGCAATCGCTTTTTTTCCCTCTCTCTCACTTTGTGATTCGCTGATCAGCTCCGTATGAGCACAAATATTTATTTTAAAAAACGATTTTATTGATTCAAAAATAGTCCACCAGAGTCTATTATTAGAACTCCATCCATTTCTGTTATACAGAAATAACAGACTGTGGATGCTGGGATTGACCAATCAGAATCAAGTATTTAACAAGGCCGTGTAATCAATAAAAATATTCAATAAGCCCCAAACCTGCAGCAAATGCCTTTGACCCTGTATCAATGGTAATAGGAAGGAGACCCACAGGATCCATAGAAAAAATACAGCATATTATGTAGCAACTTCAACTTATATATTAAAAGGTTCACAAGACCAATTAAAAGGTGTAAATACACAATTAGGTATAGTACATTTATAATTAGGTTAAATCTCAAACAGACGATCAATGTGACATCAAATACGCAACATTCTTAAAATTCAACTCCAGAGAGAGACATTTTGTACATAACTAACTCATGATTTATGATCCGTAGCATCTCATGTGCGAATAAGCTAAATTTTTGCCTTCAACCTCCATACCCTTTTCCCTCTGTTTTCCTCCTTCTCACACCTTTACTCTTTCTTCTCCTTGTCAATCATTTGCTCTTCTCCCCTCCCACATCTCTGTCCCGCCACGCCTCCTTTTTCTCATTTCAAAGGAGGATGAGTTGGTTAGAGGAACGACACTGAGAGAGGAGGTCGAGAAGCTCCATGAGGAGAGAAACATGTTGCTGGAGACAATCGAAGACCTGAAGCAGGCGGTAGAGCAGACGGCGACTGGTCCTGAACTGGATACAAAGGTGACTTTGACTAAGCAACACTATAGTGACTGGATTTATATTACAGATGAGCAGATTTGAAAACAGATGTGGTGACTCGAGCAGTCTAAGTAAATAACGTCAGACTTTTAGCTTGAAAAGTAGGGCATTAAAATACAGTGTAGAGGACAGCACATGCATTGAGTATAATTACTGGTGTATAAACATTGTAAATGAATCTTCTACCCAATCCAACTAAAATATCTTCCTATTTGGATGAAGAGAATTCAAAAACATTTTACGCTAGACATAGATGGATATTTTGACATGGTGGCTAGTTTGATTCATTTTTAGCTTTTTTCTTCGTATCACAAGTTTCCTAAAAGTCTTTCTGGTTGTTAAAATCTTAAGTGTAATACTATACTCTGACAAAAGACAGGTGTGTATTGCTGAACCTTTTCACCTTGGGCATTCTTGAAGGAGGTCTAACCAAAGCTTTAGACGTGTCATAACTCGTTTTGTTTTTCAAGTAGGTAGCTTGTGGTCCTTAACGTTGCTTTTCTGTCTCTGTGTGCCCCTGCATGTAAATGTATGTTTGTGTGTGTGTATGTATGTGTTGACAGGTCGAGCACAGTTTTACAGCATCTGCAGCTCTGGTTTCTGCTCTTCAAGCCAAGATTAACACTCTGACTTTGGAGAATCAGCAACTTGCAAGCAAACTCAAGGTATGCAAACCCATTCCTTCACGGTCCTAAGGTTAACCATAAACCAATGAATGAACATACTCAAGGTAAGGGCAGCACACTGTATATAAGCAACTGCTGCACAGTCTTCATGTGAGACACAAATAACCTAAACTATAGCAAAGAAAAATAATATATAACAAGGCAATGCACAAATAGTGTTGATATTATACAACAATACCAATGATAACAAATTAAAATAGTCCATTAAAGTAATATTTTAAGGAAAATACAAGTACAATTGGTACATATTTCCAAGTCTGTCTTAAATAAAACAATACTCACATTTCCATGTGTACATTTAAAGACTTACTGGTCACTGTAATCATCCCTAATGTCCATGCTGGCTTTTAAGAGATCTTCCTCTAATGATATTCCAATATTGGAGTAATGGGGGACAAAATCCACAGTCCTTCCTCTGTGCAAAAGGAAAAATAAGAGTTTAAAAGATGACCAAAGATAACAGAAGTCTGAGTTATGTAGTCAAATCAACAGGTTATCTTCCAAAGTTACTGTGATTCACTCTTTATTTTCTTGATTACTCGCCTATAAAATGTCTGAAAATAGTGAAAAAAAAGTAATTTCCCACAACCCAAAGTGATCTATTTGGATGCATTTAGATCTAGAGCTTATTTTATTCAACTGACAGTACAAAACCCAAAGATATTACGTTTACTATTATATGACAGTAATTTTTGCTTAAAAAATGAAAATAGTTGCAGACTAATTTACTGTCAATCGATTAACTATGACCTAAATCTATGACCTTAATCTAAACTATTAATTCATTTAAAAAAATATAAAAATGAGAAATAACATAAAATCAGAAACTTGAATATATCATCAACATACTCAAAAACTCACTAACGAAATGGACGTATATGTGTAATTAGTGATTTCACAGAACTTCAAATGAATTAATCCTAACCCATCATAAAAGTACCGGAAATAATATACATTTCAAGTTGTCCTCCCTTTCCCATTTCAGTTTTATATGCAGTAAATTCCTTTTTCTTTATATTAGTGCTGCAGTGATTAATCGATTTGTTGATCGACAGAAAATTGGTTGGCACCTATTTTGATAATCGGTTAATAATTTAAGTCATTCTTGAGAACTGCGGTCCTTGGTCTTGGTCCCCTTCATCTAATGACAGACTTTAGTCACAAGGTTTTAGCTGATTTGCTTTGTTAGTGAGATTTTTATGTTTCAATCCCTCACCTCACAGAAACATCCGTCCCTTCAAGGAAATGAGGACCTAAAGGACACCAGTCGCCCAAACAGCATGGCCTCCAACTCCTCCTTCCACTCCACCCAGGATGAGTTTGATTCACTGCCACAAGTGGAAAGGGAAGACGGTTCAGGCGGAGTTTCTGTCAGACGGGAGGAAGAAGAGGGTGAAGGAGGGAGAGGAGGGAGCAAAGAGGAGATCAGACTGTTGCGACAGGCGCTAGAGAGCGTTCAAGTGAAACTGCTGGAAACCAGGAAGGAAAACCGCTCGCTTCAGGCCCAGCTGAAACCTGAGCGAGGCCGAGAAAGAGAGGAGGTCGAAAGCGTGGATGAGAAAGGAAGAGAGGAAGAGTTGATGGAGAGTCTCGCGGAGCTTCAGGCAAAGCTGACAGACACTCAGGAGAGATACCACCAAACTGTGGAGGAGGTGGAGGAGCTGAGGGTGCAGATGGGCAGAGGAGGATGTGAGCTGATGGAGAAACAGGAGGTCCAGAAACGTACATCAACACTTGAACATGAAGTGAACCAGCTGAGGGCCCTGCTCATCCAATCAGACTCTGAGCAGGAAAAAGCAGCTGAAAGAATCAGACAGCTGGAGGGGGCGCTGAGTGAGGTGGAGGTGGAAAGACGGTGCGTAAAGGAGAAGGAACAGAAGACTGCACAGATTGAGGAGCTGTACAACGAGGCACAAGAGGAGATTAGGATGCTCCAGGTGAAAATGGGTCTTTTTTTCTCTCTGAACTTCTGTATGACTGGAAGGGCAACTTCAACAATTTTACACATCAAAGCCTGTTTACATATCTCAGGGAAGTACGACTGCATCTAGAGGGAGCTGCACAAACTCTCATAAATTGACTCAAGTGATGTCACTGGCCTGGCTTTTAAAGGGAATGGGAGATGACACCGATGGGTTTATTGCATGTTACGCCCAAAACACACCTATGATTAATTAGGACACTAAGTACAACCCTTTTGAATCATGCGCCTGGCGCACAGACCCTTTTTTCCGCCGTTAAACTAGCAAAAGTGGATTTGTACACACCCTAAACGCACCTGCGCCAGGCGCTTCACGCCATGCGCTTAGATCGTTAAAATAGTAACTACAAGTTTAAAAAATGAAAGCTATCTGGATGTGTGGAGTTAGAAAGAAGTGAGCTTAACCAGATCTCATCTCTGCTTAAAGCTAGTGGCTCGAGGCTACGTTAGCCACTACTAACACAACACACCTAAATCTCTGACTGAACGGTCGACGATCGAGTTGCATTGTGGGTAATGTACACTAAATCGGTAGGGAACTCTTTGAAGATACAGAAGAGCACAGGTGAAACTGTTTCAACCTCGACTTTTCCATTTTCATTATCTTTCAATTATTCTTTTTATTCTACTTACTGTGCAGGGCTTACTTCTTGAGGTCAGTGACATGTTTCATACATTTCCTCTTTAATTTGTCCCTTCTTGTTGTTTAGGAGGCTCTGAGGGGCACAGTGCCAGTTGAAGCTGCAGCCAAAGACTTTGAAGAAATGAAAGCTGAGCTAAACGAGGTAACTGCTGGGCTGCAGCGCCGCTTGCTGGAACTCTCACACTCCTACAGTGAAACCAAGAGTCAGCTAAGTGCTGCACAGAAACAGCTGGCTGAGAGCAGTGCAGCCTCATCTCCCTCCTCAGAACAGCAGCAGGTCCAGGTGCTGAGCAGCACGGTGGAGGAGCTGCAGACGTTGCTAGCTGAGACAGAAAAGAAGCACTCGGCTGCTCAAGAGGAGATTTCACTGCTGAGGCAGGAGGCAGAAGCTCAGGCACAGGGCTCTGTGACCCTCGCCGACCACACACAGGTGATGTCATCTCTGGGAAATGCCATCAAAGAGTTGGAAAGCCAGTCAGAGGCCCTAAAAGAGCAGCTACACCAGAAAATCTTGCAAGTGGAGGCCCTTCAGAACAGGTGAGGAAGAAAACTGTGATGTCACATGCGGTTGATAGATCATCTTTTTTGCTTTTACTAGAGACTACAGCAATTAGAATAGCACTGGAGGGTTGTAAATAAGTACACTTGTTTATGTACAATCATGAGTTACCTGTACTTTGAGTATTTCCAATTGATGCTACTTTATACTTCTACTCTACTACATTTGAGGCAAATAATTTACTTTTTACTCCATAACTTGTTTACAATCCAGTGTATGGGGCTACAAGGTGATTGATCTGAAGATTGGTTCTCCTATTGTAGTGATATTGTAGGCTGATAAAGTTGACCCTGCATCACAACTTGATGGTCACTAGTAAAACTACTTTGGCAGCTTTAATAGTTGTCTTGTCTGCTAGAAAAAAATGTACTTCAATACTAGTTGTCACCACATGGTTCTTGTGTCTATTTCACGAAAAGGCTGACAGCAGAGAAAGATGTCACCCCAGATGGTTCAGTCTCTCGCGTGGAGCATGAGACCACACGAGATCAACTGGAGGGTGAGGTGAACCGCCTGACGCAGCTCCTCCAGGGGGCCCTCAGGAAGCAGGATGAGATGGCTCTGGAGGCTGCTGATGCATGGCAGAAGGTGAGAAGAAAGAGGAGCCTCAGATGTCCACAGAGGAGGACTGTTAATTATCTCTCCTGATATAATTTTGAACCATGCATTTCTCACAACATACCTATCAACACTCGTATCCATCCTTCAGGCACGGGAGAATCGTGCAGAGTGGGAGGCCCTGCAGGAGCTGGTGATGTCGAGGGAGAAGGAGAACCAGACGCTGACCACCAGGCTGGCTGAGTCCCAGGATGCTGTGTGTCAGCTCAAACAGCTGGTGGAGAACCACGTTGCCTCAGAGAGAGAGAAGAACAAGAGGGTCAGTAATAACCTGGTAGCCACTGTAGAAGTACCATCACTATTGCAGTACTTTACACTTTAGCAGTGTCTGTCCAACTCTGTACTGCTAGAAACATGATTTAGAAATTGGTCGTGCTATACTTTCAAGTCAAACTAAACTTGAGACTAATCAGGGCTCTGTTTTTTCCTGTTATCATACTGTTTCATCAGACATAGAAATAATCTCTTTAAAGTTCATTGTTTCATTAACTGCATGTTTTATGTTTTTTCCTCTCAGATAGATGACCTGTCACGGGAGGTGGGGAAGCTGAAAGATGCCTTAAACAGCCTATCACAGCTCTCCTATAGCTCTGGTTCTCCCTCTAAGAGACAGCAGCAAAGCCAGCAGCTGGAGACGATGCAGCAACAAATCAAACAACTACAGTACCAGCTAGCTGTAAGATTTGGTCAACATATTTTTTTAAATAGAACAAATGAGCGTATTGTACTTAGAATGTAAAGTGCATTTACCTCATGTCTTCTTTGTAGGAGTCGAAGAAGCAGCACCATGAGATAGTGTCAGTCTACAGGATGCACCTCCTCTATGCTGTCCAGGTAAATCGATCCATTAGTTTGCCGAAAGCAAACAAGTTTTCAACTCAAATTGTAAAGGGTTCACCTGAATGATGAAGACATATATTGTTCTCACTTACCAGTTGTGTTATCTAGCCATGCAAATAGTTTGGGTTTTATTTGCCAAGGTTTTGGAATCAATTTTCTGTCTCCATGCGTCAGCAGAAATCTCAGATGGCCTTTTTAAAATCTGGACAAATCAACCATGTATTGAACTGGCCCTTTAAATCCCATAGTAATTTGGGTTTCACATACTGTGTATTTATTTTAGTTAGTTTACTAAAGCGGTGCCGTGTGCCTTTAGGGTCAGATGGACGAGGATGTCCAGAAAGCCTTGAAGCAGATCCTGATGATGTGCAAGATGCCAAGCCAAGCCAAGGAAGCCTGCTAAGACCCACTGGGCCTGGTTTCCCAAAAGCATGTTGTGAACGAAAATGGGAAGTGAACTGCTGCTGTCACCAGTCACCACACGTCCTTTCGTCTGAATTCACACGTTGCATATGCTATGTGCCAACACATAGTGCCTCTGGATAAACCTTGAGTATTTGTTAATGAGGAACAGGTTTACAATCAAGTTCATTGCCTTTGCTAATGTCATGTTGTCACTTTGATCTAAAGGTCATCAATCTTATTATGGAAAATGTTTTTGGGAAACCTCAGCCCAGCATACAGATACTGTACATCAGCCAACAAATGAATGAGTGTACGAAGTGGTTCCAGCCAAACGTATAATCTCAGAATGTGCATGTTAAAACTAAACTGTCAATGTGCAGTAACCTTAAATCACATGCAGTTGAACAAGCGTGAAATGCAAACATATATGTACTCTGACATAAACATACATGTGCGCACCAATCTGAAAACAGTGAGTTTGATGTGGTTGGTTTCTGTTACAATGTGTGCTTAGAGAAATAGACTTAGTTGGCACTGCTGTTGCAAGTATCTTTTTTATGATACAGCAGTGCTAGTATTATTTTACATGTTGTCTAAAGGTTTCATGGTTGTCAACAGTTTCCTGTTACAATCTAAATTATTTGTGCCCTCTTAACAATGCATGTGACTTTGCTCAACGCCAGCCCAAAAATCACATAGAAATGTTTTTGTGGTCGCACTTCTATGAAGAAAAAGCTCAATACTGTTTGTATTGCTATTTTGCTGTTAGCACAAACATTTATAAAAAATGTATTTTACTGAATTGTATTACCATGCCATGTTTTCTAAAATACTGTACTTTATTGAAGAGGTTCGATAGCTGTATTTTTGATGGCCTTGTTTTGTGTCCGTTTTGTGTGAACGAAATTTCTTTTTCCTTGAGTATAACGCATTATTTGGTCTAGTGACACCTGAATTAGTTCATTTTCCTCATTTAACATAGAAGGGGTTGAATATGATGTTTACTGTAATACAAAAAAACAAACATTTCAATTGTAACAAATGCCCAACAGTATGGGCTCAGAGTTATGAGGTAAGATTTGTAGTTCTTACATTTCCTATTAGTCTTACACTTTAGGTCTTTTGTTAAGCAGTTTCTAACTTGAAAAGCAAAATGTGTTGTCTGAAAGCAAACGGTTGAGTCTGCTGTTATGTGCCTGTAATCACAGTATTTTTCAGGCTCTGCAGTACTTTAAACTGCGAATTACCATCAACATCAGTAATTCTCAGTTGTAGATGCCAATTTCACCAGGCTTCCTTGTACTTATTATTTATTTACATTTACCAGAAATATTTTTTTCTGTCTTTCTATTTGTGATGCTCCCATCTTTAGTGTTTCTTTGTAGGTACGGCTATACACTGTACAGTATACATTTCAAATTTTTTGAATGTGTCTTCTAGAGGCTTCTGAACTGTTTTCACATCACACTCCTTTGCGTTAGTACTGTACTTAGAGCCATACGCACTTGGATATCACCCTTCTTCTAAACAGTGTTTCAGATTTTTTGAGAACACACCCAACACTAACGCTGTTAAACTTTTGTCACATTCATTTGTATATGACTGACTGAAGCTCCCTCCCTTGTCAAACACTCAGGAATGTTTTTTACTGAACTGATTTACACCTGACTAAGATTTATTAGAACCTGAGTAGTCTGGCCTAACAGATGTACATTGCTAGGATAAAGCCTGAAGTCCCTCCCCTCTCGCTATCTCCGCTATTGCCAACAAGCCAGAGCGTTATTCCCCCTATCCCAGAATAGACGGGCAGTGTATCTAGACCATACTCCAGCACTGACACAGCGCTGTAGAGATAGGTCTGGCAATGTGACACTAGAGCTTTTTAGGGCTGCTCGATTATGAAAAAAAAAAAAATCCTAATCACAGTTATTTTGGTCAATATTGAAATAACAATATTTAACACAATTACTCATTGACTTTTGGAAAGATGATGGAATTATTGAACTTAAAAAAAACAGTGGAAAAAGTTAAACAAATCCACAGTGAAAACACCTAGAACTGTGAAATTTCTTTAATACTTTTCCCATTTGAACATTTTTGTTTTCATTCAGAACACAAGACAAAATAAGAGTTTACTTCCAAAACCTAATGTGCAAAATAATCTTTTTTTCTCGATTATTCGGTTTTTGTGATCATTAGGAGCCAAAATCTTAATCACGATTAAAATAATTGCACAGCCCTTGAACTTTTGCTTTATTTCATAGGTTGTAGAATATCAAACAACCTCTCCCTCTTTTTCCCTCTAGGCCTTGACTGAAATGTTTTGTAACAAGAAAAGGAAGAAACAACTCTTCTGTTGGTTGTTTATTCACTGTTTTGTAGTGACATGAAAAAATGCTTGTTTGCCAGCTGCTTTGTTGCCCAGATTAATACATTTTCAAGATACTGTACAATCATGTGTCTGTTTTGTTTCGCATGTCATAACGTGCAAACGTGACCTCATGATTATCACAAGGTAACGTTAGTTAATTTGAAACCTTTATAGCATTTTAGCATAAACTGGAAAGTGATTTAAATTAATTTTTAGTTTTTGTGTCATGCATACAACTACAGTACACCAAGCATACATACAAGCCACCACAGATTAATATAAACCGGATTCAGAATGCCACATACATTTTCAAACAACACAACACTGCCTTCCTTTGCAAGCTTTTGAAACAAAGTTGGCCAATTTAAAGCATCAAAACTAAGTAACCATTACACACTTACATATTACAGGGTTTTGACACTAAATTTTAAATGCATGTCCTGCACACAAAAATGGGACACACTTATCCCAAATCACACAGCTCACACAATCTATTTTCCTCCTGAATATTTTTTTATTCTGCCACACTCAATGACCACAGAAACAACACCAGTTCTCAACTGGACAACTATAAAGACCTTTAGCATCTAGATAAACAAGCGAGATACAACAAATGATTCAAGGCTTTACGTCAGAAGGAGATTGTTATAGGCCCATTGCATGTTTGGTTTCATTACCTTTCCTAGCACAGACAGAAGGTGTTCCTCTGTTAGCCTAAAATGGGCCACAATGTTTCTTTGTTTATTAGTCAATTTGGATTTATCTAAACATACTTGTGGCAAGTGTTTGGCGATACATGACCACTAGATGGTAGCCTTGGCCAAAATTGGATCCCTTATCTCTCCCCACTCACACTTTACAGATGGGTGACAAATTATAGGGAAAAAAAGCTGAATAAATGACATGAAATGGTTTTGAGTATGGAAATGATGTAAATAGGGCTTTCACAGTCACAAGCTATCAACCTAATTGAACTCCTTTGAGATCAGATGCATTGTTTATCTTCCTGTTGGGTTAGGCACATCATCATCCATGTCAACACTCTGTCCTCCCTCAATGTCCACTCAGCTTTGGCTCTCAGAAGTCCTGCCAGCCCGACTCTGGGTAATTCATCTGCCGTTCTGTTTCCTCTAACCGATGGCACAACCACTTCGTTTCCTGACCTGGCCCTGTGTTCTGCCCGCTGGGAAAAAACACACAGACGCATATGCACGCAAGAAACTACTCACATTCTCTCTCACACACACACACACACACACACACACACCTCTGCCCTTACACGACAACTTCCTGTCAATCTTGCTTTCCCACACGTTCTGGCCTCAGGCCTCGGGGGTTAGTGGAGAGAGATCTAGTGCTGTGATCCTAATCCAGCTAGGACCCATATTTGTCTGTGAGTGACAGGATAAACCCTGCTTGGCTAAACTGAAATATTCAATTTGACTTTACTTAATGAGAATGTTTAAAGATGGGACTGCTTTATAATCATTTCCGTTGCTTATTAACTAAAGTTAAATTGTCCTTTTTGTGTTTTCCTGTCTAATATCTTTTAATGGCTTCAAAGTTAGATTTAAAAAGAAAAAAAATCACACAATGTCACATATGTTCTTTATCTGCTTGTTCCAATAAAAGCAGAAATAAAACAATTAGCCAATTAACCGATTATTGATAGACAGAAAACTAATCATCTAAAACTTGATAATTAATTCATCGTTTAAAATATTTTCAAGCCAAAATGAAAAGAAATCTCTCCGGTAGTAAATTGAATTGGGTCAGAGAAACAAGTAATTTGACTAAGTTACCTTTGGCTTTGGTAAAATGTCAGAACACTTTTTAACATTTTAAAAATAAAATTAGTAATTGATTTACTGAGAAAACTGCTGCCCTACTTCAAAGCAATATTGTCTTGATTTGAATATTCTAAACCAGATGTTGTGATGAAGGTATTATTACATCCAATCGAGAAGTATAAATATCTTGCACGTAATTTGACATTTCTCTGTAATCTAAGACGATGTTTCTTATGTTTGCACACTTGCTGATCTGGACTAGAATTTAAAATAGAGCCTTTGTAATGATGACTCTTGTCTGGCTATCACCAGACCAAGCTCAATCTTTTAAGATTGAGCTTGGTCTGGGGAGGCGTGATCAACGGGCATAGTTCAAGTGACTCTGTAAGCAATTGGATAGTCCTTCAACCAATCAGACCAACAATCCGGGTGACGTAGCAGCGACAGCGGCATCAATGGGTTGCTGCGCTTTGGTGGCCGCCATGTTGAATGTAAACAAGAAGATGCTTTCCGTCGCTTCCCTATCGTCATCGTGTTAAACCCGCCAATAGTGCGCCAGGTGGATAAGCCAGTTTGTGATTGGTCCCCGCAGATTTGTAACGGAAGCAGGATAGAAAAATGTACAGGTTTACCCAGTCTAGATGACTCGCCCTTGAGACAGTGAAGTTCAAGGGGGTCAATAGATTTAGCCCATAGAACGCCAAAAGACAGCGAAGGATGAGGGGACCCAGAAAGGAATCCTGAGGAACCCCAGAGCACAGATAAGGTATTTTATGACACTTTCCATAAAAAGGAAAAAGAAAGACAGCTTATAATATATCAATACAAAAAAGTAAGTGAATTGATTCAGAATGATTCTATGTAGGGAATAAATAGTTCAGAAATGAAGAGTGGAGAGTTGTAGACAATGTTAAGAAGTCATAACAGAAGGTTAAAGCCCAGGAGAGGAAGACTGCGACCTGTCGAGCGCCAGTGTGACGTCACGGGAGCGCTGTAACTGTTATACTTGCGCGTGGTGGTAGTGACACTAGTTGCAGTCTTCTCCTGAACAGAGGTGGAGCTAATGAGGAAAGGCTACCGATCTTGCTATTTCTAAGGACTAGAAGAAGAAGAAAAAGGTAAACAATGGCAGAACTGGCAGCAGCATTGACGTCAATGCTTCGATTTGATTCCATGACCTACTTCGTCAGATCAAGACTTTCATTCACCATAAAATAACTCATCTTAACTCAGTAAGTTTACAATAGAGACTTGCAGTCACTCAGATTCCTGGCATCCGGTTACCCTCAAGTTCGTTCATGCTTCCTGTTTCCGCTTTGTCGCGCGCTGCTGAAAAAAATAGAGTGGTGCACGCCCTCTGGACGCGCACTCAAAATCTTGGCGCGCCAGCGAGATCTACGTCATTTTGACATCACATTGGCACGCGCCAGCTTGGCTGCGGTGACTGTAAAACGGCCTTAAGGAAATGAGAAGAGGTTGTGGCCAAGAGAATAAACATGGAGAAGAGGGACAAGTGTATATGTTGAATCACTGGAAGGATGACTAATCTGCCACTACTCCTCTGAAGTGGCACACAAACCTGTATAAGCTGCCAAAAACATGAGAGAAACAGGAAGAGGAAGTTGCTGATGAAGAGTTGACTTTTCTAGTTGAAAACTTGACTCACTAGAGATTTAGCATTCAGCAATAAAGTAGTGCAGTTTCAGCTGCCAAGTTGCCACTTTTAGAACATTTTTTTATTCAGCAGTTTATTCTGTGTATCTCCTACCAATCAAGGTTTGTGGGCTTAGTAAATATTGTTGAATGGCTTTTCACTCATGTGCGTCATAGGCCGTATGCTTGGTCTCAGTGTGCAAGCCTGCGTTATCTGCTCAAGTGTTGGTACTTGTATCTGCCAGTATGTGTTGTTTCTGCTGTTGCTTTAACGAAGTATTTCCTAATAATTTGGATGCTATTTAAGACATCTTGACATCCTTTAACTAAGTATGACACAGAAATAGTTATTAACGCACATTGTTACTGTTGTAACTATTGTTACAAGTTGTGAGACAAAGCTGACGTATAACCAGCTGCTGCAACCTACATGTAAAGCCTTCAAAGCTGAGAAGTTCCTCTGCCTGGTTACAACCTTCGACATGTCTGGGCTGCAGCTGAACTCTGCTCAGCGACAGATCAAACTGTGGTTAGTTGTACCTACAATAAAATGTAGTATGAAAAAAGACTAAACCTAATCCTTTCTGAGTTTTATGTACTTTTGGTCTGGTGCTGGATTTCTGAAGAATTGGACTAGACTGCACAGAGCCCTGACCTCAACCCCATCAGACAACTTAGGGGTGAATTCAAACATTGACTGCGAGCCAGGCATAGGCGGTGCTAGGTGGGGCTGTAGCCCCATCAAGAAATTACCAGATGTTTAACATAAAAAAAAATCCTTGTTGATTTCCTTAAGCCGGCTGCAGTTTCCCCGATTCACCAGTTGTTCCAGTCCAATAGAGCACCGCCTACAGAGCCAGGCCTCACTGTCCAACATCAGTGGCTGATATCACAATCTTGCGGGAAAGCCTTTCTGGAAAAGTGGAGGCTGTTATAGCAGCACACATTGTAGAATCAGTTATTCAACAAACACATAAGTGCGTAATCTGCAGGTGTCCACATATTTTACGCCATGTAGTGAAGCTCATGGTTAAGGTTATCAACTGGAGACCAAACCTCAATTTACCAATGAATGTGAAGCATAAAATTCGCTTCAATTTAATGAAATACTGGCAGTTTATCAAACACTGGGAATATAAATACCTGAATCTCTTGCAAATACCTTCATAGGGCAGCGTGCAGAACTATCTACTCATTTCCACTACACATCCACATACAGTAGAGCTGGCCCAGGCCTTTTCAGTACACTCATTTTCTACATAAACAATACTTATGTGAGTCTATATCTACAAGAGATTATTTGTTTGTTGTTTGTTGATCTGCAGTTTAAAATAATTGTATTGTGACATTTAACTGTGCTAACTGCCTCTTAGCAATGCTGGGGACAATTGGCTTTTGGCATCAAGGCTCCTATAAACAGGGGGAGGTTCTGGTATGTCAGTAATCTCTGTCATGATAACTACTTGCGTGGTTGCAGTCATGTTGTCATCAGGGAACCTTTAAGTGTCACTGATCCGCGGCTCTCTCCTTGGCAGAACATTGTGTGTTTACATATGTATTTTTATGGGAGGTCTGACGGTAATGAACACTGTGGAAGTGGTGGAACGAAACCGAGAAATAAAACAAGTTTGACACATTTCCAGATTCACATTTTCGTTTTAGGTAACTATTTTTCAGCAACTGTCATCACATTACAGCCTTCACCTAATCTCTCACTCCACCTATCTCTCTTTCCCCTTCACTCTCTTTTTCTCCTTCTTTCCTCCTCCACTTTCTTTTCATCTCTCCCTTCTGCTGCACATCTCTATGGTTTGTCAATACTGTTAACATGCTTACGTTCCATCTAAATCGACCACATTTTGTTGTCATATAATTAACTGATGTTTGCAACATGTTGTTGATGTGTTCAACCATCAAGCCGTCCAATGTTCTCAGTTTGTCTAATGCAGGCTTGCCTGGAAACAAGACCCTGTAGTAGACGAATGGAGGGGCGTAAGAGACGCATGCAGCTTAATTGCTGCAAGATGTAACCTCGCCTGCAGCCTACTGTGGCCCACAAACACACTCGTACACATTCACGCACATGAAAGCTTGCACATACACACATTTTAAAAAAAGCACGCAAACACACAATCAATTATGTGTACACATAGTATATGCAGTAAAGAAAACACAAACCCCTTTAAGTGTTTAAATTACAACATGGCGGGATTTGTTGCGCCACGTCACAGGCCCAAACTTCATAGTCACATTTTTTGTTTGTTTGCTGGCGAAAAACAAGGTTTAAATTCTACTACAAGGCTATCCTTTGATGGAGAACATTCAAAAGTCCTTCTCTCTGAAGCAAACCAAATGGAATCAAAACAAATTGAAATAATTCAAAAAATCTACGGTTTTCGTTTCCTTAAGGCATTTTAAGACGGTCTTTGAACCAAAGTCTAATGGATAAAAGATGATATTAATGCAAAGATGCTTTTGAGTAATCTACATTTGGCTCTTGGTAGAATCCCATGAAGCGTTACTGAATAGAAATGATGAGAGGGATCAGAGAGTAGAGAGACAGACAGGAGAGAAGCTCTGACCTGATTTGGTCTCACACAGAGGAGCTGAAGCCACAAAGGGAGCTCCTTTGAATGAAACCATTATAATATAATATTTCTAGGATTGCTGAAGCCATATACTGTATACGAACATTTAATGCAGTCAGAAACGATAAAGAATCTGTGACCAGTACACAAGCCCATAGAGAATCAATTGGAAAAGTTGGAATAGGTGACTGTAACAGCACGCTGGAACATGTCCTACGGGAAAACGTAGACTTTGACTCAACTTCAGCGAAAGATCACAAAATAATTCACAATATTCAGTCTCATCTTGATTGTCGCTCCGGGCAGCACATCAGGATGACATCACAGATTACAGCCTCGGTTCTCTGGTTTCTCGCTATTCGGTTCCCCTAAATAAGAGATTTGATGGTGCTACGCCGTGATGATGGCAGATGTGATTTTTTTTAAATTGATTGGTATTCCCCTGCAGCCACTACACCATCTCTGGGCACCGCTGGTGCATTCTCTGACATCACTGAGCTGACGGCAGAAACCCAGGTCACTGAGATACAGTTACACACAGATAGAGATACAACTGTGGAAGACTACAACACAGCGGACCACAGAGAGGTTCACCAGCAAAGTCCTGCACATAAACACTGCAAGTGGTTTATTGTGAATAGCAGTAAGAGTCACGGTTATGATCATATAATTACAAATAGTAAGATGCAGGACGTTTCTGTCTGTCCGTGTTGATTTAGGACGGAGGGAAGTTGCAATAAGAATTTAAAGACAAGTGTTTACATATTTTTCCTCGTGTTCATAAACATCATTTAGTGCAGCAACAGTTTCATGATCTACTGACTTCTGTCTTCAGTGTCTACAAACCTCCAATTGTTGCATGCGTATTGTTGATATTTAATAATACATGATCATGTGCTGCATCCCAGATCAGAAGGGCTCTTTTCCTCTGTCTAGATGTGGGATAGTTGGATGAGATCCCTGATCTGAGAGAGTTTTGGCTACAGATCCAAACCCCAGAGATGTTTATTTCTGCATCTGATTTTGCACAGATTGATTGCAGCAATATTGTCTGGAGGTGGGGTAATAGCAGTGGGCAGAACAAGGCCTTTGATTTTGTTGTTTGTGTTTTACATTATGGCATCTTACAAATATGTTAATAGTTATGTCAACTTATTTGTGTCCCAGGGCACCTACACTTTACTTTGTAAACCAATCATATAAGACATCTAATTATATGATCACTTGTATATTGTAAGAAATGTGTGCATGTAAACATTTGGCAGGGAGCCATGAAACAAACAAATCTGGAAGGGAAGATGTTTTGTACCGTGTGTTAATATAGATCATATGAAAGAAGTCAGGAAAACATCTTTATTTGACTATTTATTATTAAAGTTGGATAATAATGTCTTTCCCAAGAGTCCCTCTTATTCCAAACAGACTTTGTGAGTTTTCATATATCACTGAAGTGTATACCTGCTCACTGGAACAGTGGAGACCCTGTGATTTAATTACCCTGCCCTGTGCCGCTGTTCCCACTGTAGGCCAGGCTTCCCAGTTTCAGTCCCTCACGTTCACTCCGGCCTTCCCACATCAGGTTCTGATGAGCATAACTGGAAACACGTGCTCCACGCTGGCTCCCCCGACAGATGGGACAATATCATATTATTAATGACAGAAAGAGAGAGACAGAGGGAGAGCGAGAGAGAAGTGGGGAAGGAAAATCCTCCCTCCTCAAAGGCTTTTTGGTCTTAAATAGCTCAACACTGAGCTGCCGTCGCTTCTGAGGAAGTTATTATAGGAAGGCAGCATGTCTGTGTTTGCATATGGAATATCCTCTCAATCTAACTCAATACTCAGCAGGCTTAGCCCCATGTCACTCCTCTTAAATCCGCTGAACCCTGACCCTCATGCACACTCTTGAAAAGATGTCCAAAGCATGTTGACACTCCTTTTATGTACTTTTGGTTTGGGGCTGTTTAGTGTAGTTCTAATTAAGGACAATCTAAATATTACAGCTTCCAATGATAGTTAAAAAATGTTGTGCTTCCAACCTGGTTGCAGGTTAGAGAAGACCACATTGCTCGAGTCTCTAAATGAATGAAAGCAATCGGCTGCACTTCTGATTTGGAATGAACAGAGCTCAGCGGTTTGATGTGGTTGCTCAGTCTGCCATGTTTAGTTTGATTAAGTCTTTATTTACCCATAATTCATAGCAAACAACTGTTGTCCTCCTTAACATAGTCATGAACAAGACAGCCTTGTGCGAGAGATGAATTGAGACATCTATCTGAAGTCTATTAGTTCGCTCAAGTGTCACAATGTATCTTTGTGAAAGCAGCTTTTAACACCCAACATTAGTGCTCGACCTCACTAATGCTCTTGTGGCTGAATGGGAGCAAATGTTTTGACTACTTTAATGCTGCAAGGTATGAGCTTTAGCAACAAACATTTGGGTTTTTGCACACATTACCATTTACGACTGGTAAATGGTACGATTTATTTCCCACAAAGACAAAAACAAGATAAGAAACAAGAAGAAGAAAAGCGATTTCATTATTATTTCATTATGCCTACTCAGGAAATATTCATCAGCACCTTGACCCTAGATTACAAGGAAAACATCCTTGTGCTACAGACTTAGTCACAAAGGACGGATTCCCTGCACCGAATTACTCCAGGAGCCAGAGGCCATGTATCCCGCCAGCGCAGGAAACGCTGAGCCTTTACAGATCGTAGAGGTATGGGGGTAAATTGCAAGAGAATGGACGTGACCTCTTCCCCTTTAAGATGCAAAGTTGAGCTCCTTTGGCTGAATGGCAGCAAAATATTGCTAGCAGAATAATGATGACTGAATAAGGTTTGGGTTTCCACAAACTTTTGTGTATGTCAGTGCAATGAACAGACAAATAACTCAAATAACCTCTTAAACTGAACTGCACAGGTACAGTATTGTGCACAAAAGAGCACATGCTGAGCGACAATTAGGTGGTCTACTGCTTTAATGGCTTTTTTCACCCCCAGTCACTAGTGATTCACTTTGTATCAAAGTACCGGAAACTACATTAACACTGAGTCAAACCACCAGAAAACACCTCTGTCTCTCTCTTTCATTTGCGCACACACACACACACACACACACACACACACACACATACAGTGTTATATACACAGGAAGGGGTCTGAGTTTGTAGCCAAGTGACAAAGAATTTACAGGCGTGTTGTAAGGACCTGTAGATCTAAGTGTGCATGTGTGTGTGAGACAAAGAAAAAAAAGAAATGGTCTGACACTGATGGTCTATGAGTGCCTTATTAAAAAGGTGAGAAGTGAGTGCAGTGTCTGGAGGAGGGGGTTAATTGTGCTCTTAAAAGAGGACTTCAAAGGGAGGCTGGTGTCAGAGCTGAGGGGCATGGGAGCAAAAGATGATGAAGAGGAAGTGGAGGAGGAGGAAGAAAAGATACTGGGTTGGCTCATAGGAATGGCTGGGAAAAAGGCAAAACTCAGGTGACAGTAGTGTTGGGGTTATACCAATGATTTTGAGAAGCTTTGAAAAGAAAGAAAAAGTTAAGGCAAATGAGGGAGACTGGGTAAGAGAAGATGTTTTCGTCAAGGGATGGAGGCAAGAAAGGTTAGTCATGATTGCCATGAAATTTGGTACTAAACATTCATAGTTCCCAATAGGTTAAATCTTATTGGCTTTGCCAATCCCCAGATTTTTCATCCATCATCGCCTACAGGTTAAAGTTTCACTTATCCAGTCAAATATTTTATTTTTCACTGGATGGATTGCTACAACATTTCTTAGACATTCATGGTTCCCATCATATGGTTGACATTTGTGGTTGTCAGTGAAATATCTCAACTACTATTAGATGGATTGCCATGGAATTTGGTGCACAGATTAATGTCCCCATCAGGATGAATTGCAATGGTTTTGACAATTGTCAAACCTTTCCTCTAGCGCCATCATCAGGTCAACATTTTAATTTTGGTGTGTTCCGAGGCACTTTTTTGACCAATTTGGGGAGATTGATCAGCCCAACTGCCTTTTCTGCCGACGTTTGGCCGTCGGCTCTGTGTGTCCACACCTTTAGTCTTGTTCTTTGGTAATTTGGATGAAAATATAGTTTTTATGTACAGTATATTGAAATCAGTGGATACATGTGTAGTGTGGCCGTATACTCTTAGTCTTGTTAATTAATAATTGACAACCAATTATCAAAAGTGCTGTAAATGAACTCTGTTGATCAACTAACTGATAAAAAAACTAATAATAATTGCAGCGCTATGTTAGACTTGATTTGACTTCCCAGATACTTGAATAGCCTCAGACATGCCATGTGGGCACATCACACTCTAAACAAACTTAATAAAGTATCTTCTGGTCATCAGATCATTATGTTTTAGCAAATACAACTCTCTATGATTACAAACAAAACTTTGTTATTAGTTATTAGGTCAACGTTCGTAATGAAAATGTTACAAACCTTAACCGTTGATTTTTTCTTTTAAAATTATTATTAACAGAACAACAACCTCTGCCGATGATTAACTTTTTGACAGTAACAGCTCCCCTGATGAGCTTTGAGCCTTCATGCTCCCTGACCTCCTGATTGGTTGCGTCTGATGTAAGCTTAATGTAGCATAGATGATTGGACATTATCATTGTTCTAATTAGCCCTTCTAACAGTCAGCTGTAAAGCAGATGTAGGAGTGCAGCACTCAGACTAAACACAGCAGAGTCAGAGGAGACGGATACACATTCCCTGATATCGCTGCTGTCGGGTGAAAACCTCACTTCTCCAATAACTAAACTTTTTAAGAGACAAAGAAAAACAGCTATATTTTTGGCCTGATGACCGTATGCTGCATATTTGTTTTATCCAATATGTTTTGGACAGAACCCATCAAAGATCATGTCAATTCCAGTAATAAAAATTTGAGATACAAGATGTTATGCTTCGTAGAGTTGATAATAATGATTCTCCAAGGCAGAGAAGCTCACTGAGAAACTACTCAAGTACATTTTGTTATTACATTCACTAGTTTGCGCTTTCCAAGCATGCATTTGTTTATTTTTTCAGAAGTTCTTTGCTTCCTCCCTTAAAATATTATGTTTTGATAAAAAATGTGACATTTCTTGGGCTTCTTGGAAAAATAATAATGTGATAAAATAATCAGAAGACAGAAGCAGACGCACACTTGCCTCCTCAATGCAAAAAAGAACTTTTAGGAAAGACTTTCTACTATTAACTATACACAATTCCCTTAAGTTTTGTAATAAAGTAATTCCACAAATAAAAAATATAAGATCAGCCTTTAAAATATGACACATTGTTATAGATTAAACCTCCCGCAGGTATATAAAGCAGTTAAATGAGATCTACCTCGACCAGCTATGACAAAAAGGCTGCTTAAATGCATCAAATAGCAATGTTCCAATAATACAATTTATGTAACATGTATAGAACATGCTGCAATGGGGCCATCCAGCATAATAAGTATTTGTAATGAGTATTATTCATTTTTTGGCCACTTTGAGGCAGTGGAAACAGACTGTAAACACAACACTGACATATTATCACCTAATAAAGTTGATGTCGGCAATTTGTTTACACATCCAGCAGTTGCAGAGCAACATTAGCATTTATTTTGTGTTCCTGGCCACCTATTGAATGTAAGTCCAATATTCACTCTCCTTTCAGTTCTGGTTTTGGTCTTCACCAACTCCTGAGGGAGTTTTTTTAGCCGCTGAATGCTCTACTATGCTCACCAGCTAGTCGCTAACCTTGTCTGTCTGCTGTTTGGTGCTGAGCAGGTAGCCAACAGTCGGTGAGAGCTTTTTCACTGAAAACAGCTGCCTGGTGCATTTGGAAACAATGCTGATGAGAAATTTTTTTTTATTGTTGCTTTTATATAAGGATAAAAAATAAATTAAAAAAAAGCTATTTATTTCGAAAAGTTCTGCTCACCTTACTGCACCTTTTTGTGAAATCTTACCAGATAAATGAATATGAAAATGTTCATCAGGTGAGGATTTACCCAGTAAAATCACCTGTTGTTGTGTTTGCTTCTGTTTAGTTCTTTGTGTACTGAAGGATTACTTTGGAGTGTAACCCCTATTTTCCACCGGGCGCGTCTGCGCTGCGTTCTGGAGGCGCCGCAACCCCCGCGAGCAATCACTGCCATTCAAGTCAATGCTTGATATTCCACCAGCTGTGCCACGCCGCGTCCCAGAAGCGTGTGTGAAGTGGCTATCCGCTCCACTAAAGATTTTATTTTCACGCGGGCCGTTCAGACAGCCAGGCAGAAAGTGAAACTGCAAGACTATCCAGTCAATTTACCAAAATACACCCCCCCAAAATCGTATATGTCTCCTCTACAACACCATGGACAACGAGAGATTCATCTTGGAGGTTAGAAAACATAATATGACATCACAGATCTTTTTTTTTTTTTTTTTTAAGGACAACACCAGAAAAGAGAAGGCATGGAGTTTAACTGCAGGAGTGCTTGGAGTGGAAGGTAGATACTAGCTTAAAAAACACGTGATTGTTCTGTAAAGTACTTGTAAAGACAATATAATCTGCGAGTCGGGCAGCAAGATGCCCCGCTTCTAAGGTGTGGCATGGCGCGTGGCAGAGGACAGAACGAAACCGGAACGCAGCACAGATGTGCCCAGTGGAGAATCGGAGTAAGACAATGTTGGGACAAAAGACTAGCCCTGTATTCATGTAGTCTTTCTGTAAACCTGTGAGGAAAGTTTGCCTCGCTCAGCTCTCCCACAGCAGCTTTGTAAGAATTCAAAATCTATAGTGAACAAATTGTGTCTCCACAAATCATTCCAATCACAGCCATCTGAAACCACACAAGCGATATACAAATAAGAACAGTTATAAATGTATGACTGAAAAAAGAGATATAATTCCTGTCCATTAACAAAATGTGAAGCACTTTTATGCTCATGTGAACCACCATGTGCTCCCTGGGAGGGAGAAAACATCAACTCAAATAACTCCAGGTGTTGGACCTCTAAAATGTTACTCTCTATAGGAAACGGCACACAGTGGCAGGTCACATCAGCAAGAACAGTAATGTCAAAATCCTGAAGAACAGAACACAGAAACCGAGCCGACTTTAAGGCTCTCACAAGAGCTGCCGTCCAGAGCATTGCGTAAGATTTCCAATACAGATTTCTAATCAACATTAGAACTTTTCCAGTGATTCATGGTCCATCCATGTTATTTCCCCTGACACTGATTACCCTCCTCTTGGACAGATGGTTTTGCAGCAGTTGCGTTGAGGGATTTAACCCAACCGCAGCACCAAAAAATGAAAAAATCATTTGTAGCAAAATCAACTTGGCCTGCGGGGCTTATGTGTCTTTTTCCAGCTTTGAAAAAGTATTTCAGAGCTGTTTAAATCATTTGTCTCATGTAATGATATGTTAGCAGGTATGCCATCAAACATCTAGAGACTTTCTTGGAGTACAGAGCATATAGTATTATGAGACTAACTACTGTTCAGATGAGTTCATAATATTCTGTATTCGCCATTTTCTTGTCACCTGCATCTAGAGCTTTAATTGCTTTTATTTATACTGTATGACCACATACACACAGTCATCTTAAAAACTAAAGCGATGCCCGTGCTTATGTGACACTATAACATTGGCCTCTGAGGTATTCCCTTCCAGCACCCGTCTGACAGTAATTACAATGATTCATTTAGTTTTATTACAGAACAGACATCTCTCTTTGTGTGCGTCTTGGCCTGGGGGAGACCGAAGTGTCTCTAAGTGACAGGTCTTTAATTACAAGCACAAACAAACGACACCACGTACATATGTTCTGGTTTACTGTAATGAGGGAGACACCAGCATGAAAATAATGTTGTCATCACACAAAGGATTACTGAGAAAGAGATATCAAATTCTCTCTTTTTTCAATCTCCCCCTGCCTCTTTCTCTCTGCCCTGCTGTAAAAAGCAGTCATGACTGTAAGTTCAGTAATCCAATCTGCAATATTGCTTGAGCCACTGCTGTTGCTGAGGCAATGAATCAACATGTACTTAGAGTAATGAATTAGATCTAGAGTATCTGGCCCTTAGATGCACTTCTCATCAGGGCCTTACAGCAGTTTAACCATGTGTTTCTGATCAGTTCAATTAATCACTGTTTATCTGGGTAAGGTTAATTTCTCACCGGGAAAAATATAACACCAGCTTTTCGTCTGATGTCATGCTCTCCATCTCTGTCACTTGCTGGAGCATTGCTTGTCAAATGTTCAGAGAAGAGAGGGGTTAAATTACAAACCAAACTTTGGCCTTTAAAGGCATACTATGTAACTTTTCCCTCTTCAGTCCCCCTACAGGTTGTCTCAATGGAACTACAGCCGCGTGAGCTGTAGTTCCAATGAGACAACCTGTAAAATGCAGTTGGGTTGTCGAGGTCAAAACACTATATGTAGCAGCTGTGAATCAAATAAACGTATTATAAATAATGTTATGTCATTTTTTACTCTTACACTGAATGTCTGCTGCTTAAATCCAGATGAGTATTGAAAAGTATTTTCCGCGACTGAAAAAGGAACGTGTTGAGGATAAGGACCAACCTGAACCGGAGGTATCAGTCTGAAACAGAGCTGAACAGTCCGACCAGTGTAATTAGTTATGTTATTAATTTGTTTACAATATTTTCAGGCTTCAACCAGTGAAAGACAGGGTCAGGGAGAGAGAGAGATAGAGTCGTTAGGCATTGAAGTAGGAGAGGAGGACAGCATCCAACACCGTGTCCTCAGTTTTTGGTACTTGATTGTTATGAAAATAAGTATCCCCCCCCCCGCCACAAATTGCTTTCTAATCTGTGGGAAACACTGCACATGTACAAGCTCCAAGGGTTGTTTTTGTGCATGAGGGTATGCATGTTTTTCTATATGTGTGTGCACATCCACGTGTGTGTGTGTGTGTGTGTGTGTGTGTGTGTGTGTGTGAGTGTGTGTCAGTGTGTGACCAGAAACACCAGGCGGTGTGAGTTATGGTTAGCCTTTGGATGTCTCTCACATGAAGCAACGTCAGAGCCTGTTAGTAAATGATTAATCAACAACGTTATTTGGGCTAATGCTGTCTGATAGCATATTTCCTGGAAGCTCTGGAATTCGTCTTCACAGCTGGACTTTTACAAGATCTCTCTGCTCTGCAAGGGAGTGACAAAGCAAGAAAGGCAAGAGCGCTGCAACAGTCGAGAAACTTCTTAGCCAGAAGAAATTAGCTGATACATAATATATCAAAGACTGAAGACGTTGTTTAATCTCAGTTCCCAAACTCTGCAACACCGAATATCAATAATAAGAGTAACAAACTAGTAGTAGTACTTTTTATGATGTATTACAAGCACACCAAGTTTTTCTGTCTCAACTGAACTCAAACTATTGCAAATACTGGCTTGAGTTTATCTTATCTTTTATCTTAGTGTTGATACATTTTGTTGCATTTAACCGCTCTCTCCCGCTTTCTCTCTCCATCCTTCTTAGATAACAACTTTGCCACTTGTCTTTATCTCCCAGACAAATTGTTCTTGTGACATCATTGCTTGTTGCATGTATCACAGTCCACCCAATCTTTTCAATACCCCCCCCCTCCCAACATACATCCCTAAAAGCTTTAGCTCATTTGCTTAGTTTATCACTAGCCACCATATTTCTTGCTATTCTTTGGGATGGTTCCTCTTTTTATAAGTAGAGTATTTAAACAGTGGAAATAGAGATGCACCGATTGACCAACTGGTGACCGGAATTGGCCGATTTTCACGTCATCGGCCATGACCGATTTTATGCCGGTCAAATTCACTCGGGTGGCGCATGATTTACATCGCGCAACATCAGCACCACACGTGCACATGCAGGGTTCTCTGAGCCGTCTGCTCTACTGATCTCAGGCGAACAGTCAGCCGCTCTCTCTCTCTCCCCTCTGAGGCTGAAAAACTGGAACATGTAAACCGCACTCACGTGGGTCCCGTGAAATATGACAGCTACAGTTTATCAGAAAATAGCGTTGGGCACACTGACTTTGATGAATTTACTGTTTATCAGACCCCAGATGAGACAAGAAGCTAACGTTAGCGAACGCTACGGTCCCTCTGCCTCTGACGCCCGCTCTGAGACGCTGTATTCTTCCGACACGCTGTATTAATGTTACGGTTTAAAACGCTTTCCAGGTTAGTGGGGATGTATAGCGCTCAAAACCAACATTAAAAACCTACCGGTAGCTGATGTTAGCAGCAGATAAGCCTGTTGACAGCAACGGTATTGTTCATATTTATGCACAATGACAAATAAAGCAAACTTGCTAAAAAAAGGAACTACACGCTGTTTTCAGGTAACGTTACTGTTGACGTTCAAACAGGCCTGTGTGTGTGTTTTGAGAAATATCTTTATACTGCATTAAGGCTATATTTATTTGATTTTTATTTGTTATTTATATATTATTGTATTGCCTTTACCTGTTTTCATACATACAGAAGTTTAGTTTGCTAAATATATCACATTTTTAGTTGGCTATTGTATGTGAAAAGAAGGAAATGGTTCTTCCATAACATTGCACTTTAGATGTGTGTGAATTTCCCACACCAGGAGTAATTTATATAGTTCTATTTTATAGTGATCAATTATCTATTCAAAAATTTTTCTATGTTCTATGAAAAATGGTACATTTTCTATTAAAGAAAAGATAGAAAATAAATATTTGTGTGTGCTGTAAAGTGGTTAGAAAAAAATGAAATCGGAAATCGGCTAAAATCGGTATCGGCTGGTCAAACTCAATGAAAAATCGGAATCGGCCTAATTGGAAATGTTTAAAAATGTGATTACCCAGACTTTTATGTTTGTTTATTTTTGTTGTCAAAGTCTTAATCCGAGTTCATAGAGGTTAGAAAGAAAGGGGAAATTGGGAAATTATTAGTACAGTAAAGCAATACATTTCAGTTTTGGTTTCTATCACAAGCTGAGTATTTTGTCACCCCGGCACCCTTTTTCAACATCTCAACATCAAGAAGACTCCTCTTGATTTCACGCTAGTGGCTGGATATGCTAGATGTGAGGGACAGACGTATATAACATCAGGCACACTGACAGATTAACCACTGCAAGGGTCACTGCAACTGCTGGGTTAGCAGTGCAACAGATTGATTCAAGTACATAATTTGACTGAAACAAAGCATTTTAGGAAATTAAGATTGTTGTAGTCTTGCTTTGCCAGACCTTCCTCCACTGCGCTGCAGAGGAGGGTCTGGCTAGTCCACACAGCATTCCGGTATGGGAGAAAAACGTGCTCTGGTTTATTGCCATTTCTTTAAACCAATCATAATCGTCATGGGCGGTGCTAAGCACCAGGCAGAGCGACGGTGCCTCTGCAAAATCGCCTCGGGAAGGAACTTGTTTTGGTGGAACATGTGTACGTTCAAAAGTTGTTTTAGTCGTGCAACAGAACACTTAGATTGGACAGATAGTCTAGCTAGCCATCTCAATTTACCCTGCAGAGATCTGAGGAGCAGTTAACCATAGTCCTCATAGATTGACCGGAATTAAGAATTCCAAAACAAAGAAAGCGGAAGGTACCGGACATCCGGCCGAAAAGAGTGAAATCCGGCGGAATTTCCGGTGGCAATGAAGCAATCCCGAAAGTGGAACGTCGTGGATATAGACTAAGATTGTAACTTTTCGGGAACCTGACAAAAATGTCATGAGTATGTAGTTGTGTGTATGCAGATAGGTTTGTATTTGAATGTGCATGAATGAGAAAAAAGGGCCAAAAGGACAGGGAGGCTGACCACTGACATACTGTAGGCAAAAAACAAGACATGCAGGCGATGAGAGAGACAGACAGACCAAATGTGGGGCTGGCATGACCCACTGCTGGAGGTCCCTACATGCTGAACAGACACTGACTGTTAGATGGCTTTAACAGGCTCCACACAGGCCAAACAAAACCATTGTTATTATTAATCCAAATTAGAAATTAATGGAAATCTGTACCATAGCACATAAAGACATTCATTTGGCAGCTGCTTTGAAACATTTGCACTGTTTTCAAACCTAACAGCACATTTTCACATATAGCCTATGCCTTGCCATGTGCTCCTGGTGTACGCTTTATCATTGAAGACTACTCTCAAATGTTAAGAATGGAGCACCGCTGATTGTTCTCAACAAACACTTCACAGAGACGAGGAAGCTAGATTTATGATTCCCACAAAAACAACAACAAAGACAAACAAACTGCTGCTGGAGAAATCGGACATGAATACTATCTTTTGTAAATCAATCCATAAACTATGGGATCAGACAGATCAACCTTCAACCAGATCTGAAACAGCGGGTTTTAAGATCTGGTAGGACTTGTCTACCCATTTTGGACAAAAAAGGGTTCAAAACATAAAAACCAAGCACATCTTGCAATGCAACTGTATGTGCAAGAGGTTTCCCCATGACTGGTACCGATAGTTGACAGCAGTAACTGCAGCTGCTAAAAATGTGAAAAGGGAAAGTTTCCCCCTTCAGGAGATTTCAGTAGCTAAACTAAAATGACCTTCTGCTGTTATTAAAATAACGTGCAGCTCTAGGCAGCACTTTTTCTACACATAACAAAACCAAAATCCAACAACTGACACCTACAATGCTCAACAATTAAAGGACAAAACACATAATTTGTAATCGCCCATCAGAACAACACAAGCATGTGTTTGACATCCACATCAGCAGGACTACATCATTTGTCTGTGCCTTTCAAAACCGTTTTCTGAGCCGACACCGCTGTGGTTAAGGTTTAGTTGGATGTGGTTAGGGAAACATTGTGGTTAAAATTACAAGTTTGTTGAGGTTAGGGGACCTTCATCGTCATGGTTACAATAATAACCACTTGGTTAAGTCATGGTAACAAGAAACCAAATGTTGACTGTAACAAGGAAACGGGAAATGAACAGTTAACTCCCATGTTAAAGTCTTCCATTTGGTTGACCCATACAACACCTCGACCTCCTCCCTCTGCAGACTTTGTCGCACTTTAAGTTGCACTGTTTTCATTCTTTGCTCCTGACAAAGCAAATAAATTCCAACATGTGCTAAAACAACCAATGCTGTCATTCTTTCTTGGAAGGACAGTCTCAACAATGTTTGATGACAAAGTCCTAGACGAGTCTCCAGAATTGACACTCTAGTTTCAGTATTAAACCTTTCAGCCCCTGCTCTGAGAATGTCATTGCACCCAAAGCCAACATTAAGGCATAAATGGTCAAGTTCAATGAGACATCAGGTAGCGCGCATGAAGACTTATGCTATGTAATATCCTGTGCACAAATTGAAATTACATTTTTGCTATAAAAATGGGCAAATCTTTAATAGCTGTAATAGAGGAAAAAGTCCAGAACTATTTCTCTTTTCTCCTGCTTTAACCTCCCTTCATAAATGCCTGATTTACCAATGTTACATAGTTACATCATGTCTGTTCTTGATGTGGTAAAACTATTATTATTATTATTTTAAAGAATTCCATGTGTTCTTGCTAAAAATGTGTTATGCTAATTCATCTAATCAGTAGTATGGCTGTCTATCACCTTGACTGGGAAAAGACGTCTGATTACTAGAACGAAGTTTCAGTGGTCCATGATCCAGGTGCCTCCTGTTGAGTGAGCGGATGTTCCCCTCTCGGTCCAGTGGACCAGGCGATGTCAGGTTCAGGATTAAATCCATAACCAGACACGGTATAATGAGGTTTCAAACCAGCAACCCACTGGGACAAAGTACTGTAATCCCCACCAGTGAAAGGTTGAGTAGTCATTGAATCATATCCGTTGGTTTTAGGCTCAGCAGGAAATGGCTGAGGGTTCCAATAATGTTATTTCTCAGATAAGTTTGTTGCCTCATGACATGCAAATGTTAACTATCACTGTTTATTATAAATCCCAGCTTCTAAAAGACTACCAGTTAATAAAAGATATATTTCCCTGGTGAGTTGATGGTGTTTATGGAGCCATTTCCATTTGAAGACAGTTACAGTATGACCCTTTCATGATTGGGATTCAAACCATTCACTAAATTATTTTAAAAAAAAGTTTTGCAACTGCATATTTCTTTCGGCAGGTTGTCACGTCACAACTGAAGTAATGAAAAGATGTAACAACTTACAGCATTTGGATGGAGGTTCGAGGAAACACATATGGTATTGTGTGATGATAAAAACTTTATCTTTAATTAGAAGTATGAGGCAGCTTGTAAGACGGGCTGTCGTGGTGTAAAAGTCAAATGTTTCATATGCCCAACCACCACACCCCTGATCTCCACCGAACTTCACACTACTTCCTGCATTAGTGCTAAAAGCTTTCCCTGAATGTCAACTGCTAATGCAGAATAGTTGAATATGAATGTAAATCAGAGAAAATGAGAGAAATGGCAACACAGACCTGTTGTGTTAGGACTGACAAATGTCTAAAGTAAGGGATTGTATGCTGAGTCAAATATTCAATTTCTCTCAACTAGCACCATTAGGCAAAGTCCAGCTATTGTCAGTCTTTGTCTGCTCCACCAACCACATTCACATCCAAAACAACCCACGTGACAAAGATCCAATAAATCCAATAAAACGTCTGTCCAGTTTCAGACTTGTCAGTGCAGCCTAAGAAGCAGAATTCAAGGAGTACATACATATATATATACATATATATATATATATATATATATATATATATATATATATTTATTTTTTTTTATTTTTTTTTAATTAGTAAAAAGCTAACTAAATCAAACAACTGTTCACATTAGCATGTATGCATCAATAAAAGGCATTTTGCCTTTTTGCCCTCTGAAAGAAGTACATTTCTCACGAACCCACAGCTTGGTTACACATTTGCAGGAAATACTGCCTTCACTAGAGGCATACTATAGGTGTGAAAATACAAAGTCTCCAGGCAGCCCGACTACAAGTGTTCTTGTTGAGTCAGCTGAGCTGCTGGAAAATTACAGAACCAACAGTCATGAAGAGAAGGAGACCACTTCTGTAGAGTAGTTGTTGAAGAAAGGATGTGTCCGCGATAGCGGCAGGTGGTTAATGTGTCTCTGATGACACAGTTTAATTTTCTAGCATGCTCAGCTGTCTCGGGCTGTCAGTCCACATGGCTTACAAAGATCCTAAGCTAATGCTAGCTTGTTAGTCTCCCCATGATATGCATTTACTTACACCAGATGCTTGACAGATC
Organism: Sander vitreus; assembly: GCF_031162955.1. Lineage (NCBI taxonomy): Eukaryota > Metazoa > Chordata > Actinopteri > Perciformes > Percidae > Sander > Sander vitreus. The sequence goes on from NC_135870.1 coordinate 15,836,633, forward strand.
ACATCAAAGATACACTGCTGACTGTGTCCAATCTCTGTGTTGTTTTATTGTTATCCTGCCACATCATAACAGAATGTGTTGAGCTGATGTAGGAGACTGAGGCAATAGTACGGTATTTTTCCATTATCTGCGTTAGAGGCTGCTTTTGTGAGGTCCAGAAGATACCATGTACTTGGCTGCTTTCTTTTCAAAATCAAGATATATGCATAGAAGCCAACAGTTCCACCTTTGTTGGGAAGCCACAGTGACACAATAAAAATGTACCGAAGAAAGAGAAGGGAGGTGTAGTGATGATGTGAACTAAAAATAAACTAACTAAATCTGATTAATTTCTCCTTTTCTAGTTATTATTGTTGTCAACAACTCTAAATATCACTTGTTCGATCAGTTGAGAGAGTGGCTCCATTTAAATGAATAAGGGGGGTATGTTATTTTTCACACAGGGGTCAAGTTGGCCTGAACACAGCCTGACATGAACAAGAATAAAGTAGAGATGATGTGCTAATTACAAAGCTTCCAGTGCCAAATCTTATATAAAATGCAGGTATTATTTCTGTTAACTACACTGCTGTCTGTCTTCAGTGCAGTTTGAGAACAAAGAAAAAAAATATTCTGAATAATCTCAGTTTCTGTGGAGATGAAGGGTATAAATGACTTATATAATAATTAATATAGTCCATTAGTCATAACAAGGATTTATGTAATTGAGATGCCTTACAATTAGTTACAGGTGCAGGGTAATGTATTATTGGGTTGAGTAAATAGGCCATAGCCCCAGCGGTGATGTGAGTTACCTAACTTTGCTGATGCAGCACACATATGCGAGCTCTACTATACAAACACAGTTTTTTCTATCTGGATGCTCCCATGTCGCCTCATCACTCATCAACATCTCAGACAAGCCCAACAATCAAAACCACTGTAGAAACAAATGTGAAATTACATGTTAATTTGTTGTGTATAAAGTTCATGACTTGTATTGCGGCAATGCTTGTATTTCCTTTTCTGTTCTATAAGCCATTAATTGTTTCTTTGGCCAACATGTGGACTCAGTTGGGTCTGCTTCCAAAACATCAAAGATCCTTGTGTGTTGTTGCCTCTATATGAGGGAGTTGGCCTCAGCAGACACTTTACTTTCTTTCACTGCAAAAGGGTATTTCAGACTCAGTTTGTGTGTTTGTGTGTGTATTGATCCAGAAGAAAGAGTGTGTATGAGAGAGGACAATGTTATTTATGTTTTGTTGCCTCCATATGACTTGGCCAAAGTCGACTCATACTGATAGCAGTGACAGAGAAGTCAATGTGCCAGATACACTGGCCACCATATGAAAAAGACCCTTTGAAATTCACAAAGATATGTCAGAGCTCCAAATACTGTATGTCACTGTCATTTCTGTAAGCGAAATGTGCAAATCTAAATTTGAATACATCGTTCAATGTTGTGAATCTATGCTGACTACAGCTGCATCTTTCCAGCCTTAAGGGGGTCAGTGTTGACACATTCTCAAAAGAAATATTATCCGCGAAGTCTTAGTTTAAAGGAGAATTCCGGTCGATTTCAACTCGTAGCTCCGTTGTTTGTAAATTTGGCGTGCTGTCAGTAGCGAGAAAAACGAAAACAATCGGTGTTGCCTACACCGCGTTATCCTCCTGCTAGCGTTAGCACCCAGGAGATTGAAACCGTTTTTAGCCTCTTAATATGTTCGAAATGTCATTACAAGTGCCTACCCATGTGACGTGATTCCTTCCGAGTGAACACAGTGAATCTGACTGCAGTAGATGTGACAGAAATGCATAAATGTTGTGCTAATTCTGCTCTGTTTAGTTCCAGTGTTGAGATGGCAAGATGAGTGCTTCGGGACCGTCTACAAACTACAACACCGAAAAGAGATACAAAAATATTTAAAAAAAAAAAAACGTGTAGGCGGCAAAGATTGTTTTTTGTTTTTGTCGCTACTGACAGCACTCCAAATTTACAAACAACAGAGCTACGTGTTGAAATCAACCAGAATTCTCCTTTAAAGGATAAAGCTGGCGATTTTCTACATTTTTGTTCTTGTCAACAAATATGGCGTCCGTTTTATGTCATATCACGCAAGCGCCATTAAACATGCTCACAAACAAACTGTATCATTTGTTTTGAAATGTCTGTAAATCCTTGCCGATGTAAGTACCCATATAGCCTACCTCTAACATTAGAGCTAATGTTAGCTTTAGCTAAGGGGTGGCAGTATCTCAGTCTGTAGGGAGTTGGGTTAGGAACACGAGGGTCGCTGGTTCAAGTCCCTGTACGGACCAAAGTATGGACTGGTAACTGGAGAGATGCCAGTTCACCTCCTGGGCACTGCCCAGGTGCTCTTGAGCAAGGCACCGAACCCCCAACTGCTCAGGGCAGTGTGCAACAGAGTGAAAATTGTGAATTTTCCCTCGCTGGGTAAATAAAGGCCTTCTTCTTCTAACATGGCTGTTGTTAGCCTGGCTAGCTATAATCCAGAACAGAAATAATGTTTCAATGACGTGGTGTATGATGTAAAGTCAATGTGTGATCACGTTCTACTAACTTATAAGTAGTTGGTTAGTTGGCTCTAAAATTCTGTTATGGATTAATCAGACTGGCTGGCCAGGCTAAACGATAGCCATGTTAGCTAAGGCTGGCTCTAATGTTAGAGATACGGGTACATCGGCAGGATTTACGGACATTTCAAAAGCATCGCACATATCCCAACAACAGAAGGGATGAGACACTTATACATTCCTTTATTTACGGTGCTGTGTTGCACTACATCGTTAATAAAGACAGAAAAACACTTCCTCGACCGGTACACTCCGGGCTTCCTGAACGATAGCCGTCAATCAAGTTAACGTTAGGTGAGATCGCCTTGAAGGTGACCAATCATAGAAGGGCCAGTGTCTTCTTGGTTTCCGCCGCCAAAATGTAAAAAATCAGTTTCGAGAGCAGAGTTTACCTGCGAAAGCATGTATGCTCTCCAGCGCTGGCACAGCAGACACTCGCTGGCGCGTAGTGGATGCTTTGTGCGCGTGCTGCTTAGTTTAATACATGCAGGTGCCATTCTTTCCCTCTCCCTGTTTTGTTTCACGCTCGCAGCTGCCTGTATAACTCTTGATTGTTGAATTGGTGCACAAAGAGTAATATCTGTGCGTGTGAATTGATATAATTTGCTCGTGAGCAGGTTTTATCGCACTTGCAAGATATAATCCTGACGCCATAAACAAATCCCACAAAGAGACTAAAACCAACAATGCCATTTATAGCATGGCTCTATAGGGATGGCAATGTCGGCCTGTTGGTCGGTCAGCTACTGGATGGATTGAAATGTTGTTCAGACATTCATGGTCCCTATATGGAATTTGGTGATCCCATGACTTTTTCTCTAGCGTCATGAGGTTGAAATTTGTGGTTTTGAGAGAAATATCTCAACAACTAAACAATAGATTGCCATGAAATTATGTACATACATTAATTTCCACCTCTGGATCACTTGAAATCACAGTGAGCCCTTCACTTTTTATATAGCACAATCATCAGGTTGCGTCGAAAGGACCCAGTTGAGGTGGTTTGGGCATCTGGTAAGGATGCCCCCTGGGCGCCTCCCTAGGGAGGTGTTCCAGACACGTCCAGCTGGGAGGAGGCCTCGGGGAAGACCCAGGACTAGGTGGAGAGATTATATCTCCAACCTGGCCTGGGAACGCCTCGGGATCCCCCAGTCGGAGCTGGTTAATGTGGCTCGAGAAAGGGAAGTTTGGGGTCCCCTGTTGGAGCTGCTGCCCCCGCGACCCGACCCCGGATAAGCGGACGAAGATGGATGGATGGATGGATGGATGGATGGATGGATCAGGTAACATTGGAGGTCTATGGCAAAGAGGAATAAGCTATATCAGGCTTTGGCTACACAGATAATACTTATTTGGATCAATTTATTGTTGGTTTTGTTGATCTCTTGACAATAAGTAAAACATAGAACATCACCGGAGTTATCCTTACCAGCAAAATCGAATAATATAATATAAATTATGGGAAATACGGGGGATTTACCTTCAGTCAGGACATGTGAGGAACAACTGCTGTGGGAGACCATGAGTCAAGACATCAGCAGCTAGACAAGGGGAAGCCCAGCCTCACTGTCCTCATTACAGGCAACAGACCGTTCTAATGATGAAGCGTGATGACTCCTTTTATGTGAGACCAAGTCTCATGTCTAATGGCCCTATCATTACTGGAGAGTGTAAACAGGAGAAAACACTACATACAGACATGGGATTAGTTCTGCAGTAAGTGTTTGTTGTGGTTTTGAGAACCGCAGGTTCATGCGTGTGTTTTATGTGTGTCTGTGCAAGTGTCTGCCATCTCTGGTAGCAGGGCTTTTTCTAAGGCTGTAAATGCATTTGTTGTTGTGAGCCCCAGTGTGGAATCAAAGCAGACATGATCGCAGGTGTTCATGCTGGCCTTGTAAAAACTTGCAACACAGTTATTACAGACAAATGACAACTTATATCATCAATCAACCAGAACGGAGAAAGCATGGTGGTAACATCAAAATCAAAATACATTGCTTCTCTACAAAAGACAGAACACTTATTTTGACTGTAGAGGTTACTGTAGATGTACTAACAGCTTACACACTATGCTACATCAGCAGAACAGGACTTAGTGCAGTAGAAGCGTAAGATTTGGGATGATGCCATACCTTACAATTGCAATAAAGAAATATTCCACTGAAAGTCTCAAATACTTGCCGGTTGCAGCCTTGGAAGGTGGCTTTGAAAAGATTACATCTTGCTCCCTTAAGGAGGAAGGCAGCTGTAGTAAGCTCAATATCACAATAGTTACAATGAAGTCCAATCACAGGAAAAAAACCCTGTCAAAATGTCTCAAAACATCCATACAAACCCAATGACCCACTAATGCGGCATCATTTACATCCCTCTCTGTGATCTGTATGTTTAGTAGGTTCCAAACAATGCTGCAAATATTCTATCTTGCATCATGACTATCGCAAGGTAAATGATAGTAGCGCGGCGTTCACGTTACAAAGTAATTGTGTGCTTGCATGTATACGATTGGCCAATGCAGAGCCTTGCCAGATGACATAGCATTGCATCGTAGCCAAAGTTGAGCCCAATTTAACTTTTCTCCTGAATGACCCTGTGTTTTTTTCAGGGAAACCCCTTGCATTGCACAGGCCTACTCTGCTTCTGACTTCCCACCTGGTGAAATAAACATGAAGGCCATGAGAATCAAGATATATATATATATATATATATATATATATATATATATATATATATATATATATATATATATATATATATATATATATATATATATATATATATCTCTAACTACATACATGTCTGGACTGTGACAGATGTGTCAGTTTATGCTGAATGTCAAACTTCATTATTCTCACATAAGAGGTGCTCACTGAAGTAATGTTAGTTGTTCGATGAACATGACTTGAAAATCCACTTAGCACTTTGAGCCTGCTTTGTATCCTAGGAAAATAAGAACATGTTTCGAATACCTGCTCAAAACATACAGCACCCTGTAAAATAATCTTTCTTGATTGATCTTTAAAAGTGTACCCACTACTGAGACAAGTCCTTAACAGATTAAATCAAGTGCATTTTAAATGCTTCAAAGTTCTTTTCAAAGCTTTTTCAGCTAAACAATTTTTTTTTTTTTTGTCATCTCACCTACTAACGAATGTCTTCATCTTCTCTGTATTGACAGTTTTTTGCTTTGGTTTGTTCGCGTGTCTAGACAGAATGCATTTTGCGGGGCTTTGAGTTGGCTGTCTGTTGTCTACTTGTGTACCTGGGGATGGTTGGATAGCTTCACCACATCACAGGGCTTTGTCTGCTTCAGTTTGTTCTCTCATCAGAGACCAGACATAATTGCCTTTCAACTCCCGTCGCCCTCTCTTTTCCTCACAAATATGTCGTATGTGGGGGGGGGGGGGGGGGAGGGGGTCACCTGCTAACTGAGCGTGTGCAGAGAGGTTGCAACAGGGTAGGGAGGGGCTTATTGGCCCACTTAAACCCAATACCTGAAATTCAACCTCAGGACATGGAACAGGACAGGTGTCTGGTTCCAACTATGGCCAAAGTAATGGACGTGAGTGGCAGTGGGGTTGGGCTGGAGTATGTTGCTCACTCTTTCCCCTGACCTCTTACCCTTATCTGACCTTTATGCAAATGCATGTGTGTGTGTGTGTGTGTGTGTGTGTGTGTGTGTAAACACACACACACACACACACACACACACACACACACACACACACACACACACACACACGTACATGACCATGTCTGTGTGTTTATGTGTCAGTGTGTGTGTAAGGTTGGAGGTGTGCGCATTTATGACAGCGTCAATGTCAAGTGAGCACTAGAAGTTATCTTTAAAACAAAGCAGACTGCTACATTGGATGTCTAAAGCAGGATGCTCTTCGTGCTTGAAAGGTCTGGGAGCATTTTGGTCAAATAACCCTCAAGCCTCAGCTCACACATGCACACCTGGCCTCCATTTTACCTCCTGCCTGGCGCAATCCTGCATGCCATGGCAGCCGCTCCATAGATGTATCCCCTACAGAGGATTTCTCCAGTAAACTTTGGTTATTATGAAGGATGGTGGCATGGATCAAACCAGAAGAGACAAATATAGCACTGGATGCGTTTGTGAAAGCTAGAGCTGCAACAATTAGTCGATTGATCGATTAGTACATCAGCAGAAACCTAATTGGCAACTATTTTAATAATCGATTTTTATAGTTGTAGTCATTTTTCAAGCAAAAATGCCCAACAAATTCCCTGGTACCAGTTTCACAAATGTGAGGATTGTTTTGTCATATATAAGAGTAAACTGAATATATTTTGGTTTTGGACATTTGGTTGAATAAATCAAGCTGAATGATTACAGTACAACACCTCAGGCTGTGAGAAATTATGACATATAATAATTATTTGCAGCCCTAGTGAAAGCAATGTTAAAGCAAGTGTAGACGGAGAAGTAATAGGCTACTTTTCTTTGTCAAGTGGATCCATACATCTCAGCTGTGCTTGATATCAGCAACACAAGACTTTCTGTATCCTAGGAGAGATGCTAATTCAGCCGACCTTCGTTAACTGATCATTAGCATTACGTCATTACAACGTTTAAAGGTTACTTATTAACATCCATATTCCAGTGATTAGTTTTAGTAATGAAAGTAAATTAATTGAGTTACTTAGAAAGTTGAATATATTAGGCATAAAAAAAAATTGTTTGTTTCCAGTTTCCGACCGATCCTGTCAATTTATGTGCGACCCAAATTTATTTTATGAGCCTGGGGAAGAAATAATACAAATTAAATGAATACACAAATAAAAAGTTTGAGGCAAACTATAATTACGTTTTTGTACAGCACCATTTTTGTACAGCACTCTTGTGTTAAGCGGCACTTAACGTTGGCGTGTCCAGTTTTACGGCAGCAGCAGCAGCAGCGTGAGGAGGAGATGAACTAAAGCGAGAATTATATACACGCCTCCAAGGTGGCATGCGCCATCGTGACGTCAAAATGACGTAATATCCTGTCGGCCGCCAGATTTATGGCACGCGAGCAGAGGTCGCGCACGGCTCTTTTTTTTTCAGTGGCGCACGACAAAGCGGAAACGGGAGGCCTGAACGAGTTCCCCGCAACCGGATGCCAGGACTCTCAGAGTGACTGCAAGTCTCTATTGTAAACTTACTGGGTTAAGATGAGTTCTTTTATGGTGAATAAAAGGCTTGATCCGACGAAGTAGGTCATCGAATCAAATCGAAGCATTGACATCAATGCTGCAGCCAGTTCTGCCGTTGTTTACTTTTTTCTTCTTCTAGTCCGTAGAAAGAGCAACATCTGTAGCCTTTGCTCATTAGCGCCACCTCTGTTCAGGAGAAGACTGCAACTAGTGTTGCGAGCACCAGCGCGGGTATAGTCACGTCGATCCCATGACGTCACATTTGTACGTGCCAGCTGGGCTGCATCTAGTTTATAAGACCCTTAATGCTACACTCATTACTGTAAGTAGCCTACAATAAACCCTCCATGATTAAAAAGTCAATACTTATCAATACCCACATACCTGTTCTACAGGCATTAACATGCACCAATATTTCAGTCTGCTCTGTCTGCGCAGTCCACTCTTGTCCACCACGCTGTGCAAACACAGCTCTACGCAGCCACTTTTTTACAAACAAGCTAAACTGAAAGATGTCAGTTTGTAGTCTAACTGTTTCTTAGTTTGCAACGAATCTTGAATTTTGGACAAACTCTTGTAAACTTAGCTGCTGTCTAAACGAACCATCCTCTCCACTGGAGCGGTAAACCTGTGGATGTATTATAAGACCAAAACAGATGCATGTGGCTACTTAATATGTACGTGAATGACGCCTCACCATGTTTTCAATTTACTAAGCAACAACTGTACATGTAGTACAGGTAGGCCATGTTATGAAAAAAAAAAAGTATCCATCACTACTGTAAAGGAAAATTTAAAAAATCCTACCTATCCCTTGCTGACTGGGAAAAAATAAATAAAATAAATTCCCTACCGGCCAATGACCTCAACTGACAACCAACCGGACAATTCTTTTTTTTTTATGCCTTATGATGACTTAACTTTCTTTACTACAGACATTAGCAGATGAAGTGTAGAAACAAGACTAAGAGTCTACACGTAAAGAATTTAAGACTTAAACTCCTCTCAGATGCAGACAACATGTCTGCCTCACATTTGTCCCTCCTTCTAATGAACCAGCATCTGATTGGTTCTGGCATTCATCCCACCTTTAATGATGACCACTGATTGGTCACAGGCCTTCTCTGCTTTCAACCTTCCGCCTGGTGAAATAAACAAGAAAGCCACGAGAAACATCAGTCATCAATAACAATTATCTCTCTCTTTCCCCCTCTTCCCCTTCCCTGCCAAAAAAACTCCTCCTTTCTCACTCATGCTATATAACTTTATTTAGGCTTTCTTTAGCTACATACATGTCTGGACTGTGACAGATGTGCCAGTTTATGCTGAATGTCAAACTTCATTATTGTCACCTAAGAGGTGCTCACTTGAGTCTGTTGTAGAAGTGTAGATTTACAACAATAAAAGTGCCAAGGAGTAGTCATGTTAGTTGTCTTCAAATGAAGCTGCAAGGCCAGCAACTAAAACAAAACATCTTTTCCTGTTTTCCTCTTTTGCCTTTAATTCTTCCAGAGAGGTGAATGGAAGAAGCTCTAATCATTAATTTATCCATCTGCTCGCTTTCTCTGAAACCAGAAATGATCCACCTGTTGCATTATTTACCTGGAACCAACACTCACAGTCCCTACATCAATATTTCAGCAAAGACCATGCACCTCCACTGGACAGCATGATGAGATAGATGTGGATGTTGGTACAGAGCATGGTGGACAAAATACAGCCCACAGGGGATTTTGTTCAAAATTAACAAAGTGGAGACATGTAGATTTTTGTTTTGCTTTATCTTTATGCGCAAACTATAATGTGCCTTTATGACTACATTTTTAGAACTGTAAATAAAGGTTGAGATGAGATGGCATCTACTCTATTCGGATGAATGGCTCTAAAATATGAAATATTTTTTAATTTGTCTTAGGCAAAGAAGACATTTACAGCAACAGATAGAACGCCTTGGCCAAATGTAATTTGTTAAAATGGCAAATGTATCATGAGAATTAGCATTCCAGTGGCAGTTGTGTTTAACATCTTCGCATGGGCCACACAGTAATTACTTCCATGTAGTTATTAAAATATGGAAACTATATCAGCTTGTAGAAGCACTGTTAGAAGAAGCTGTCAGTGGAGCATCAGGCAACATTTCAGAACTTTAGGTTTACATTTCAAAATGTAAACTCAGTCGTAGAAGCGGCACCATCTGATATGGGGAATCACAGTTTGTAATTTAAGCCAGTAGTTGACAAATTAAGTATGAAACTGGCTGCAGATGGATCCGATGAGGTTTTGTGATGTTAGACTTTAAACTATGTAGAGTACACTCTTTGCTTAAACATAGCGGTTACTCAAAAACAAACCAGGGCCAGATTCATCTAGTTTAATTCTATGACTGCCTTGTTGGCACTGTGTTTCCACTGAGAGTAATTCTTTATCCTTCACCACATTCAGCATTAGTGATGTTAGTTTATACTGAGCTCACAGAGCCAACACACAAAAGAAGCAACAAAAACTTCCGATCGAGAAGGCCCAGCCATTAATAAAATCAACACCTGCTGCACACACTTCCTATGTGCTCTGTGAAGTCTATGATTCTAACTGTTTGTTTGACTGTATAGCTCATTATGGCATGTGTGCTGTTGATGTATGGATATATCTGTAAGGCAGATGTCAGATGGATATGTCTGTTTCACAGATGCAAGGTTTGGTGTAGAAAAACCAAAATATGGCAGCACTTTCCTTCAAATGTATAATTAACTCTGTTATGACTTCATATTGAGTCATAATTTTTATCATGGCCCTGAGAAATAAACTATTCCTTCTCACTGTCGGGCAGTTGTGGATGAAGACGAACAGCAGGCCTTCATCAGACTGCTCTCTATGTTGTTTGTTTCCATTGGTAATGACCCTTTAGTCCTCTGACCTATCAGGCGCGTTTATTCCGATGGATCAGATGTATGAGTGTATTTCAAGAATTCCCTGGTTTCGATATCGTTATCCAATAATCATCTGGATCAGCCTCTAAAATGAAAAAGGTCACCGCACAGAAAATACTCATGTGTGGCTCATATGATGTTGCATGTTTCATGGACAGGCGGGGCCCCGCATGTTCTTCAACAACAATAATAACTCTGTTTTACCCGGGGGTGGGAAAGGACCGCTGCCTGATGGCGACACTGGAAAGGCGGCTAGGGCGCAGTACAATATCCCGGGGATCTTGCACTTCCTGCAGCACGAATGGGCCAGTTTGGAAGTAGAGAGAGCACAATGGAGCAGGCTGAATTACAGGTGAAAACTACTACATTTTATGAATACACGGTTATATATTAGTGGCACTACCTGGGCATTGCGCTGCTCCTTTCTAGTAACTTGCGTTGAGTTTCTGGGTTTGACTGTTCTGGTTACCCCGCCTTAATTTTTATTGCATTTTACCTCTAAACCCACAAAAAAAGACATGTAGGAAGGGTAGTAGCTACTCTTCTTAAGTGCTTTGATATCTTGAGAGCTGTCAGTGCAGACAGCTTATAACACATAAGCGACTGTGGAATCCGTATGTCTTGTTTATGAATCTTATTATACAGGCCTCTTCGACACCATCTGAGAGTTATCTCCTGTGCAGGACATGCCATAAGTCAGGAGAGGTGTCGTATCTTGCCAGAGAAGGCAAATATGGTAATTTTTCTGCAAAAGAACTGCTAAAGTTTGAAGCTGGTTTAGTTAGCATACCAACTTAACATTTATTTTGTTGTTACTTGTTAATAGTATAACTGTTATTTATTGTTAAATTATTGTAGTTGTGTGTTAGGTGACTTAGGTTTACTTATTATATATTCTTATTATATATTTAAGTACTTTAAAACGTTAATATATTGTGAAATTTTAAATCGAAAAAAAAACTCTACAAAAGAGCCTTTCTTTGATATCATTTTTCAGTTTTTCAAGAATCGGTTTAGGAATCGGAATCGTTTTAAAAGTACCAGTTCGGCATCGGAATCGTAAAAATCCAAACGGTACCCAACTCTCTTAGTGCTGCATTTAACACGCTGATCTGTGTTCGTTTCCATTTCAAGTGCATGTAGTACATTCCGATGGGATGACAAATATAATGCACTCAGTGGGAAGGGCAACACAGAGCTTTCAAAAGAGCTTTTTTGATTCATTTAAAATCATGACTTCAAATTGAAAAGCTTGTTCAGATCCTGAACAGATCCCAATCAAAGTACTCTGCATTTTTGAGATTTTAACTGCTGTTTGAGCAGCTTTTCAGCAGCTTGACCGTAAACTGTAATGTATCTGTACGTTATCACAAGACCTCCCTTTTTGTCTGTAAGTGCTTTAATGTGTCTGTAATTAAAGTTAACTGCCAGAGCCATTTCTGCAGAGCTGGTTTGAAGACCATAATGCATTCGAAGCCACCAGCTCAACCGCAATGAAACAATTAGAATCACTGAGCCGAACTGCTGGTCCCTAATGGCATTCTCCTCCTAGGCATGAGCAATCAAGACTTATCCAAGGCATGACCAGCGGAGCCAGAGGGAACCCTGTGTCAGCTCATCTGGGCTGGAATCCACGAAGCCGCTCACATTTACTGATCTACAATCCGCGTGGCTCTTTGGGAATAAATAAGATCATAGCCATTTGCTTTGGGTGCTGACCCCGGATCAGCACTTCCACTCTGCTTGACTTTGAAGTTTGGCCTCCGATTGCAACGGCAGTTTAAGCCAAAACCACGAGACAATGAGACTGACTCATTTCTTTCCTACGAGGGGGGAAAAAGATTTTGAGAAATGTGGCCACATCTAAAAAGAAATATATATATATTCATCATTAGAGAGACACTGCTTTTACGTTGTGACCTAAATGTACGAGACCTACTGTAACTATGTATTACTAGCATCGCAATCATAGTATGTCCGATTTTCTGTAAAACTTTACTTTTCTGTTTAACTATTGAGATATATATATATATATATATATAAATAAAAGTTCAATTGCTAGAAAATAAACTGTAAAACCATGTACATTCATTTTGAGCTGTGTGTAACATTGTAAAGCAAACATTTGAGTTAAAAACATTTCCATGAAGGGAACTCCCTACAGCCTTCAGGCTACAGTAGTTCAGGGGGGGAAAGACAAGTATGTGGTGCTTCACTGCATCTAACAAATTGTTTTCTGGTGTGACAAAACAATCTTTCCCTCACAGACGAGTGACTTCCAACATCTGAGTCTCGTTAGGACTGTTACACAGAACAAGACTACGGGGCGAGGCAATGAAGACTTAGTCAGAAATTGATCAGCAACTGATAATTACTTCAATAGTGATTTGTGCTTACTATTACAACACAGCAATGAGTAAACGGTTTGAAAGTTTCAGCGCAATATAAGAAGGGTCAGCAACATACTCTGCATTTGTTTTTGTGTTTGTCCATGTGTGTGGGTGTGTGTTGTTTGTGTTGTCACACCCAAAATTCAAGCCACAGAGCCACTGACCAGATGTTTTTTTTCCTCTTTCTCTCTATCTCGTGGCATTTTTCTGTTTGACTTCCTAAAAGTTTCCATTGCTTCACAAGTTCCCATTCATTCATTCATTCAACTGCCATTGCATGTCATGCACAATGCATGAGCTTCTGTGATCAACACTATCCTAAATATATAATTACTTATCAAATTTGACCAAAAAGATCACAGTTACATTCAAGACTTAAGGGCTGCGACTAATGAGTATTTTCTAATTGATCCTAATGTTGATGTTCTTTCTCAACAATTCAATTGATAATTTCTTACATAAAATGTCAGAAAACATGGGCACCCAACTTTTGTATTCATGAAAACAGCTAAATTTGTGGCTTGTTTGGTGCATATTTTTCCATGTAGCTCTCAGTCTCGGCCCCCCATCACTAGCAGATGGGTCTGACCCAGACATAGGCAAACTACGGCCCACGGGCCATGTACGCCGTTAGGCTTTTTAATCCGGCATGCCTAACTTGTTAACTATATTATTAAATTTCATTATTATTAAGTCACATTCATTTTGACATCCCTGCAATTGCCGCGGAACTTGTTTCTCCAATGTTTCCAAATGCACGTGAATGCTACATTACCCTCAACTTCCAAAGAAAAGAAAAGTGAATAGCGAGTGCCGAGTGTTTAAGAAGGAGTGGACAGCAAAATATTTTTTCACTGATGTCCGATCAACGGCTGTATGTCTGATATGCCAGGAAACTGTTGCAGTTTTTAAAGACTACAATATCAGCCATCACTTTGCAACGAAGCATGTTAACTATGCTAGCAAGCAGTCTACGCAAGAACTGCTGAGAAGTTGATGGCTAATTTACAGACTCAGCAACATTTTTTTCACTGACAAACTGCGATTCAAGGGTCCAGTACCAGGGCAAGTTTTCTGCTAGCATTTAAATTAGCAAAGGCTAGCAAGCCTTTCTCAGAAGGCGAGTTTTTGAAGGAGTGCATGATAGAGAAAGCAGGTCTCTTATGTCCGGAGAGCAAAGGCAAGTTTGAAAAGATCAGTTTATCACGAAGGACAGTGACTCGCCGTGTGGAACTGATTGATGAAGATATTGCCAGCGAGTTAAACAAAGCACTGGATGAAAGCAACGGCATAAAAGACACTGCTCAGCTCCTAATTTTTATTCAAGGGATTAACGAAGGTTTTGAGATAACAAAGGAGCTTTTAACCATGGAGTCCCTGAAAGGTAAGACGCGGGGAGAGGACTTATATGACAGGGTGTCTGCTGTCATCGAGAGAATGAAGCTACCTTGAAGTAAACTTGCCAATGTCACCACGGATGGATCGCCAAATTTAACTGGAAAACACATCGGGCTGCTGAAAAGAATCCAGGATAAAGTGAAAGAGGAAAACCCTGATCAGGATGTTATTTTCCTTCACTGCATCATTCATCAGGAATCTCTATGTAAGTCTGTATTGTAGCTTAATCATGTGGCGAATCCAGTAGTAAAACTTGTGAACTTTATATACATACATCGAGGACGTCCATACTGAAACGGTACAGTTTAGTTTTGAACTACTATGCATGTGTTTTGTTGAGGTTTCAGGTGTAACGTTGGGACTGGAGCGCAGTATCACAGAACAGAAGGCATCAATAAATTGTTGGGGAGGGTCATGCCTCTTTTCCCAATCATTTTGGAGGGTCATAGAAAAATGTATTGCTGGCAAAGGGAGGGTCAAGTCTATTTTGACTAAAGATCCCAAAACTTCTCCGGTAGCCCCTTAAATAAAAAACAAACAGTCCCTTAGAGAATCCTCTTACGGCACACTTGATCCAAAGAAATGAAGCTTGACAAGCCACTACGAAAAGTTTACGATATAAAGTGAGGATCTTCAATTACATACAGCATGGTGAAGAACGTCATTGTAAAGTGCTGTCTGTGGTGCTGAATTTTGTCTGCAGGTGTTGACATGTAAGATGGTCCAAGTGCAGCACAGATTTTCTCCATTAATCATTGCTTTATAAAATGTCAGAAAATAGTGGCATTGCTTGTAACAACAGTATTAAAATCAAAGATATTCAGTTAAACACATGAGAAAGAAAAACCACAAATCATCACAATTGAGAAGCGGGAACTATAAAGGCTTGGTATTAAGTTGACGTGAATGACAGATTGCTGGCATCATCCAACTGCTGCAAATTTTTTCTTAAGATTATTTTTGGGGCATTTTTAGGCCTTTATTTAGATAGGACAGCTTAGACTTGAAAGGGGAGAGAGAAGGGGAATGACCTGCAGCAAAGGGCCGCAGGTCGGAGTCAAACCTGCGGCTGCTGCGTCGAGAAGTAAACCTCTATATATGGCGCGCGCTCTACCAGGTGAGCTAACCAGGGGCCCAACTGCTGCAAATTCTTAGTTAGAGTTAACTACCTAGAGGGAAATGCTGTGTATAGGTCTTTCTTTGACATAGTTATTGCTGTGTTGTTGGTGCATCGCCAAAAAGAATTACGTGAAAATCCTGGAGTACTGATGCATGACTGATTGACACTGAGGGACTTAATGAAGGAAAAAAAATACAGCAGAACGTGATAACTTAAATCTGCTGCATACCTCTGACAGGAGTTAGTAGTTCCAGTAATAACTGAGAGGGGCGGAGATGTGGCTGTTGTCTAACAATGTGAAAAGGAAATTAAACAATACTGAAACCAGACAGCAGACCTAGATTCCTGATAGAGTAAATGCAGCAACACACGTAAGGTACAACTTCTTTCATCCAAACAGAGAGATGTTTATCTAAAGATTAAGCTCCAAGTAAAGAAATCACTTGAGAGTATCTGTCATAATAGCTGAGGGGGACTTGACTCAGCACTAAACTGGTCTGTGTATATTCACAGAGAAGACATTTTTGGCCATTTTCATGCACTATGTATCATGGAGGGTGGAGGATTCATAGGTTCTAACTCCATCACAAACACTACAGGAGGTAATTTTAGTAATGAACATCTCTTGCACTGGAGAAGAAGACCAAATCAGGAATATTAGTTGGAGAAACTTATGTCAATTAACTGAGCATTTATAGCTGTGTGCTATATAATTTAATTTGGCAGAAAAGGGTTGGCTCTTTGAGGGAGCAACCAGGTTTCTGCTGAATGAACAATTCCCCCCCAGGTGTCAGGTTAATAATGGCCGCACCTGCATGAATATGATTGGATGTTACAAGTCAGCTGGTAGCCACAGAGCTGTGAATGAGCCAGTGATTGTAGAAGCATGAATGAAGCGCAACTTCAGCGCTCTGCCTGAACTAATGCTATGCTTCTTTTATTTATTGTTGAACTTTGAACTGTCAAATATTTATGTTACGTCCCCAGGGATTACTATGTACTAAAAACTAGTAGAGACCATGACATGTACCTTATAATAAAGTTTAATATTGTTTTGGTACTGACCATAATATGTCTTAGCCCAGCCTACAGAATAAAAAACGTGTCACTGAGTGCTCACAGTCTCAGAGTAAATGTTATCAATTTCAAATTTATTGTACTTAGGCAATATTCTTGTGATGCAAATTTAATATTTCAGAATTTGGGCTTCATTTGTTAAATGTGTTTTGTAAAGAAACACGTTTATTATTTCACAGTGTTATTACAGTGCATTTGTGGTACCATTAGTACCAAAACACAGATATTTTATCAGCACTAGCATCGAAAAATGTCTAACAATACACAGTACTAATCAAGAGGACAGAAATATTAGAAAGATGAACCTAAGAGCTCAGCAAAAGTAGAGAGATATGAAGAATGGTTTTCTTTTGGACCTGCTCTGCTCCACTGGAGGAGTTTTGTCTGGGAAGGGGAGGAGACAGAGAAAAGAGGGAAAGGGAGGGAAAGAGAAAACAGGGTGGGACAGATCCCCCCCCCTACATACGCACGCACGCACACACACAAACACACACACCACGTACATGTGCAGACACACGTGCACACATACATAAATGCACGCAGCTCTTCAAAGCCAAGTGGTTTTCATAGACATCCAATTACACTAAGGGATGACATCTGGGGAACTGCAGCGAATAAATAAGGTGAAAGGAAAGACAAGATTCAGTCACCTCAGAGAAACTCCAGATAACCAGAAAGCACACCGCTGATAGAGATAGCAGAGAGGGAGAGGCAAAGGAAAGAGGGAGGGGGCCAAAGGAGAGGGAGCCACACACAGGAGGAAAGAAGAGAGGCAACGCACTGCTCCAGCACTCAGACTCCGGGAGGACAGAGCACAGATAAGAAGCTCAGCTCAGCTCACTGACAAGACGCACAACAAGGGAGAAAGACAAGAGCTCCCGGGCTCAGTTACACACTGAAGTAACTTCAAACCAGCTCCGACAAACCAAGAGAAACAAAGAGAGAAAAGAAGAGAAGAAAGTTTGGATTCTGTGAATTTTTGCCTGCGTTGCGTGGATTTCTCGGGAGATTTTTTTTTTACTCCCCGTTTTTATTTATTCATTTAGTACTGAGCAGTTTGGCATCTTTTATCCAGACCTCCTCCGCCTTCCCGTTATCCACCTCCCTGGACTGTTGAAGTGCGGTGGAGTAGATTTTAGCAGTGTATATGAATGAACTGTGTGTTTTTGTCTTTGGATGTGAAAGTGTAGGTGTACATTTAAACTTTAAAAAGGGATTTTGAGTAAGTGCGTGTGTGTGTGTGTGTGTGTGTGTGTGTGTGTGTGTGAAACCGGGAGCAAAGAGCAGCAGTGTTGGGAGGAGAGGGAGGAGGTGGTGAGAGGTCTTTGAGGCGAACCCCCAGTTGTTCCCGTTAAGAGGTGATCTGAGTTATTGATGTTGACGCATTCCTGCGGCGCTGCTGAGGAATAAACAGCACCGGGACTACAGCAGAGCCAGCCACAACACTGTAGGCTTCACCCCCACCAGCAGCTGCATCGCCATCACTTTTACCGATAACGCTACATCACACCAACCGTCAGCCATTCAGGTTATAACACCTACAGTCCCAGTGAGGTTGGGGGTCCCCAGACAGAGGAGGTTGTCAGTCAGGGGGAGTTTCTCCCACTCTCGCTCCCTCTCCCTGCACCCAGCTCAGCATGCCCCAGCCCCTGAGCTCCTCCACAGCTCTCTCAGCTCCACTACCATGTGTAGATGGACAGTGACACAAGGTGCACCGGTCGCCTGGTTCTCCACCTGCCCCTGCTACAGACCTCCTTCACTCATCCTCTCTGTCACTTTCCTTCTCCTGCTTCTCCTGCTCGGACCCTCCTCATCATCGCCCCTGTCCGCTTTATCACCCGACTCTGAAAAGCACCACAATGCACCGCGAGGGACTTCTCCTCACATCTTCATCTCACACCCGCCACCTTCCTCATCACCGGCCCCACTGCACGCATCCTCTGCTAGGTTGCCATGGGCGACCAATGTGTCATCGTCCTCAGCGACAGTCGTCGGGCGCCACGTGCGGAGCAGCTACAACCATCTACAAGGAGATGTGCGCAGAAGGAAACTGTTCTCCTACCAGAAATTCTTCCTTCGCATTGACAAGAAAGGAAAAGTTAATGGCACCAAAAGTGAGGATGATCCATACAGTAAGTTGACTTTGTTACATTGTTCTATGTTTCATTGGCTGTTTATATTTTGAGCTGTATTTAAGAATGGAGATATTAGCTTGTGAGAATTAGAAGGCCATCTGGGAATTTCTTAAGCTTTTATTGGATATTGAGCCATTTAGTTTCCTACTTTTTTTAGTTGCACTAAAAATTGATAGAAGGGAGGTCCATGTTATGAAGTTTGCTATTAAAATTAAAAACATTAAACATTAAAATGTTTAATAGCAACATTTTAATGTCCATATTTGTCAGAGAAAACACTATAGCAAATGATGGGACTGGTTTTTTTCACATTGCATTTATCTGTGAAGAGAGATGTTTCTGGTTTCCACCCCTGGCAAACGTGCACATCAAAACAGGTGACTGGGGAAAAAAAAAAAATAACAGTGCCGCATGCTTTTCAGCCGTTTCACCATGTGTAGAGGCAGGCCAGACTACAGAAAGTTAGTGAAGGGGGGAGCATGACAGTGGGAAAGGGAGAGGAAAAAACAAAATGTGTATGCCAAGAAGATAAAAAAGAGAGATGATCTACTGGAACCAATTAGAAATTGCCCAGAGAAAGTTCTTCTTCTTCGAGTAAATATCTAAAACACAGCTATTACCAAACCCCTGGGGAGAATGACAAGTCCATTTACTCCTTGCTGCTATTGTACTGCAGCTATAATAGTGGTGGGCACATGCTAAGTATGAGGTTATACAGACTCAGATGTAAAGTAATAAACATGCGATTCTTGCTCCTTTTTCTGGTTGTGCATTTTGAGGGCTGTGAAATATGAGTTTAACCTTTATTTACCCTAAGAAGGATCACTGAGCACACATGCTCTTTTGTCAGCACCACTCATATTCACAGTTACACTCTTTCACACTGGGTAGACTCCCAGCTCTTAATCCTCCACTGTTGGGCACTGAGAAACCCCACTGGTACCTTTAAAGCACTTTGAGATAACTTAACTTTAGGATTTGATGGAGGAAAAAGTATGATTGCATGATGAATGCAAAATGCACACATTTTGTGGAATCTGTTGTAAGATAATAGAACTTAATATCCATGTTAAGAATGTGCATTAACATACAATTATGGCTTTGTTTTCAGTTAATTAAAAACCAGACTGTACCACAATAGCTATGGCAGCAACAAAGCATCTCATCTGTAAAATTATAAATACTGTTAATGCCTTGTAAGGGTCATCATAATCATTAATGACTGATCCAGAATAGGAAATCAGCTGTTATCATTCTTCTGTTCACAACTTTATCTTCTAGTTAAACACATCTGGAAGTTCTCCACGACTGCCACAGTGTTCTGGTCTCTGCGCAGCTCAGAATAGCCGCATCGCCTCAGGGCACATTGACAGTAGTTGTTGAGGGAGAACAGAACATTACTCCCACATTTACCTGCCTAAAGTTTCCCTGCCAGCTCACTGAATTAGATGGGTGACGTCTAAAACACAAGCTAATTTCTTTAAGATAATACAAGAGGCTCTTGCTGCATTACTTCTACTGTTTGTGTTCCATTCTGTCACAGCATGTAAAGTGTGTGTGTCTTGGGAATGTAATCTTCAAAAATAGATCTTTATCATTTGCACAACTTTATACTGAACACATAGGTTTGTATACATCTGTCTGTGGCTCTGTGGCGCACACACACACACACACACACACACACACACACACACACACACACACACACACACACAGAGAGAGAGAGAGAGGCCAGCCTTGCACATGGCCTCCATATGGCAAAGCCCACTTTTATTAGGGCCAGGGCCAGTGTGAATATGTGTGTGCGTGTGTGTGTTTGTGAGTGTGTGTGTGTCACTCAGACACCAAGGCTCTGCCAGACATGGCTGAAGGAATTTCAATTAGCGTCCCTTCCTCCCTCCCCTTGCCTGCAGTCCTCTGACACACACACATGCACATGTGCAAACACACACATACACTTTTACACACATGCACATAAAGAGCTCAACCATTAGGGTGCAACGTGTCACTTACTATAATGACATCAGGTCATGCCATTAGAAGCGCAATCCATCAATTTCAACAGCTCTTGCCACTTGATTGTGGTGGGAAGTAGGTAAGAACTTTCTAGAGCACAAGAAAAAATCCTAAATATGAGGACTTGGCCAAACCTTTCAGGGCATATGTTGTCTTGGTAGAAGGCATTTCATCAAGTTGTATCTACCTGATAGTAAGCGCAGATGTTTAACATGTTTCAGACTGAAAGAAGATGGGTGGAAATCTGGTGGTAAACTGGAGAGATTCGGCTGTAATGAAATAAAGATTAAATAATGTGTGTGTCAGCACATCATTTAATATGTGTCAGTGCTTGTGCATTGACAGTATTTGCATCTGGGCACAAGCTTGCATGTACAGCAGTTTGTGTGCTTATGCGCCACCTCCTGCTATTTTGCATGTGCTCTAAAATCAGGAGAACAAATTGTACCCTTCAAACTAAACCAAACAGAACATAATTAAATTCTCCTCCCTTAACTGAGAACATGGATGTGGTACTTGACATACTAGACATGCTTTTTGCAGGACCATTCCTGCTCAGAAGTTGTTTTTATATGCATTTACACATTATAACATTGTTTATTTATACTGTACAGTTTTAGAGCTGATAGAACCAAAACAACTGCTTCAGAGCTGCACACAGACGTTTGGACAAATTAGATCTTTGATGCCGATTTCTGGTCTTTATGTGCTCATTAAACACAAATGACTCTTTTGAGAGAATCCTCTACATATAACATATTATATCATATAATTACACCTGGATAACACAGTGCACACAAATGCATCCAATGTGTCAGAGCAATCAGAGTGTTGCACATCTATACGTTTACCCAAGATCTTATTTGTATCCTTAGAAAAGCATCAAATTAACAGCTAGTGAGGGGGCAGTTGTTAGTGTTGTTATCATGGTCTAGTAGTCTGGTAATGTTCAGGAGGTCAGATTGCAAATGAGTGTCATTAGATGGTGTCAGAGGTTATGAAGAAGTTGCAGCTCCAGCTCTGGGGTCGAGGCTCTCCTCCACAGCCGAGCCTTTCTAATCATCTTGTCAAAGCTGAAGGGAGTACATCATTTATGGTTTTGGGCCTGGATTGTGAATGTGTGCTCACTGGTGCATGTCAGTGTTTGTCTAGTTGTGCTCATGTGATCAATGTCCTTCTATCCATCTCACCTCATAAATATGGTATAAATACCTTCAAAATAAGGCACTCCTAGTCTGAATATGGAAATCCTGTCAGGCCGTCGTGTGATTAGCATTGATCCTTTCACTGCCCATAAGCAACAAAACGGTCCTTGTTTTCTTCCCTCAATGTCCTCCACGGACTGTCACATCTTGTTTACAAACAAACAAATGAAGCAATGAAACAAATGGACATGTGTTTGCAGTTGGACCACAGACTTGTGGTCCTGCGTAGCTCAATTAGTAATGAATGGTGCCAACTTGACCACAGTTGGAGCTTTGATTCTAACTGTTGCCACCCGGATTGTAAAAACTGCCACACATACTTATTGTTAACATTAATCACAGTAGACACAGTACACACTGACATGAATGAATTGAACGCACCACGATTTATGGAGAGTCTAATACACTGGACATTATTCTGATTTAGTGCAGGTTTTCCATGTCCAGGCTAATTACACAGGTCCAGCCCCTCTGGTTTGACCCGAGTCAGGAAGCTTTGTTAATGCAAAGGTTAACACTACACACATCACTTTTGGCTGTTGTTTTACTCCGCCACAGTTAGTTATGTGCCGTAGCTGGGGGATGCAAATTTCACATTCTGTGTGCAAGACTGTGATACATTTTAATTCTTCTGGAGGAAACTATTCTCCTAAAGTGCATATTCCACATCGTACAAAAAACCACAAGCACTTATTTATCTTTCTCCTCTGCATCCATAAACCTCAAATGACTCAGCCAAATTAACACACAAAAAAACATGTAACAAGTGCCTGCCCTTCCTGAACATCTTGAAATTAGTCCCAGCTTTTTTCCCCTTTTTCAGTTTCTGTATGTCTTCATTTTTGCTGCCTTACTCTGACTGTTTCTCCCTGCATTCTGTGTGATGAGTTTAGGGTTCTCGTGGGAAAAGGTAACAGTGTGGCCTATAAAAGAGAGTTATGAGGAGGTACTGGATGTACCAGAGGTTAGTGTCAGCGTTGCTTTTCATTCAAAGTAACTTTGACATCTTCATGGACTCTTCTGTCCAACAGCCGTAAATAAAAGTGGGGTGCAAACATCTCCGCACAAGCTTGTTCAGGAAATACTGAACCTATCATTGAGTACTCGTAACTTAACATCAACAATTAGATTCAGCTGTCCTGTGAAAACATACAATAAACATATACTGCCTCTGACCCTCCTTCCAACTGCACTGACATTCATTTTTGCTTATGGCTGAAACAACCCGATGGGTTCTAAACAAAAATCATGGAAAACAATTCAAGGTAACGAGTGAAATTAGTCAGGCTCTTTTACTTCATCACCATACAACATCCTAGAAGCTACAATCTGCTTGTATGGACGAACAAATCCTAAAGTCAGCAGTACAACATTTTCACATGCCACTCTTCATGATGTTTTGGTAATATCTGAAATGCATCGAGAGTCTGGATCAAATCATGTCAGTTCTGATTCATGATTCCTTTTAATGGAATCTACGGAGCAAACACGGTCAATGTCCTGCAGAAATATTACGTAACATTAAGTATATCTTACATAAGAGCAATGTTATTTTACTATAATAAAACCAAGCCAAAGCATCGATAACATCGTTGTAGACTGTTTAGAAAGACGGATTAACGGGCCATTTACTGGTATTAACTGGAAGTTCAATGGTACTTCACAAAAGTTATTACATAATCTTTGTTTGGGACAAGAGTTATTCAGAGTCCTACAAATCAGGCCGTCAATATCTAAAAAGCAGAGACTCTGCACCGAGAAAACCTGCATGTACTGATGTGCAGCTTACACTGTGAACCTGAGGCTGTGAGGGAGTAAGCGTTGCTGAATTTACCTGCTGTAGACGTTTTACAACTTTCTGTTTTTAACTAAATATTAGACCGTCTGAGACTTTGGAAACTTTCAAAGGTCCAATATGAGTTGTTACTAGTGCTGTCAAACGATTAAAATATTTAATCGCGATTAATCGCATTAATGTCATAGTTAACTCGCAATTAATTGCACATCTATCTATTCTAAATGTCCCTAGATTTCTTTTTGTCCCATTATTTTTTCTCATTTTAATGCTCTTATCAACATGGAAAAGTGGATCGGCTTGCTTTGTGCAAATGTTTTTTATTAAAAACAACATTGGCATACTGTAGTGTTCAATTTCACACTAACATTCTCACTTGGAGCAAATCATCTCTCACACAATGTAACAGCTTTGACGAGGGGGTGGAGAATTCACATCAGCTGTGTGCTTGGCCATAAAGTGGTATTTCAGACTGGACGTGCTGCGATGATAGCTCAGTTCACAACGACAAAACACACAGATCACTTTGGTCTTGTCAATGGAACCATTTGGCAACTTTTTTAAAGTAAACTTTCCATTCAGAATCTTACTGGCATCCATTTTGGCGTCTTGCGCTCACCATCCACTCAAAACGTAACGTTAGCCTACTACTCTTTGGCCGGCTCGCAAGCCCAAACAAGTGTGTGCGGCGTGCCTGTTGTTTTGTTTCCAGTCTAGCTAGATCCTGTGTGGTGTTGTAGTTTTTCTAACGTTACTAGTTGTTGCAACAGCATGTGAAAAAAACTACAAAGTTTGCTAGGCCAAAAACAACGTTAATCTCGCGATAAAAAAAATGAACGCCGTTAAAATGGGTTTGCGTTAACGCCGTTAATAACGCATTTAACTGACAGCACTAGTTGTTACGCAAGAAATGATCTGGCCCGTACCATGGCAAGATGTGCAGCACTCATTGGTGTTTGGCATTCTCATCTCCTCATGACTGCAACAGTACAGTTCATTGATGGTCTACGTGTCGTGTAGTAATAAAAAGACAGTTGTCAGATACGGCATTCATTTGTAAAAACACTGCCCATTTTTGACTTGCATATTTGATTAAACTTGAAAGACTAAAATGTAATGTTTCAGTCAAATGCAATATTTTCATCTCAATAGTTTTGTGAATCTACAATGAATATTAAAAATGTTGTTTAAGTCAAGATAAGTACAACTTACAACTACTATTTACGCAACTCCTCCCCTCTCTCTCCCCACCTTCGTCAGCACTATTTTTTATCTCCAACATAGGGGTGAATGTAAAGGTCCAGATGTATGAGCGCGCTTTGACCCCACAAGCACCCAAACAGGGTAATTTATGGGGCATGTGTGTGTTAATGCTTTGGATGGGTCTGGAAAAACATGCAGAG
This sequence comes from Sander vitreus, assembly GCF_031162955.1. Classification (NCBI taxonomy): domain Eukaryota; kingdom Metazoa; phylum Chordata; class Actinopteri; order Perciformes; family Percidae; genus Sander; species Sander vitreus. The sequence goes on from NC_135870.1 coordinate 15,861,836, forward strand.
CTGAAAATAATCAGAACAACTCTTCACAGTTAATACGTTTGGTTAAGATATTTCTAGTTAAGATAGTTCTACATTGTTAAAGTGCAGTTGTTATACTTTTGAAAGCTCAGTGTTTTGTGGATTTTTCATCTCAGTTTACATATTTCCTATCATTGCTGCTTGATATTTCCCATTAATTCACTCCCGTCCATTAATGTGTCAGCTAAATCAAGACTGAAATAAGAGCCAGATTTCTGTAGGCAGACTGAGGCGGCCCTGCCACAAACTCCACCAGTTAGGCACAACCTTAAACAAAAGTCTTTTAGCAGCAAATTATGTTTCTGTAAGAACTTCAGCTGCTTTGGAGCGCTTCGGCTCCCTGAGGAGAAAATGGCTCCAAACACCAAGAGTCGATTACTGTCCGCAAAGAATCTTAAGTTGGACATCTTGGTTTTGATAGACAGCCTTTTTCATCGTTTATGTTATGTGGAGGATTCTTGCCAAGTACACTTATACATATTCTTGAGAGAGGAAGAGAGATACTCTGACGTACAACTAGTTCTCAGTAATCAACCAGATTTCTAAACAACTATCAAGATTTAGTGTGAATCATCATTTCCATGCGACTGGTATACAAATCTGCTAAATGAGCAAGTGTGTACTTTACAAATGTACTTAAGTTGTGTGGACGTTTTGGATACATCTGAGAGTACGGAGTCCTATCCTTGAAAACTTGCAAACATGTTGCCCATTCAACTCAGTTTCTGGCTCATCTCAGTGCTGTCCTAACATCAATCCAACAGTTTGTTGTTGTCTAAATAACAAATCATTACATTTGGCAACAAACTGCAAAGCAGAATCCCAGCAATATTCACTTTCGAGTAAACAATGATGGGAACGTTTGTAGCATCATTTACTGTTAAGAGCCGGAAATTGCAGTATTTGCCATGTCAGCATGACACTTTTCTCCACGCCTTAATGTTGTAACGTTGTGTAATCTTAGCAAAGTTGGAGCCAGTACTACTTTGTTTTAGAATTTCATTGTGAAGAAAAAGAAAGGAGGAAAAATGCAAACACCAATGTGAAACTCAGATTATAAAAATACAGTGTGTAGTGCAGTTTAATTGCTTCAACCACAGCATAATCCCATAAAAAGACCCTTTATACTGTAAACTGGGCTGAAACGTGACCTCTGACTCCGTAATCTAGTCCTTTTTAGATCTGAAACCATTAGCAGATAAATCTATAGGGCGATCCACAGAAATGAACCAGAAACTATTTTGATAAGCTTTTAAGACATTCAAGCTTGAGTATCAAGTTTGCTTTGGGTCCAGCTTCTACAATGTGCAGATTTACTGTTTCTATCTGTTTTATATAACTGTATATTGAATATATTTGGGTTTCGAACGGTCAGTGAGAGAAAAAATTATTTAAAGATATCACATTGAGCTCTAGGTAATTGTGATGGGCATTTTATGGACCGACCAAATAATCAAGAGAATAATCATTAGATTAATTGACAATAAAATTAGGGCAGCAACTAACGATTATTTTCATTGTCAATTAATCTGTTATTTCCTCAATTAATCAATTAGTAATTTGGTCTCTGAAATGTCAGAAAATGGTGAAAAATGTTTACTGTCAAAGAGGAGTGAAGAAACTAGAGACTATACATATTTAAGAAGCTGGAATCAAAATAGTTGGCGATTAATAAAATAGTTGACAAATAATCGGTTAATCTTTGCAGCTCTAATGAAAATAATCGTTAGTTGCAGCCCAAGTCCTTTTCGAACTTCTTTTAGAAAACCAAAAAGCAAAGAGCCTGAATTGCATTATAGCATATTTTCATCAGACATTCTCTACTAGTAACTATGCTGAAAAATGCACTGGAAGCCTAATATTAAAAGTAGGGCTGCAACTAACGATTATTTTAATAATCGATTAATCAGTTGATTATTTTTTCGATTAATCGATAAATCGGACTCAACTCAATACATACTTACATACATACTTGTTGTTTTAGTTAATAGTTTAAGTAACCCAAAGAGCAGATACAGACAACACACACACACACACACGTTCACTTGAAGCTTATTCATTAAATTATTACCATCATTGTAGTCAGTGCAGTTAAGTTCATTTATACACCACATTTAAACACAGCTTAAGATGACCAAGTGCTATAAAAGAACTTTAAAATGAAATTAAAAAGTACAACACACACACACACATATATTTGTCAACAATAACTGATATGGGACAAAGCACAGAATATATACATATTTTATATATATATATATATATATATATATATATATATATATATATATATATATATATATATACACACACACACACACAATAGATTGAAAAATTAATGGGCCAAAAAAAAGGCCAGTGAATAAAAACGTGTCTTTAGTCTTGCCTGCTTTACTACTGTTATTAACAAGCTAACGCTAGCTTGTCATGCTTGTCAAGCTAGATAACAAGTAAATACCACACCAGGACCAGAAGAGCTACTGGAGGGACGTTACGTTCCTCACTTCAAAACGGAACAAAAGTAGGATTCTGTAGTGACTTTACCCTGCTGTTGAACTCCCTTCCTCCTCATCAAGGACTCCAACATGTTTAGGTTTTAGGTGCTGAATCATCACCGTGGTGCGCCCGTGCCATGCCATGTCGCTTTTGCATATCTTGCAATTAACACGTTTTCGATTTATTTAGTGTGAAATGCTCCCACACCTTGGATGACTTAGGTCGCACTGATTTCTCTGCCTCCGCCGTGTGTTACGGATTAACGTTACGGGTCTCTCCGGTCTCTCTCTGTATTTCCGCTACCCCCGCTCTGCTCTTTTTTCTTTTCTTTCGCTCTGCGCTGCTCCGCTCTGCGCTGCTCCGCTCTGCGCTGCTCCGCTCAACTCAATTTATTTTATTTATCTCCGCGACTGAGAGGCATATTGATACAACGAATCGACAATGAAATTTGTTGCCAACTTTTTTAATAATCAAATTTTATCGATTTTATCGATTCGTTGTTGCAGCCCTAATTAAAAGTGTCACTTTGGTGTTCGCCTGGTGCATGTGAACAGGCAGAATTCATGGCCAGTAAAGCAGCGGGAGGGCTGGGGGGGGAAAGGGGACTGAGTACCTAGGGCCCTCATGTGAGAAGGGCCCAAAAAGATGCTAGAATGAATAGTTGTGGATGCGGGGAGGGGCCCGTAGAAAATGCCTTTCTACAGGGCGCAGAATTTTGGGCTACGCCCCTGAGCGGGAGGTGAAGAAAAAACACCTTTAACAGATAACATCCAGGGCTGCTGCCATATAGACATGCCGTGCTTCAGGACAAGCCCCCCACCACACACACACACACACGTTCCTGCTCCCCCATACTCTCTCACTCAACCCTAACCCTGCCACACACACACACACACACACACACACACACACACACACACACACACACACAGCATGAAAGTGAAGCTCTTAATGGAGTCATCAAAGGTAGAGCTGAAAGCTTATAGTTGAGTCCAGAGAGGCATCTGGACAGCCTGGCTGAAAAGAGCAGCCAGGAATGCCAGCTAATTACCCTCTGTGTGTGTGTGTGTGTGTGTGTGTGTGTGTGTGTGTGTGTGTGTGTGTGTGTGTGCGTGTGTGTGCGTGTGTGTGTGTGTGTATGTGAACATCAACGCAAGTGTGAGACAGAAACTTAGAACGATACAGAAAGACTTGTGGCAAACTGAATAATATTTAAGCATGTCGGTGCATTATATCTGCGGTGTAATATAACAAGATTTCTAAAGCTGAAAGTCCAACGCCAAAAAATCCAACCACAACAGTTGGGCAACATCTCACTGGCAGCTCAACTGTAAATAAAAAATGTGTGAAATGCAGACGACGGTCACAGCACTTTGCCTGAAAACATAGCTCCTGCCGTGTCAGGCTAGTGAAATGTTTTGACAGAAGCTGGCAGCTTTGGCACTTTATCATGTTACAAAGTCAACTGTGTTAAAGGAATCACAATATCTCAGGTGGTTATGTTTTTTCTTTTTCCTCTCCATCAAATCACCATTAACATCACTGTGAATTTCTTTTGGTTTCCTCCTAGCAGCTCTTAAATGTGTGTGACATAACTTGCTGCGGTCTTGCTGAGCCCGGTAAAGTGATCTCAAATTATGCGGTGCTGGAATGATGAGCAGCGCAGACGAGAAAGTTAACGCTATCTGTTGGCTAGACTTCTGGTATTTTAAAATGAGGGTTTTCACTCAGGTGATCCCTTTTGTATGATTTTGGAATAATCTGGGTTTGTTTTTCTTTTCATATCCCGGCCAGTTTTGAAATCACATACAGCTTGAAGAACAGTGTGTAGTTTCGGCTATTTCTGTCCAACAAAAAAAGACAGTGATGTGAGTGTCCCTGTCAGGGAAGGAAATAAAACCATCATGGGGGAAAGAATACGCTAAATAACACAGTGAGTGCAGGTCAAATAGAATAATCCTGCTAATGAAAAAAATACTTCAGAAGAAACACATTCAATGTAGTACATAAAAGGGCACACAATATGTGTTTAATCAAATGTATAACCCAGAAATGTAATACCAGCAAAACAAATTTAGAAAACAAATCAGTTAGACAAAAATTCTATTTGTCAAAAAATATTGACGCTGATGAATCAGAAACAGGCCTTTCTCAGCTTCGGTCAAAACCGTTGGTCAGGCAGGCTGTGATGTGGCCACTTAGTGCATGATGATACTGATGTCAACCACATCAGTCTAAACCAATACCTCAACGCTCCTCAAAACACATAATATACAGTAGTTTCCAGTCCAACCCAATACCTTCACCAGCACTCACCATGCAAACTGCGTAACCGAGAAGTGTTGGTTCTCTCTCAGACTTCACAGACAGATATTAATATTCAACCAAACATCAAGAAAAAATAATGCAAAGGAAATAGTTTAATCCTGTTAAAAGCACGGGTTTGCTGAAATGCAGCAGTGGCCAAGAAGGCTTGTTTGCATGCCTTTTGCTCTTTGTTTTTTGTATCTATATGGCCAAATACAGCAGAATAGTTTAATATTTTCAACTCATATCTGATTTGGTGGGTATTTTTCTGAATTCCTCTATTCTTCTTTTGTGTCTTTTCTTGTTTTCTCTCTTTTGAGTTTTTGGCAGTTGCATGGATGTAAACTCTTGTCACAATGAATACGAGACATCATCAGTCACTCTGTTGCCATAGTTTGCTTAGTGTTCAGACCTCAACTGATGCAATCAGATATTAAATAATAGGGGCCACTTTTGCGTTAAGATTTTTTGTTGCTTGGATGACACATTTATATTTAAAATAAAAAAAAAAAAAGCGTGACATATTTAGTTGCTGCAGAAAAACACAGTAAAGTCATCCAAACATCTAAATATTGGACCCAGAATAAAAGAACCAAACCAATTCCATTCTTCTTGCTGAGTTCATGACACAAACTATTCTGCAAGTGACAATATTTCACAATACAGAGTGAGACCACTACGGGCTGCAGGCATGCAGTAGACCCACTCACAGCTGGTCACCATGTCGAGGTCAAATTGTGAACAACCGCAGTATAATCTTCAAAAAAGCCCCCGGATAAACAGTGGAAAGATTTTCATAACCTCCCATAACCTTTAGGTTCAGCTGGAGTCTCCCTGACCGTGTTTCTAAAGGGGGCCAGGGTGGGTTGGTGGGGTGGGGTGTCGACAGGAGGTCTGCAGTATGTGTGTGTTCCCGTGTGTGTGGATCTGTGAGCATGTTATGTATATGTGCACTGTGATGCTGTTCAGAGCAGTAAATTCATTTCAAGTGACAAAGAGTGTTTGATTCATCTTAACTTGCAAGTGAATGTTACCCTCAACATTATTTTCTATGGTATCTGGGCAAAAACACGTCAAATTATCAGGGACAATTTTTAACGTTTTGGTCGTCTTACAGTATCGTATATTTATTAAGTTACCTAGGTTACCTGCGTTGAGAACTACTTTGTTGCATCTCATTCCCCCTCTGTCTTCCCTCATTTCCAGTCATCTCTCTTCTGTTGACTACTACTACTAAAAAGGCATGAATACCCTAAACCACACTTTAACAAAGAAATAAAGATCTATCAAAGACATCAAGTGACTTTCATGTCAAACCAAGGTTAATATCCTCTTAACTGGACAATAAACTAGTAACTGTAGGCTACTCAAACAGTACTTTATTCAAAACTAGACATTCTGTGCTAGCAAGCCAGTATTGCCAGTGTGTGTTGGGAAGCTACTTTTGCCTTATGTCTACTCAGTCAGATTCAAACACAGGTTTACTGGGAAAGAGGACGTTTTAACTGGGAAAAGAATAGAAGAAAATGGAGCCATTTAAAGAGAATGATGATGAGGACAGAAGGACGTGAGGAAGACAGAAGTAAAGGAACATTGAAGGTAAAGGTTAGGAAGTCTGAGAGAACCACACAACAAATTAACAACAACCATCCATGAAATGTGGATAAACATCACAAACTCAAGACACAAGCAGTCATGATCTGCCAGTGTCATAACCCTTTAATGACCAATAAAAGTAATAGATTAAAAAAAGGCTTAAATCTATTAAAGCTGCTGTTGCGTATCTGCAGTCTGCTTTCGTACGTCTGATTTGCATTTTAAAAGGCAAATTTCCATTCACGTTTAGAGATTTGACAGAGTCACATTGGAGTTTAGTTTTGGCTAAAAAATCCTAGTGGTCTTGATGAAGTTGTTAATGAACAGTTTCTTACTGTTAGAAGGCCAGATTGTGTTTATTTGTACTTGTAGCTCTGTTAGTGTTACGCTTTGGGTTTGACTGGCAAAGACCCTTTTGGCTTGTTTTTATGAAAGTTGTAGAGTTGTCCTGTTACGCACAAGTGTTTGCCCTATGGTGATAGCGGAAAATGTCCATGCCTTTTATATTAACTAAATCCTGTGCTTTTTGCACGTTCAGTGTTGGGTTATACAACAGTTTTTCTTTTGCACTTAAAAACAAAAATTCATAATTAAGATGGGCTGAGATCCAATGGACACAAGGAGGGAGAAAAACAGTTTTCCCTTCTCAGAAAAAAAGGGAACTATACAGTAACACACCCAAGGCACCAATAAGGCAAATTGTTAATAAGCGTTTAATATTTCACTTTTTAAGTTTTAGAGCAAGGTATGTCTAGCACCAGAGTTTAAACCATTTGCGTGTGTGTGTGAGTGTGTGTGTGTGTGTGTGTGTGTGTGTGTGTGTGTGTGTGTGTGTGTGTGTGTGTTCATAACAAAAACCTGATGAATGGGTCGATGTTAAAAGCTCAGGTCCTGTTTTTCTCTGTCTCCTCGCCATAAACTCTGTTGTTGCGATCTAAGCCTTTTGTTGCAGCCTGGCCTTTCAACTCGCAGGCAGACTGGCTGCTTCTGGTAACTGGTAAAGGGGCCATAAAAGAGCCCTGTGCTTTGGTTTTTGACAAACCACATCAAACGGGAGGAGGGAAAAGGGTTTGAACAGGTGGAGCGGCCTTTAGCACAGCACTGACAGATCTTATTCTGACAGATAACATTTATAAGATTTAGAAATGTCAGCTGTGTGTGCAGCGAGATGGAACATTTTGAACCTGATAGATAAGTGTTGTGGTACAGGTCTGTGTGAGTAACGGACTTAACATAATGAGCCAACATGATGCACTGTGAGCTTTGAAAATCTACTTCAAGTTTAGAGGCTTTAAAAAGCCTTTATTGACCAAATAAAGGAACAGTGGGGATGGAGTAATGCCAACGACTACATTTAGCAAAAAGAAACAAGGCCAAAAACTATTAAAAACCAGCAACACACATACAAGAGAAGATCGTTCGGAACTGCAAAACATCAAATTAATTTTGATGCCGTTGTCATACATTTCCAAAAACCAAACAAACAGTCTCAAGCCATAAGACAGACTGATCTCATGAAAAGGCGTATGTATGACACGCCAATTTGTATGCCATTATTTTTATTATTAATACATTATATTTACTTTTCATAAACTCAACAGTCGCTTTCTTCTTTTACTAAAGCAAACCCTGTTCTTCTTTTCCTAAACCCAACCGTAGCTTTCTACTCGCGATAACACGTTCTTCTCGCGATAACACACCAAGTGGCGTGTATGTGTACCGCTCTATACAGCACGCGGATAGCTCAAAAAGTGTACAGATAACACGCCACTTGGCTTAAGAAAGTTGGCGTGTATATTTACGCGAAGTCATGATGCCATGTTGCATGAGAAATTACAGACAACAGTGACACAGTTTAGTAGCGACAGATGTAACAGCAGTGAGAGAAAAAGAGGAAGGGGAATGAGGGCAGAGTAGGGGTATCTGGTAAGAAGACAGGTACGAGATTTGAAAGACATTTGCTGGATCTTTAACCCTTCATCTCATACTGTATTAATTGTCATTTGCTTCTACTGGTCACTGTTTATTCCAGGGTTTCTTTTACTGCCTCCCTGCCTAAGTTGGGGAAAATATGTGCATAATCTAGAAATAAATAGTAAATGAAAACGAAAAAATGAAATGGGTCCATCTTGAGTCTTTCATGGTAGCCTTACTACCACTGTATATCCAGCCAATTCACTCTTTATAAGAGAAATAGGCAGATTCAAATGTTTTTTTGGAAATGCAACATGGCATAAGGTTGCCCATAACTGAAACTGGAAGCTGTCTAATACTGTCACTTTAAAATCTCAAGAGTAGCAATACTAGACCTTTAGAGATACTCTGGATAGACTGTCCCTGTTTCTCACTTTATCTATCCTGCAAGCAGGCTCCACTTCCTACTGGGCCCTTCAGCTAATCCTTTCAAACCCCTGATAGTTTTATGGCTTGGTGTAACTGGCTTTAGGATGAGAGAAGAAAGGCCTGGCGACCACAGCTTAAACCAGTAATTGGTCCAGGCTTGAAAACTGATACGGACGCCTTGACCTCTTGCCAGTCTGGCAGCCAGAAAGCCTCTCTCAATCCTGTCCGTGTGCCTGCCTGCCTGCCCTAGCTCCCCTGGTCAGAAAAACAAACATAGGACGGAGAAATGTTTTTTTCCTGGCTTACACCTCGGTCCCACGGCATGCAGCCCACAAGCTAACCAGCAAATGAACAGGGGGCAAGAGGCCGGTCTGAGGTCTGACTGTCACATAGTGAAGAAAAAAAGAGAAGGGGGAGACAAGACTGGGGTTCACTTGTGCAAAAGATTCAGGTTTCAACTACAGTATTTTTAAGCTATTTTGCTAAATTATAGAATCTAATTAAGAGTGATGCATGCTGACCTAAAACCTCATATTTGGAATATGATGCACTGTTTCACATTTTAAACCAATGCTAATATAGTGAAATGCCTATTCTATCTGGTTATTCAGATCGCATTGTCTTTCAAATGATTTCATATTTTCTCTGTAACAATGCTAACATTTCCAAGAATCAGTAAAGGCCATAATTGAATTATTTTGCTGCTGTAGCACTGACATTTCCCAATTTGTTATCAATAAAGTCTATCTATTCTAATCTAAATTCAAGTGTTGGGTTTAGCCAATAAATTGATTAGGAGACGGACAGAAATATTTTTTTACTTTCCTCTGGTTTATATCACTTCGTCTTTGTGTTTTGTACTAATGGTCAAACAAAACAAGCAATTAGAAGATGCAAACATGGGTGTTGGAAAAAAATGTTACCTGCATTAATAATGAAATAATCATTAGTCGCGGCCCTATTCAGGACCATATGTATCTGGTATCAGCAAAATCAGCAGAACAAAAAGGAAACCACAATGTACATGAACGCAACAATATCTGAGGAACCAAGCCGCACAACCTTTTGACATGTTTGTCTATCTGTCCCCGCCTGCACCAGGTATGTTGGAGATCAAGTCAGTGGATGTGGGAGTCGTGGCCATCAGGGGCCTCAGCAGTAACTACTACCTGGCAATCAGCAAGAAGGGAGAGCTATATGGAGCGGTGAGTAGCTGATCTGTCTCTTTGAATGTAGGATATAAATTACTTTTTAATCCAGAATCTCCTCTACTTTAAGGTGTTGAGTGTCCAACACTTACGCAGTGTCATGACTGTTAAAGTTTACTCGTGATACAGTGTAAAATCTGTGTCAATCTTAATGACTCTTAGAGACACTTTTCTCCCCAAAGTGCTGACCCTGCAGCTTTGACTTTTCTTGAATGCTTTTTAAAACAATGGACAAGGCTGCAAGACTCTCTATTCCAGAAATAGGAACCAAAGTCAGTCAATGTGAGCTCTCCTCTCTGCTACCTACCTCTCCATTCATGAAACAGGGAACACAATCCTTCAGTTTCTCTATTCTGCTTCAGTCCCTCTGGGAGAGCAGCCCTTGTTTCATCTGTTTTTTTCTCTCTCCCTCCTTTTCTTCATCCCATTCTCTCCTTCCTTTTTTCTCTTTTACTTACTTTGAAAGACCCAACTTTCAGTGTGTCTCTCTGGGAGCTACACCACAGATGAAATGACACACGGTAGAAAAGACAGAGAGGCATTCTGTTGCATGGCCTGAAACCGAATTCCCATGACGTCTTCTGCTCGGTGCAACACAAGCCATAGTAATGCGGCAGCGAAGGGCTGGCGTTCGATTACACTTGATGGGTTTACACAGTGACTTCTTTATCCGGTGGTAATCAAATGAAATCATTGTTTCATTACATTGCCAGATTAATACATGTAAGGGACACAAAGGATTATGATTGCTTTGAGGTTTATACCATAATTCAATATTTGTAGAATTATCAAAGCAAACCAATGATGAAGGATGGATAACTTCATTAAAATGAATCTTTTTTTTAACTGTTGTTTGTCTATTAAATACAGAGACTGACTTTTTAAGATCTGGCCAGTAAGTCACTTAGTAAAACGGTAATGACATTATTATTTTTTACCACAATTTTATGTCACTCATGATTAGTTTTATTTTTTATCCGCCTTTCCAAACATTTTAATTGAAAGGCAGTCAGCACACACACAGTTTGGTTGTAGTAAAATATTCTCATTTTGCTTTGAGAACATTCAGTTTTACTTCTGGAACCAATTTAAACAGCTGTGGCCAGATACAGTGGAGAGGGAGAGAGAGAGAGAGAGAGAGAGTGTGAGTGAGTGAGTGAGTGAGTGTGAGTGTGAGTGTGTGTGTGTGTGTGTGTGTGTGTGTGTGTGTGTGTTCATGGCGAGTACATTTTTGCTCGTGAATAACCGCATCCAGTTAACTGGCTGTTTAAGCGACGTTAGCCTTAAGCACAAGGGCAGCTTCCAGTAAACTGACAAATGTTACTCTCTCAGATCATTTTCTGTGGGTGGTGGGTGGTCACTGTGGTAACGTAAGCCACAAACACAGTGTCACAATGCTCTTCCCTGGCACAGAGCCCGAACCTTTAACACGTCGCATCTCATGCTAACCTCTCTGCCCCGTCACCTACAACACCTCCCATAGCCCCCCCCCCCCCAGTCCACTGACACACAAACGCCATTTACAACAATTCGACTTTCAGGTCCAGTTTTTACGATTGGCCTTGATTACACTGGGAATTGTGCAACAGATTCTTAAGCTATGGCTGACCATGTTGTCACAATAAGTAAAATGCCATGTTGTTGCGCAGAACAACTTCTAGGAACAACTAAAGTGAGTTTTGATGAAACACCTAATAATGAAACTGAAAGATTAACAAGAGGAACTGAGTACATCATGTGGCTAAGGAGAATAAAAACTGGATAAGGACAAGATTACGATTAAGTGAAGACTAGGCTCACTGAATTTGTGGGGTTAATAAAAGCATACAGCAAGTGAGCAACCACAGCTGTACAGTATAAGAGCCTTCTGATGTGGGGAAAAGTTAAATATGACCCTGAGAAATCCACAAATCTCACACATCATCATCCAAGTTCTCAAATTCAACCACTTTCACATCTGCTCTCAACAGCTTGACTGCAATGCACGATTATTTAGAATTATTATTATAACTACTTAATTGTCTATAAAAAGGTCAAAGTAAGAAACGATCATCGCAATTTCCTCAAGCCCAAGGTAATGCCATCAGATTGTTCAACCAACTTTTTGGTCTCTTAACTAAGTCTTGATGTTTGCTACGGTGCCTCACCACAATGCACGTCAAACTCAAGGCCTGCGGGCCAAACCGGGCCCCTCGCAGATTTTGATCCGGCCTGCACATCAATTTAGGTTCTCAATAAATTTTGGCCCGCCTATGTTTCTGTCACTTTTGCAGACGTTTTTTTCAATCTTTTTGCCACTTTTTTTGGGGCGCTTTTCCCCCCCCGTTGTTTTGGTTGCTTTTGTGATCTTTTTTGGGGATTCTTTTCTATGATGGCTAAGAAACCTTTTTTCTGACTTTTTTTGGGCTTTATGTGGACCAAACTGTAAGTAAGAAGACTATATGAGACATGCAATAATACAGTCACATATATTTGACTTTTTCTCTTAAATAAAAGTATGTCAATAAACTATACATGTCTGGCCCTTGGTGTGATTCTCTTTTTCCAGTGTGGCCCTTAGTAAAGTTGAGTTTGACACCGCTGCCATAATGTATTCAGAATCCGCCAAATAATTACAATTGTATGTTCTTGGTTGCTGCTTATTCTTGTTATTGTATGAATAAGAAAATGGGCTGAACAATATATGGACTTCGCAGGAGGCCCAATATTTGTTAAAGGCAAGATATCTGTCAAAATACCATTTTGAATTAAGTAGGTGCTGCAGAGAGGTCCCAGGCTACAAATAATATTCTACAGACTTTGGTTAAAAAAAAACCATTTCTTTGGTATAGATCCTCCCAAAAATATCACACGAAGATTATTTGAATATATTTTTCAATGAAAATGAAAAAATTTAAAATTCCCTGCAATATCGTGAATCATATCGCGATTGCAATATCAGTCAAAATAATCACAATTAAATATTTTTTCAAATCGCTCAGCCATACTGGAATTAGTATTAATGAAGTAATCGTTTCAGCTCTAAAATTCTGACATTTACATTCTTTGTCTCTCCCCTGCAGAGGGACTTTGGTCCAGACTGCCGTCTGATTGAACGCATCGAGGAGAACAAGTACAACACCTACGCTTCAGCAGAGTGGCGCAACAAGAAGAAGCACATGTTTGTGGGACTGAACGCTAATGGCAAGCCAATGAGGGGTAAGAAGACAAGGAGGAAAAACACTGCCACTCACTTCCTGCCCATTGTGGTACAACCACGATGATTGGACATATCAGCCAAGAGAGAGCTCTGCACACTGCAGGCTATCAGACGTTTTCTGAGTAATAGCGATGGCTACATTGGACAGATCTGAATCAGATCTGAATGATGCACTGAGGAGGAACAGAATGGAAACCTATGGACATTTTGTTGCATAAAGACATTTCTATTTTTAAAGAAAGAAATAAGATATATTGCTATACAATGTATATACTATTTTCTGTTTTAAGTTATCAAGTACATTGGCACAGTAGAAAATATGAAAATAAATTACTTCTGTGCCAAAATGTGATTAGTAACACATTTCTAGATTTGTGTACATGTGAAGAGCTTGACTGGGAAGAAATAAAAATGACAAAATATGTAAGAGGAAAAGACAAAGACAAGAAGAGGAGGTATTGACAGAAAGCTAATTGAAAAGGAGAAGAAAAGACAAGAAAAGCAGAACATGAAAAGGATGAGAAAGAAGCAGCAACACAATAGCAAGTCTAACACGATCATGTTTTATTCTTTAAAATTTATTTATTTTGTGTAATATTTAACAAAAAAAAAAAAAAAAACACAAAAAAGGACAAATTCTTGTCTTTTTTACCATTTATGCTTTTTTTTTGGAATACTAATCATTTAAACCTGAATAAATATAAAAATATATTTGTCTTTAAGTTGTTTGACTGACTTTGAATGCTTTTAGATATTTTTACAGTTCAGTTATTGGTTGTTCATATTGTAAATACAGCAAAGAGATAGAAATAAATACATATATAAACTAAACATTCAATGAAATGCTTTAATCAGTTGACCCAGGTAACTGATCCACTGTATTCTTTTTATATTACCAAGAGAAGTGATGGGAATTATAAGATAAAAGATAATGTGACAATGAATATTATATACTTCAAGTCCATCTACTGATGAAGACCATGAGATGAGTTAAAAAGGTTGACAAAATAATCTTGATTCAAAGTCTACTTAGGTTTTTCTGAAGCTTTCAACCATACCTCATGGTCTTCACTGGCAGATGGACTTTTGCTAAGTTTGCCTGGATGGAGCAAACTATTGATAGATGCATACTGTGTGGTTGAAAGCTTTACAGCTTGTAAGCTGGCCATGATTATTTTGTCAAACTACTATTTCAAAAAGTCAAGAATGAGAACTGCGCTCAAATATTCAAATATTTTGGCAACTCAAAAGCATCATCTTGTCTTTCTCTAAGTAATCTATAACAAACTGTGAGTAAAACGGTGGAGTACTTTTCAAACCAATATGTGAATCAGGAATCTGTAAGAGATTAGACTTTTGAAAGAAGCCCAGCAAAAACCTGGTTGATGAGTTCTGGGGTTTTCATTTCACACTGTAAAAACCTCTCCCCTTACAAGTACACATGGCTTCCTGGAGGATAAACACTGTCTTTTATGTGATAAAGACAAAACAGGCTTTAGAAATGGCACACACACACACACACACACACACACACACACACACACACACACACACACACACACACACACACACAGACACACACACACACACACACACACACACACACACGGCTGGGTAAAGAGGTGTGTGCATCAGTGTGGTCCAGCAGCTGGGAAAAGCCTCCTCCTTGACCTTACTTGTCTGAAACCTGTTGCTGTGCCCCCCCCCCAGAGACAGAGAGACACATGGAGCAGGGCATATGGTATAACGTAAATATCACTCCCTTGTTTATCACCTGATTCTAATTAACTATGATGTCATGTTTTCTTTATTCTTCTCTTGCGTTCCCTCTCTTTTTCTTAAACTCCCTCTCTAGTGTGGTTGCTGTCTGGGTCCTGCCATTCCTCTCTGCATTCAAACTTTTGTCATGTATTGGTAAAGTTTAGATAGATTCCAGCAATTAGCAGGATCTGACCTAGAGCAAGGTTAATACACACACACACACACACACACACACACACACACACACACACACACACACACACACACTTCCTCTGCCCAGGGCTGCAGCAGTTATAATTTGTTCATTGCATCCATCACTTTCAACTCTCTGCCATCTGTTTGTGTGTGTGTGTGTGTGTGTGTGTGTATATATATATGTGTGTGTGTGTGTGTGTGTGTGTGTGTGTGTGTATATATGTGTGTGGGTGTAAGGTAATTTCGGAGTATGATGGAATCCACCAGTCGGTCCATCCCGCTGTGTTTATTACAGAAAAAGTCCTAGATCCTCTTTTTGTGCTCAGGAGATGCCTAACACTCATGTCAAAATGTGAGTAAGTATGATGCATCAGAGGGAGATTCAAATTTCCTTTCATCCTCCCAGGGCATCTAGTCCTTTGTTTATATGATTACTTGGGTGTTCTGTAAACGACATATCAAGTACAATTACTTTGAAATGTGTTCAAGACACTGATCTCCCTCCTCCATCCCCCCTTCTCCCTCCCTCATAAAGTCCAAGGGCTGGCATTCCTAAGCCAAGATGTCTTTATTATTTGGTGGTACAACTTCAGAGATCTACATATACTGAACAAAATTATAAACACAACACTTTATTTTTGCCCCCATTTTTCATGATCTGAAGTCAAAGATCTAAGACTTTTTCTATGTACACAGAAGGCTTATTTCTCTCAAATATTGTTCACAAATCTGTCTAAATCTGTGTTAGTGAGCACTTCTCTTTTGCCAAGATAATCCATCCACCTCACAGGTGTGACATATCAAGATGCTGATGCCCCCCCGCCCCCATACAGTAAAACTGCAGATTTTAGAGTGGCCTTTTATTGTGGCCAGCCTAAGGCACACCTGTGCAATAATCATGCTGTCTAATCAGCATCTTGATATGTCACACGTGTGAGGTGGATGGATTTTCTCAGCAAAGGAGAAGTGCTCACTAACACAGCCTTTTGTGTACATGACATGACATGATATGTAATGAGTTCAGCTCATTAAAAATGGGGGCAAAAACAAAAGTGTTGCGTTTATAATTTTGTTCAGTGTATGTAAAACTTCCCGTTGAAGTTCTATTAGAACATGGGACTCTGGATATTATATTATATATCGATATTTGAGACTAATCCGTCCACTTGTTCATTTGAACTTGGAATCAAGTATGCATGTATATCATGTTTAGACCTCTTGGAATAGCTTGATGTATTTTTATTGCAACTTTAACATGACTTAATGTGCTCTTGCCTTTACCCGTAATACATAACAAGGCCAGACTTTAAAAGCAGGGCATTTATCCAAGACAGATGTTTCACACTGATTATCAACCCCAATGACATCTGAGTTAGTCTGTTCAGAGGCACCAAGCCACACTTCATTTCTCCCATTTCTACAGTGTGCCTAACATGTTTCTAAAAACTGTTTGCCAATGTCATTTTTTTAGTGTTGTGCTTGGGTATGTTTGGTTAGTGTTTGGTTTGTTGAGGCATGTGGCGAGGCTCAGTATGCGGTTTCTGTTTTGACTACATCAGAATCTATCGGACCTGTGTCGGACCTCAAATGAAACGTACACCATCGGCTTCACACGTTCACAGCTCCTCTGTTTGCTCAGAGAGTCTTGTGGCCGTGCGACCTGACCGCAGCAGCAGCTGTGAATATTTTACTTCCCGGGGAGAGGGGGAGAGAAAGCCAGAGAAGGGGATAGAGAGAGAGAGAGAGAGAGAGAGAGAGAGAGAGAGAGAGAGAGAGAGATATTGTTTGCAAGCTCCAAATTGGAGAAAGACGTGTGGGTTTGGAGGCGAGGTGAGTAACTGAAAGAACCACAGTCCTGGGGGCATTTACAGCAGTGGGGGGTTGGGGGGGGCACACGAGAATGAAAGGGAGGAGGGGAGATGTTTGCTGAGAGGGCAGCAGTTTGGATGGGATGCCAAAGGGTGAAAGGAGGGGGTGAGTGCTTGAGAGGAAGAAGGGGTGATGGGGGCGATTAAAGGAGTTGCCAAAGGGGCTTGGGGGCAATCATTGGAAGCAGACCAAGGGAGTTCCTGGAACCCAGGAGGTGAACCAGGAGTCCTCCTCCTCCTCCTCCTCACATGTTCAGCTCCTTTTACTTAATTTCGTTTTTTTTCACCATTTAATCCTTCATAGCTCAACTATTTGTCATTGTCTTTCTCGTCAATAGCACCTTCACCCCTGGCTGCTAAAACGGCAGTGGTCTACAGACGAAGAACTAGCCTCACAAGAGTTGGAAAGAACGACACAGACAGAGGGGAAACAGGCAGATGAACTTGCTGCTCCAAGCGCAAGCTAAAGCTAGCCTTTAGTAACTGGAGGACATAGCCACACCACCACCGCTCCGTGGATTTTTATTGAGATGATTATCACAGAAGCCTGTCTGAATACACTCACCAGACGGCAGCTAGCAGCTAACGGCTAATGGCTATCAGCTAGCAGGGCAAGCTAGCTACAGGCAGGATCGAGACAGGGACCAGGGTAGGTGAATTTAAACAATGTCTGAGTTGAAAACGCATCTTGCTGACACGTAAGGGCCCTGTTAATGTGGCACAGACATATGAATTGCATTTTGTGTCTGTTAAGAGGCACAAAGGCACTTTAAAACTTGCCCCGACCACTGCCGTTTTAGCTCAGGGGACGCTTGTAGTACGTAGCTGCAGTGTTACCTGCACTGATTCGGGTCGGGGGTTTTTCTATCGAAAGTACTCGCGTAGCTATAGCGATCAAGATTAATGTAAAAATTGGCCGGAATTCTCCTTTAACTCAAATCTGACCGCTGCAACCAACACAGTTTCAGACAGAAGCATGCAGCTACTTCTGGCAAAAAAGTTCTGAACTGTCCAGCACCAGACAGACAAAGTTAGTGACTAACTGGTGAAGAAAGTCAAACACCCTGCTGCTATAGAGACAGATATTTTTCTCAGATGTTGGTGGAGACCAGAACAGATGAAAAAAAGGAGAGCCATTCATTAGAACTTTGACCCCAAATAATGATAATGGTGCTCTGCATTTGCTTAACCTGTAAATAGGCAATAGGCTTGTGTTAATTGGCATTCGGATCGTAAATCGATTAAAGGGACAATCGGCAAATGGTCTTTCCTATGCCGATTTTAAAGCATTTTAATCTAACTTACTATCAGAACTAAGATGTTTTTTCCATTGATCTGACACCTGATTGCTTCTTATGGACAGTCACCCAGCCTCCCTGGCTTCTGCGAAAGATCCCCATATGTATATGTTACTGTATGTCCAATTACGTGTTCAATGTAGTTGATCGCCAGACTGGCCATTGGATTGCCATGAACTGCAGCAACGCACTGCCATGAGTCACTAAATGAGACAACTGTCTGTGGTTAGCTCACGTCTGTAACAGCAGGAAAGTGGAGTTATAAAAAGGAAGAACATTGTCTGTAATGTTCGCCTACCGGTATTCTCGCATTGCCAGAACTATCTCCACAGCGCTGACAGATTCAGTTTTTTTAGCTGAGCGAAAATATTTGTTCAAAACAGATCGGTGATGCGGTTTTGCCATCGTTCTCCAGGAAGTTTGATGGATGTGATGTACTGTAGCGTTTTATGTGGAGTGAGCACTGCGCCAGACTCCGTTTAAAAGCTACATTGCTTGTAAGGAAATAACGTGAGTAACAGGTGAACAAGCTTTAAAAGTCGTAACATATTAATGTCGATGTGAAGTAGGGATGGGAATCTTTAGAGGCCTCACAATAGGATATCATCAGGATACGATATTATTGCTATTTTACACATGCCATATTCTGCGATATATTGTAATTTATTACCTTTTCCAACTTTTGTCCCAATTTCAAATATGTCCCCAAAAGGTAACTACTTACGTCAACATCTGTTTTATCTAAAAAGACACATTTCTCTGTTTGTTCATCTCACTTCAATTGTATTGCTGCAAAATGGGATTGTCAAGCAGACAAACTGACCAACACATATATAATAAAAGATCGATACATGGCGTCTGTGTATCGATACAGTTTTGCCACGGAAAATATCGCGATACTATGCTGTATCGATTTTTCCCCCACCCCTAATGTGAAGCGTTGTTCATGTGGATTTTGAAAAGTAACTGATAAATATTTAAAGAAACATTCAAGTGTTAAGTTGAGAACGCCTGTGTCATTTGACATTTTGCTTTTGTTGAAAGCATACTAAAATGAATTTTTATGCAGATGCAATGACATAATAAATTAAAAGCTAGGATTCATTTTTGGTTTTAGTAAGGCATCAGCAGACAAACACTGTGAAGTTTAAATATAGAAATAAGGATCATTCCATCTCATTAGTAAATGTGCATTCCAGGTTTGCAGTCTAGGCCACCTAAACTGAGACCAAGTCATCATAAAGACCAGAGTGTATCGAGACTGAGACAAGACCAAGACCAAGACCAAGGAAGGGCGAGGCGAGACCGAGTCAAGACCAGGGGCCCGTTTCAGGAAGGAGGTTTAACAAACTGAGTCTAACCCTGAACTCTGAGTTGATTTACCCTAAGATGGGAAACTCTGAGTTTTCGGTTCCAGAACAGTTGATTTGAGTTGGTTCAATCAACTCGGAGTAGGTTCACTCAGAGTTAAGCGCGTGCACCACCACTATAGAAAAGACAGCATGAATGGAGCCATGATACTACGATTCACCATGGTAACAACCACAAACAAACTGGTCGGCGGAAATACTCATGTGCACATACAGTGAGTTTGAACATGTATTTCGTTAAAAAAGCAACACAGCGGCTGCTGCAAAAGAGAGAGAATTTGCGTGGCAGAAAATTGCTGCTAGATAAAATGCTTAAGTTCCAATATAGCGTATTAATATCATATTTAATCATAAGTATAATATTACTGGTGAAATGGTATTGATCCTATAATCTATTTGATTTAGGTACAATCCTGCGGGCGAAAAAGTACTAGGCCTACTAATCCCATTCTGAGGCTGCAGCACCATCATTAACAGAATTATAATTCATAAGCATTCACCTGCAATACTGGGGAACTCCTTTGTAATGGCTCTTACTGGTTTGTGTCCAGGGAATACTACAGACATGTTTAAAACACGTTTCGGAGCGAGTAACACTCTTCTGTTGGTGCTTTACTACAGTGGCTTTACTTATATGCTCCACATCACCAATGTTGTAAAGAAAAGTGCCGTTTTGCAAAAAAACGTAACGTGACACAAATAATCTACTGGGATGTAAGAGCATGTCCACGATGGGTGACGTTAGTGATAGGACGGATAAGGTTATGTAGGCTACAGAACTGATAGACCGGGAAGAAAAACGATACCGCTCAAATAGTATCTGGAAATGAAAATACATCTAGTCGGGGCCTCAATATCATCTCCCGACGTATGTTTAACTCCCTGCGAAGTAATACAGCTTCTTCATCAACGGGATCGTCGACACAAGGAAATGCCATGTTTTGCAGATAACAAACTGTGCTAAAATGCACCTGATACAGACTGAATGAATGCATGAGGAAATGAAAGAGTGCTGTGTCAGAGGGAGGAGACTGAGAGAAACTCAAGGTTTATTGAAGAAAACCTGCTCCCGACCAGGTTAGGTTCACAGGATCAGTTACCATAGTAACTGACTCTGAGGTTAAGTTCTCTTTCTGAAACAGAAAACCCAGAGTTTCCCTCATCTCAGGGTTAACAAACTCAGAGTTTTCACTAAACCTGCGTTCTGAAACCAGTTCCAGACAGCCAGGATTCACTTTGTTGAGAGTGCGTGTTAAGGACGCGTGGAGAGGGGGTTAACAGTAACACATTTCAAATTAGAAATGAGTAAAGTTATTGGTTGCATTTGAAACAGAAAGTTTTACATCCAATCACAGGAATGATGTCAACACATAAAATTAGACAATGCACAGGCAATTTAGTGATATCCCTGCAGCTGTGATCTTGGAATAAAATCCTGAGTCGTCTTTATCCGAGACCGAGTAAAAATGCGGTTGATTCCGAGACGAGACCTTCAAAAAGTGGTCTCGAGTACTGTCCCTGTCAACACTGCCCAGCAGAAAACCTGGTTGATGAGTTCTGGGGTTTTCATTTCTCGCTGCAAAAACCTCTCCCCTTACAAGTACACATGGCAACATTGTCTTTTATGTGATAAAGACAAAACAGGCTTTAGAAATGGCGCGCGCGCACACACACACACACACACACACACACACACACACACTTACTTTTCCGTCACCCTTTCTGTTCTGGTTCAGAGGCGACCTGTACCTGGAGCACAGCCTCAGCTCCATCTTCACATCTCCTGAGGGCTTCAAGTTTCCTGCAACAGGTGGCTCAAACATTTGCCTTGGCCTGCACTGAGGTGAGGCCTCTGTTTATCGATTCGGAAAGAGCGAGGAGAGTTAGGAGCGGGAGGGAAAGACAGAAATAAAAAGAAAGAGGGAAAAAAAAAACTTGGTAAAGCCTGTCAGCAGGAGAGAGAAATATTCACAAGAGTACTAAATGTGAGTCACTCAAGTAGAGTGTTTCATGTTAATGCATTTGCTACATAGAGATTAAAAACAAGAATGTAAACATGTATTTTGTACTAATTTTTTAGTCAGGGCTTTGATAAACCTAAAAACATTTTCCAGAGCCTGAGACAGAGCAGCCAAAACCCCCAAATTAGTCTACTCTACTCAGTTTTTTTGTCATCTCATTCCTGCCTCGCTAAAGTCATTTTCTTTCTCCTTTCTCTCCTCGGCCCTACTTTACCTCTCCTACCCTTTCCTCACCTATACATCTCAACCCTCCTTCAGCCCCCTACTCTCCGGAGAAATATGCCTGCAGTCTAAATGAAAATATATTTGTTGTTTGTGTTGGCCTTCTTTCCTCTAACTCCACTGGTGTGATTTAGCCTTAGACCCAGGGTCGCTGGAAGCGGCTATGGCAGCAGAAAGCCTCTATTAGTCCTTGATCACTGGCTGCCTGACAGTAGAGTCAACATGCAGGGCATTAGGGCCTGACATGGGATCAAATAAAGGCTAATTTACTTGGTGTTTGTATATAGTAAAACCACATTAACTGTTTCCCTCCCCGGTTTCGTTTTTTAAAAATTAAATAAGCTGAAAAGTTAATTAACAAGAAGTGGTTATTTTGACTGTAGTTAAAATATGTAGAAACATATTTTTGGTTTTGATAATATATTTGTATAACAGTAAGAGAAGGGCAGCTGACTATAAATTAAACATTATATAAAATGATATCATATTGGTTTAATTTAAAGGCAACATGACTGCCAACCAGTGTTTTTTCTATTTGAACGTACTTGCTGTACAGTAAAGGAGGATTCGGTTGAATCTCATGTTTACATTGCAGGGTAAATATCTTGATACCAAGCACTATACTGTTATGATAAAGAATACCTTTACCATCTGCTATTGATTTATGTAGATTTCATGTAGAAAAATGTCATCAAAATCAGAATATCACTCTCCCTGAGGGAACTTTTAATGACACAGACCTCCAGACTGATGGTGTTTCTAGGATGATGGATTAAATGCATTTAGACATCGCTGCTGTGTAGGGCTGCAATTAACGATTATTTTAATAATCGATTAATCTGTCGATTATTTTTTCGATTAATCGGATAAAAAAAACAAAAGCATTAATTTACATCAACTCAATACATACTTACATACATACTTGTTGTTTTAGTTAATAGTTGTGTAAAGTTAAGTAACCCAAAGAGCAGATACAGACAAGACACACACACACACACACACTTGAAGCTTATTCATTAAATTATTACCATCATTGTAGTCAGTGCAGTTAAGTTCATTTATACACCACATTTAAACACAGCTTAAGATGACCAAGTGCTATAAAAGAAAAAATGAAATTAAAAAGTACAACACACACACATATATTTGTCAACAATAACTGATACGGGACAAAGCACAGAATATATACATGATAACAGATTGAAAAATGAATGGGCCACAAAAGGCGAGTGAATAAAAACGTGTCTTTAGTCTTGCCTGCTTTACTACTGTTATTAACAAGCTAACGCTAGCTTGTCATGCTTGTCAAGCTAGATAACAAGTAAATACCACACCAGGACCAGAAGAGCTACTGGAGGGACGTTACGTTCCTCACTTCAAAACGGAACAAAAGTAGGATTCTGTAGTGACTTTACCCTGCTGTTGAACTCCCTTCCTCCTCATCAAGGACTCCAACATGTTTAGGTTTTAGGTGCTGAATCATCACCGTGGTGCGCCCGTGCCATGCCATGTTGCTTTTGCTTATCTTGCAATTAACACGTTTTCGATTTATTTAGTGTGAAATGCTCCCACACCTTGGATGACTTAGGTTTTACAGATTTCTCTGCCTCCGCCATGTGTTTCAGAACAACGTTACGGGTCTCTCTCCGTATTTCCTCTACCCCCGCTCTGCTCTTTTTCAGGGTACCCCCACGGATCCTCCAACTAAATTCAAGGCTTTTTAAGACCTTTTTAATACAATTTCAAATGAAATTCAATGCCAACTTTGTACCCATTCCGACAGAAGTATGAGGGGAAAATGTCAAATCTGTATACATTTTAAATCCTAGAAAATAATTAAATAAAACATTTTATTTAAATTATCATATTTAATAAAATGTATTGGATTACAATATAATCCAATAAAATAAGATATATTACACTGCATAATGAGCACTTTTACTTTTGGTACTTTTCTACTTTTACTGCAATACATGATCTGAGTAAGTCTTCCACCTGTAAATCACCAACAACAGTCGTGCATGAATACCTGCAGCAGTGTTTAACACTGAAAAAACACAGCTCAGTTCAGCGTTAACTTGCAGCTCTGCTACAGTAGCAGATAACCTTTAATGTTACCTGCCGGTCACAGTGAAGTCCTGCACGGATCAACAGATGTTAGAATCCGGCGGCTGCTCACTCTGTTTGTTATAAGACACACAGCGAGCAGATTAATGCGCTCACAGCTCCAATCTTTGCAGATTTACCGCTCGGTGTTTGGCTAGCTAATAAATCGTTAGCCTGTTAGCTTGAGTTTTGTCTGAAGGCGCCGAGCGGCCAGCCAGGCTCGACACACACCGAGCATTCCGCTCATCCTCCGTTCAGTTTAACCGCTAAGCCCCCCGGTACCGTGTTTACTTTGTGTCTTGGTCCTCCGGTGCGACCAGTGACGGGCTCCGGTCAGTTTTTAATTAGCCTATATTAGTAACAACCATTTTGTTACGGTATGAACTTAATCCTAGGAAAGGCAAAAAAATATAAGACCTTTGTAACGAAATCCAAGACTTTGTATACCAAACTCAAGGCTTTTAAGGCCTTAATTTGAGATTATCAAATTTAAGACTTTTTCAATGCTTTTAAGACCCCGCGGGTACACTGTTTTTTCTTTTGCGCTGCTGCGCTCCGCTCGACAATTTTTTTTTTTTTATCTCTGCAACTGAGTGGCGTAATAGTTGCACGACACAATCGATAATGAAATTCGTTGACAACTTTTTTAATAATCGAATTTTATCGATTTTATTGATTCGTTGTTGCAGCCCTACTGCTGTGTTCTAGAATTACAACAAACTCAAAATGATAATGCTTGATACAAGCTTATGCAAGGCCACTGTATTTGTAATACTGTCTCGGTTCTTCATCATGAACCAAGTACCAAAGTATCAAACAAAAGTACAGCCAGTGCACCTAGTGGTTTCAACAAACTCTTTCCCAGAAGTACTAGGTTTTATTCAAAACCCCTGAGCTGTAATTGGCCCAGTATGCTTCAACGGAAGTGCTTATAGGATGGTTGAACAACATCTCAAACTTTGGTCCAGCACATACAGTGGGGCAAAAAAGTATTTAGTCAGCCACCAATTGTGCAAGTTCTCCCACTTAAAAAGATGAGCGAGGCCTGTAATTTTCATTTAGGTACACTTCAACTATGAGAGACAAAATGAGAAAAAAAATCCAGAAAATCACATTGTAGGATTTTTAATGAATTTATTTGCAAATTCCTCAGGAAAATAAGTATTTGGTTACCTACAAACAAGCAAGATTTCTGGCTCTCACAGACCTGTAACTTCTTCTTTAAGAGGCTCCTCTGTCCTCCACTCGTTACCTGTATTAATGACACCTGTTTGAACTTGTTATCAGTATAAAAGACACCTGTCCTGGCATCTACCAGGCTGGGAAGACTGAATCTGCAATAGATAAGCAGCTTGGTGTGAAGAAATCAACTGTGGGAGCAATTATAAGACAATGGAAGACATACAAGACCACTAATAATCTCCCTTGATCCGGGGCACCCCGTGGGGTCAAAATGATCACAAGAACGGTGAGCAAAAATCACAGAACTACATGGGGGGGACCTAGTGAATGACCTGCATAGAGCTGGGACCAAAGTAACAAAGGCTACCATCAGTAACACACTACACCGCCAGGGACTAAAATCCTGCAGTGCCAGACGTGTCCCCCTGCTTAAGCCAGTACATGTCCAGGCCCATCTGGAGTTTGCTAGAGAGCATTTGGATGATCCAAAAGAGGATTGGGAGAATGTCATATGGTCAGATGAAACCAAAATAGAACTTTTTGGTAAAAACTCAACTCGTCGTGTTTGGAAGGGAAAGAATGCCGAGTTGCATCCAAAGAACACCATACCTACTGTGAAGCATGGGGGTGGAAACATCATGCTTTGGGGCTGTTTTTCTGCAAAGGGACCAGGACGACTGATCCGTGTAAAGGAAAGAATGAATGGGGCCATGTATCGTGAGATTTTGAGTGAAAACCTCCTTCCATCAGCAAGGCCATTGAAGATGAAACGTGGCTGGGTCTTTCAGCATGACAATGATCCCAAACACACCACCCGGGCAACGAAGGAGTGGCTTCGTAAGAAGCATTTCAAGGTCCTGGAGTGGCCTAGCCAGTCTCCAGATCTCAACCCCATAGAAAATCTTTGGAGGGAGTTGAAAGTCTGTGTTGCCCAGCGACAGCCCCAAAACACCACTGCTCTAGAGGAGATCTGCATGGAGGA
This sequence comes from Sander vitreus, assembly GCF_031162955.1. Classification (NCBI taxonomy): domain Eukaryota; kingdom Metazoa; phylum Chordata; class Actinopteri; order Perciformes; family Percidae; genus Sander; species Sander vitreus. The sequence goes on from NC_135870.1 coordinate 15,888,008, forward strand.
ATGGGCCAAAATATCAGCAACAGTGTGTGAAAACCTTGTGAAGACTTACAGAAAACGTTTGACCTCTGTCATTGCCAACAAAGGGTATATAACAAAGTATTGAGATGAACTTTTGTTATTGACCAAGTACTTATTTTCCACCATAATTTGCAAATAAATTCATTAAAAATCATACAATGTGATTTTCTGGATTTTTTTTCTCATTTTGTCTCTCATAGTTGAAGTGTACCTATGATGAAAATTACAGGCCTCTCTCATCTTTTTAAGTGGGAGAACTTGCACAATTGGTGGCTGACTAAATACTTTTATGCCCCACTGTAGCTATCCATGTCAAAAAATTATTTCTGCTATTTAGAATTTTTTGTAAAACTGTTTTACCACTCCTACCAATTTTATTCAATCTTCACTAAATCTGGTACAAAACATATTTGAATGGCATTTTGCCTGTAGGTGGTGATATTTACAGCATGCACTAGGACTGTCCCAAACGATTATTTTTTAAACGATTAATCTAGCGATTATTCTTTTTTCGATTAGTCGACTAATCTAACGATTAGTTTTTCGATTAATCTAACGATTAATTTTTCAATTAGCGTTTTCCCATTCTCAATTATTAACAATTTACACAAAATAAATTTCAATAAGGGTCAAGTCAACTCTATTTATTAAAATTGTTTAACACTGCACTGTTCAAGTAAAATGAATTTGTAGTGCAACCTGAAGCCAGATGTAGGCTATCAATCCAACAGCAAAATAAAGTCACTTTCAGGAGGAATACAAAAATAAAAACTTAAAGTAAACCGAGCAAGTGCAAAAAGAGTATTTTTTTTTTTTTTAACAGTAGTAGGTAAAATAATGAATAAGCTCTTGTTTAACATCCAAACTCTTTTCCCTTTAATCTTACAGTAAAAAAAAGTGCAGTTTTAGCAACATATGAAATCAGATGTATCAAATAAAGCCAACATAAGGCAAGTTGCAGAGTGTCTAATATAACAGTCTGTAATCGATTGGGTCACTCATGATGATGGTAAACCAAAAAAATAACACTGCTGACTGACAGCGTTTGATGGTGCTTAATGTTAAGTCATAGCGGGGCATTAAAACAAATCTACTACTGGGAACACATTCCGTGTCACTATGTTGATAATCGCACATGCTTGCGGCCCAAAAAATCAAGCCCGACCCTACCCGAGCCCGGCCCGACACATTAACTGGAATTATGAGCCCAAGCCCAATTTCCTACTGTGTATTACGGTATGAAAGGCAAAGACATTTCTCCGTTCTCAGCTGAGACACATTAACTAGCTTAACAAGCTCCAGTGTTTACCATTGCACATTAGCCTAGCAGCTAGCGGAGTTTCCTTCTGTTTATAGCTTTATCCCGATAAAACGGCACAGTTGAATTTCAGCCTGCATGCACGTTTCGTAGCCTAAAACAGAGCGGCTTATATTGGTAGAGAGAGCAACAAGTTAGCGAACTGCCGAGTCGCCCTCTCTGCTCTCTGTCTGCTCAGCTGCTAGACGGGCTGCACTCGGCATTGTCGGCAAACTATGTTATTTATATTTTACTTTATTGACAAAAGAGCTTTCTGAACTGTCTGTGGAATGGATCGACGGAGATGAGAGAAACCATTGTGGCCCTAAATGACAGCAAAACTGAGTAAAGACTATGGCTCATACTGTATGTTGTAAGGTTTAAGCCAATGTTTTTTCGGGGGTAACGCCATTCACTTTACCGGCAGTATTGACAATAGATAAAGCCACCGTGTCTTGAGAAGCTCTAGCTTGTTGTTTTATTGTCCACTTTTAACTCACTTTACATCAACTTTGCTATCTCTTTTTCCTCTCTTTTCCTCACAGCGGCACTCATACGCTACTCTTCGTTACCGCTCGCTCTCCTTGTGCGTCCACACGGGCACTGACGTCACTCACTTAAGGCACTCGCTCTAACTTACGCTACTCTAGTAAGGGGGTTGCAGTATACCGCAGGAATTTCTTGCTTTTCAACCGCGGTATGAAAAAATCCATACCGCCCCAGCCCTTTTCAACCCCACTTCAAAATAGCTTTTTAATGTTTATTATTACTAACAAGAATAATAACCACACAATGAAACACTCAAGTGAAGTCTTGTTGAACCCTATTCCAGTTAATGTTTTGGTGTCTGACCAAATAGTAAATATGTTAGAGTCTTCGTCACATACTTTGCTAATAATTACATCATGTACTTCGGAATCTCTACTGCTCACTAATGTCTGTGTGAGTTTTTTTTTTTTCTTCAGTTTGTTCTCATTCCCTCCCCATTGAGCTAAACTCCCACTGGCTGTCGCTACCATTGAGCTCATTCCTGAAGACTCTTGGACCATTTCACAACAAGCCAAGAAAATCAACACATTTAGGGAAAAAAAAAAAAAGAGACTCAAGCGGAGAGTCTTGTGTTGGGCCCAAGTGTCCCTTGATCCCAGATTCAGCTTGATGGTTGGAATGTCTCACTGGTTTGGAATCAGCGTACAAACAGTGTGGTATGGCACAGTGTTAAGATTGTGTGGCAATAAGCAATATGTGATTGTGCACTGAGAGGGGTCTGTGCGGGTGCACCACATCAGGGGTTTAGATGGTGTAGTGCAACACAGTTTTACAATAAAACCGAATTTATGGTCAATGCAAGGGGTTAACGGCAGTAGATACCTGCAGAGTAGTTTTTGATTCATAGTTCAGTGTTAGATCTTACCCGTTCACACTAGATGGCTGTTCAGGCTGTATCGTGATATAATTTCATTCCTACTGTAGAGATTACCCCTTTTCAGGTTAAAGTCCTTTGGAACGGAATTTAGAGGAGTTTAAACAGAAACAGGATATTCATTATGCCCTCCTTATGAATCCCAATGTAACCTCTGGTGATAACACATGAAAGCTGACTGACTGTGAATGAATGAGAACAGCCATTTCTTTCTATTTTTGGAAAAGGGCTGCTTTTATTTCTAAGACTTCACAACAAAAGTACCGTATACAGTGGATGTTTTGTCAGTGTTACAAGGTGAAAATCATTTATCCAAATATATATATATATAAAAATGTAATTTTTTGCAACATTTCTCTATACGCTGATGTTTTATACTATACGCTATCTTTCTTATTTCTTTTCTTATATTTTCAGTTAGCATGTAATTTTGAGGTAGCCCTGACAAGTTTAATTTTTAATAATAAAAAGAAAATAGTTTAATCGGATTTGGGACGTCAGACAACCAACACAGTTACGTTTGCAGGTAATCTGAAAAGTGACTTTCTCTAACACGGATATTTTTCAAAATGGTATCTGCTGGCGACGCCCTCGATCCTTTGAATACATGTTTTCTTTAGTCAGCTGCAGTTTTTAATAAACCTTGATGCAACAGTCTCAACATAAGCTGCTTGGGAACAGATTTGTTGTGCAGTGACCGAGATTAAATGATCCGTTTCAGTGTGAAGCACCACTATAAAACCAGGGTCAGGGTTAAGCAGTAAATTAACTTGCTAACCACTATTCTTACTTGGTGAGACGGTACATGGTCTTGATAAAATAATTCCACCCTCTCTGCTTCAGAATAAAACAATGCCTGCTTCATTTCACTAAAGCATGCTCCTAATCATGTAGAAGATGAGTCAGGTGATAGTTTGTTTATGGCACACGCATGCATGCACTTTATGTGTATTAACATCTGATCTGCATCAATTCATTATGAAAGAAAACTGTTATTTAAACTGTATCAACACAAGAAGGAGACAAAGAAAGTCCAGCCAATTTAAGACAAGCTTTCGTTTTCATTTCTTAGTTTTAGTATTAGTTCTACAAACAAATGATAACGCAGTGAGTGTAGTAGAAGCAGTGTGATCATGTCTTAACGGTAAGAGCACCATAAGTGTACATATTACAGTAAAAAGAAGAAAAAAAATCCTGGCAAATGTGAAACACATGTTGGCTCCATATGAAAGCAATAAACAGCTTCTGGCCCCATGTCCCCAATTCCAGCCGTCATACAAGGCGAGTGTAGATAATAGCATTGATGACTGCCCAAAACACATTTATTGCATTTAATTATTTAGTATGGTGCTTTCAAGTCCCTAAGGTTATATGAGACACAATAATTTGCCATTAATCACACAGCTTGAAATCCTAATCAAAGTCATGTGTAAAAGCTTAGCGTAATCTCAGTTATGAGTTGATTTTTCTATTATATGACTGTCATAAGTGGTTGATTGTCATACTGCCATACGTAATATTGTATATTTATTTAAAGTTTATGAATTCAATAATGCCATATCCCACTTCAACAACACTATTTATATTTGTATTTATACTTATGTACCTATTTACCTATTCACTATAGCTAGGGTGCTTGCTGCTACAGTAGCTACATTGTGTCCTTAGCAGACACTGCACCCGGAGAGTGTCCCCACAGTCTGGCAACCTTATTCACACACAGACACACAAATCATCACTGCTACAGCTTTAACAAATAAAATTAAAGACAAACCGTTTAACAGTGCATTCTTGCTCATATTTCTCTAGACACTGTGGAAAATAGCATCAGACATTGACTTCAGAACTAAGGCTTAAGACAAGAGAAAACAAAAGGAAAATCCCTTCCTGAAAAGATTTGGCTTTATTAGACTGTCAAATATGATGGCCGGCTAATAGGAACCGCAAGTCGCTGGAGACTTTGCGGCCTGAGTCTAATGCAGTCAGCCTTTACAGTCTTTTTTTTTTTTTTTACACTGGTGGTTAGGGCAGAACAAGACTAGGACGGGCAACCACAATGTCACTCACAACACTGTGCCCAGACTCAGTGTGGGTACATGTGTGACTGTGTGCAAGAAGGCATTTCTGTGTTGTAAAAGCACTAGTGCTGCATGTAGGCCTACATCTGTGAGCATCGGCCCTATATGTTTAGTCTCTCAGTACTCTCGTCGTGCCGAGATGCAATGGGGCGACTAACCATCCCAGCGTTTAATTACTATGGAATAGAGACTGTGTGAGGACAGTGGTGGTTTAGACTGGCATTCTTCGTCTATACCCTCAGGTCACCTACAGATCCAGATGTGAGACAGCCTACAGTGACTCCAGTGACGTCTGGTAGGGGGACCTCCAGCAGTTCAAAGTGTTTTGAGATTGCAGCTGCTGAATTTGGCGGGAAGTGGTATTTTTCTGGAATTAGTTAACCTCTGTTGTACTTGTGTGTCAAAGTTGAGTTTTTTTAACTTGCATGTGTTTGTGCATCCCATAAAAGGATGTCAGACTATTTCATAAAGGGCTCCAAAACGCTGTGATGCTGCCGGCTGTTTGCTGTTTTTTTAGAGAGAAAACAAGCCACATGAGACAGAGGAAACAGACTCTTCAATTTCCTTATCTCTGATTCTCCCTGGTAACTGTCCAATATCCTTGGTGTGTGTGTGTGTGTGTGTGTGTGTGTGTGTGTGTGTGTGTGTGTGTGTGCGTGCGCGCGCGCACTCTCAGTCTTCTCTTGCAGAGTCCAGTCTGTGCAGACATGCATTCACAAGCAGCCTCTTTTGCTTTTCTTTCTATAGTAACAATCTCCATATGGCAGGCGTTCTGAGGTTGTGCTTTTTCTTGCATGAAATGGATCAAATAGAAATGATGACGGCCCAAGCTTTTTCCAGAGCTTTCACAGTACTTTACCTCACACAAGAACACAAGCACACATAGTTATTGCATGCACAAGATGCACAAGGATACAGACACACATAATTACCGTTCTTATGCGCACACACTCATATCACCAACGATTTCTACAGGTTTGGCTTGATCGTGCTCACTTCCATGTGTCTTTCATAAGGTAGACCTACCCCTGATTGTCTCTCACTCCTGCTCTATCCAACCTCCGATGTTTATGATATAATGACCCTCTCCTGTACCACACCACACTGAACTGAGATGAGAGTAGAAGATTTTAAACATGACATTAAAGTCATAACATTTACATTTCTTTGAGAACATATAGATTATAAGGCAAAATCTGTGTTATGCATTATTTTTTTCACCTATATATTTTAACCAGTGAAGAGTCACTGAGGTCAGAGGCCCCTTCTGCAAAGTAGACCTGGCCTAGACGGCAGCATAAAAAGCTGCAGACAAAATAATACAAAGACAAAAACAGCTTACAGCGGACAAAGATGAACAGATTCACTGAGCACAGACTTTTCAAAGTCTGCTTCCTCAATATAATTTGCTTCTGCGGACTATTTAAAAGTGGCAGATTGCAAGATGAACAGTGAGATATGTTTATGAAGATAATGAGGATTATCACATGTGAGGAAACCACATTAGCTCGCTCACAGTGACCATATAAAATACTGTACTACTGTACTGCTGTGGTTGCTACACAGCTTTTGTTTCTGTTCTTTTATTCCAACCTTATTTTTGTTGGAGAATATGCAGCCCTGCCCATGCTCTCAGAAGTGATGGGATACACAACCATTAACCCTCTTAGCTCACATTTCTAGTTTTCATTTACTCATTCATCCAACTTCCTTGCTCTCTTTTCGAACAGCTCCTCTTCTCTATACCCTCATTGCTCGCTCATCGCTGTAGCTGTCCTCACCCTGACATCTTACTGGCTCTCTCTCCTCCTTTCTCTCTCCTGTTGTTTTACTAGCAGTGCTCTCCCTGCCAGATGTACTCTATAGACAGAGTTTATCTTACCTTGGCTTTAAAACCCGGGTCCTCCACATGATTAAAAAGAGTCAGGGACTGAGAGCAGACTTCAAAAGAGGGGATGAGGGACCTCAGGGGGAGAAGGAGAGCGGGACGGACTGAGTGCCTAATGACACCGATTTATTTTCATGTGTGTATTCACTTGCTGCACTAATACTAGTTGCTATCACCGTCAAGAAGAAAAAGTAAATCTCACATTGGAAATAAAGCATAGATGCAAGAAGGACAAGTGTTTACAATAGTATACTCAGCTTACAGTTTATTACCCATTAACTGGACTAAAGACTGAACCAGTCCTGTCTCTGCTGGACGCCACTGAATAACATCTGAATTTTGCAGTCTGTTTTATATCATCACGCCACAAGCTGGACAGAATATTGTCCATTAAATCAGTTGGTACAAGTGTTTCCCACCTCCAGACTTAAAGGAGTGCTTTAACAAAACACTCCACAAAACAATTTATGGATCACTGCAGTGATCCATAAATCCACACACGAGGACAGCCAGAGAGAAATGTCAGGATGCTGTTATTTACAGTGCGGGAGGTACCCTCCGGGGGGTTTTCCCCCCTCTTTGAATTGTTACATGTATGTGGCAACAAACCTTGAGGTGTCTTTGACCTATAATTAAACAAAGGTGGGTGAATGAATGGTCCAAGCACCGCCGCCACACTCAAACTCCCCACAGGGTTGTGATGTGGTCTTGCTCCTAATTCCTGTTTGAGGACAAGTCATTCAGGCAGAATGGGAGCAGAGCTGAACATGGGAGTAATGTATGAATCCCACAGTGAGTGTTGCAGCTTTGTTTATGTGCTCCAGCATGATGGCTCTGCCTGCTGCTGTGAGGAGGACTGTTGGAAATTTGATCCCAATCTTATGCTCAAGGTCGATGAAGCACTGACTATTTGACAAAGGATTTGACTAATTAGTTACATCCATTTAGAGGTTGCTGCTCGAGGACATGCTATATTTCAACAAGTCTCGGATAAGGTGCTGCAATGTGGGCTCATAGCCAATGAATACAATTTTACAAGTGGATGGAGAGCTGCGCAGTTCGGTTTAATTATGCCTAACATCACTCTTTGTAATGGATTATACACTTATTAAAGCTGATCTCTTACACGTATTCAACTTAAAAAAAAACAATAAAAGAAAGAAGACAAAACATTGATACAACATACAAGTAAACATTAACCGACCACAAATAAAACCTTGAATCCACAGATATTCAACATGCACCTGCATGATCACTATAAAATTATTAAAAAAGGTTTTACAACACATCCATCCCGATTGTGGATTTGAAACCCAATTCTTCTCTAATGCAACAAGGAACACACACACACACACACACACACACACACACACACTGATTGTAATAAGTAAACAGATGTTTGTTGGTTGAATAGGACAGTGGTAATATGCAAATGAAGAAAAACATCTGGTGGAAGCCAAGACTATTTTTTTGTGATGATGATTCACCTCATGCATCTGTTTGTGTGTGTGTTTGTGTGTGTGTGTGTCCAAGTACACCTGCGTGTGTTTAAACTGTACAAATGAAACCTTATATTGGATATCAAGTAATGGCTCACTCTGTACATGTACAGAGTGAGCCATTACTTGATATCATGTGGGAAGACAAGACTATTAAAAATGAAGAAGGGAGAGGGTGAAAATGTTGTGCAATTCTGGCAATGCTGTTGTGTTTAAGGTACATAAATAATATCTGTTATTCCAAAAGAAAATCAAGTATAGACACAGAGTGTAAACCAATCTGCTCCAAAATCGTATGTATTATCTTCCAGATATGCAGCTGCATATTCAAATGCTGCTCTCCCTCAGGTAGCATCACAACTTGGAAACATTGGAAAAAGAGTGGAAGAGTGTTTTACACGCGTCTGGGAGCTCAAGCTTTACATTATAAGACAGATGTGACCCATTGAAAACTCAAGGACTCAAACTAGGTCCTTGTTGAACTGTGTAGTTCATTCACCTGGTTTTTCATTTATTGTGTTTAACTTAAATGGGTCTATGGGTCCTGGTTGGTAGGATATAACCAATACATTGGTCTTATTACCAATTATCAAAAGAAAACTACGGTGGAACTATTTTCTGCCGATCGACTAACTGATTAATCAACTAATCATGGCAGCTCTTTCATATATGCTTTAATTTATTTTTGTGCTGTTATTATAAAATAATTGGGATTATAAAAGTGTCAACTACAAATGTCTCCTGGGACGCGGAAGTGAACTGGGCAATGGAGGTTGAATGTACCAGTTAAGCCAATTTGTGTCAATCAGTAGTTTTTCCAATTGCTTTATTGATTCATAACATAACAGACAGGCTTAAAACCTTTTTTTTTGCTGCACTGCTGCATTGCACTGGAGAGGGTCCAGTATAAAAGCAAAAAAGATGCAAGGCGTACAGACATCTGTAACAGATACAATTCTAAAATGCTGCGTAAAATATTACATATAGTAGATTGCATTGCCTCATATCATGGTTTTATCCAGACATTACGCCTTTTGTATCTCACACAGTGTAGATAGACAGAAAATACTGTAGAGAGGACAAAGAGTCGATGACAGGCGACAAATCTTATGAGTATCTCACACTACAACAAGTACCACAGGCCTTCAAGCAACCATACATACGTCAAGTTCTCAGTATTCTCGCAGTCCTGCTTTTGACATGACACATGAGAGACAGAAGCAAAACGTGGAAAACTACAAACACTAGCGTATCATCCAAGTGTGAAGCATCTTACAGAACTCAGCCCGGAGCCTTGGACCAACCTGCTTATCAAAGACAGAAGGGGAATTACCCTGGCCTGGTGGACACATCCATATACAAACACACACACACACACTCACACACTCTCAGACAAACACAGGTCTAATGAGTCCCAGCTGTGAATGGTTGCGTGATACAGCAAGACAATTAATGTGGAGAGGAGGCAGGACATGTTGACCTACTAAACAGAGAGAGACAGAGAGAAGAGAGGATGAGAGAGAGACAGAAAGATGAAGGAAGGTGAGAGAGATGAGGAAGCGGTAGAGTCTTAAAGAAGAGCAAGAAAGTCCAACAAGAGCAGAAAATGGCAACCGTGTGTACCCGCTAACAGATTACACGAAGATACTTCACTGTACGCTATAGTCTCTGAAATATCACGTGAATTACTGCATATAGTCTCATCCCTCAGCAGCTGTTGGTGGGCTGTAAGTCAATGTCAGCTTAATCACTCATGATAGGCTCCAAACTGAAAAGAAAAGCCACTTTAAACAGAATCACCATGTGTTATTCTAAAGATACACAGTTCAGATAATCATTGTGAACAGGAATACGTCTTTCACAAAGCTTGAAACCAAAGAAATTAAGAAGAGACTGAAGGCTGAATGTTTGTGTGTTTGAACTTTACTTGCATCCTTTATTTTACTGGGGTGTTGACATCTCTGAACCAGAGAATGCGCCCATATCCCCATAAAAATTTCCCTCGGTACTGTCAGGGCCTGTAAAGTCAGTTTTTCATTATCTGTCAAAGGAGCAACTGTCGGCTTTGTAAGTTAAAGTTTCTTCCCTTAACAATAAATACAGCAGGTTTGTGGGAATTTGATTTTAGTGTGTTTAACCTCTGTCTGGAAAGTCCAAGTGAAGAAATGCTGAAGTATGTTGTTCACAAGTCGAGAAAACAGTTTGGAATTAATTTAAATGTTCCTAAAAAAAGGAGGAGGTGAAATGAAAGTGTCTCCCCTACAACACAGATGATCTGTACTGTTCTAACCCTTTCACGGTTCATTAGGTTCAGCCCAATTTAATGTTAGGTTTACATGCATTTTTCTCTTAAAACATAGGGTAATTAGGGGTGAACTGGATGCCTCACGCAAAGATTGAGATGAGGCCATGAGTAAACATGTATGTGCATAAGAAAGTCATTTACAGTAATAGGTGAACCATTTCATGAATGCATCAAATCTTTAAATCCTTTCAAAAAAGTAGCAACTGATTTCCAATTCATGGCAATTTAAATCGCCACATCATCTCTAGTTCTGCTTGGTCAGAATCAGAGTCAAGAAAGAATAAAATGACAGACGAGACCACGATAATAAGATCACTAGGAATGCTAATTTAGAGTGTTTTTTCTGACCAATAGCCGACGGTCGTTAACCATGAACCGTTAATTGACAAGCAAGCAACTGAGTCCCAGGTCACCTGTTTGGGAGGCTCAAATATACTTTCCGGGTTTCTGTGGACAGCTGCAGACTTGTACTAGTCCCGCAGCTACGATGTTCTGTGCATTGTCGTGGACACAGGCAGCCACTTTCCTGGAAGCTTGTGCAACCAACGCTAATGTGACCAACACAAGTCCACAGCGGTCCGCGGCGTGTCTGAGCCTGTCTCCACCACATCCACCTGTGTGGTTGTCAGCTTGGTGTCTGCCTGGCATACTCTTGAGTGGTTACAGCACATGCCATACAACCGCAAACGGGACATTTGTTGTATGCCATACCACTATCATCTGTAAAATAAAATGTGAAAATACTAAACTAAATTATAAAAAAAAAAAAAAGAATGACCTCTAGGCTCACTCTCTGAATTTGCATGAAGATAAATACATGTCGGTGCCTCTGCAAAATAACAGCAATGTATCAGGGTAGGCGTGTTATTCTCACTGAATAGACTGGATGTGCTTTCCTCAGCCATCAAGGCTGGGTGTGTTGATGTTTAACTGGCAAACAGCTCAAGAGGGTGAACCTGAGAATGTAGAGCTCAAACAATAATGCATCACAAAGCTGTTGCAAGGCACCTTATTTTAGGTTGGGTGTATGAGTTAGTTTAAATTTGTAAGATGATGATTAATTTTCCATTGACCTGAATGGCGGATATAAAAACTGTAGGTTTGTCACCTGCTGAACGATTTTCAATCGCTGTCCATCAACAGCTCATCTACTTTCCCTACTTCCATAATATATTCCAGCACCAATATAATCAAGTAATGGCACCTAATTAGCTGACTAATAAAAAATGCCATGTTTTGAAAGACAACATAAAGCATAGGCCTTATAGATGCAGCCAGAAAAGAGCAAGCCATGTTGCATGTGTGAATGAGGAAAACTACTTGGGGAAAAATGTACTTTTTCCCCAAGTGAAGGAGTTTCTAGAAAAGACTTGGTGACATCATTGTGCTAAACTGAAAAAGTTGAAATGACTGTTCTCAGGGATGGCTTTCAGGGGTTTTGGCCACCACAAAAACGTAGTGCTGCAGTAATGCTATACCCTTTCCATCAAAACTCATTAAAATTCTAGCAGGCCAGTAAAAGCCCTGGTTGCCCCTAATGTAAACGATTAAAAGAAAGGATTATGTTAACTTGTTCAAGAGAGCTCCATGATTTTCTAACTTTACACAAGCATTGGTCTCCTCTTGCATTTTTGAATAGAAACACCAAAAGCACTTATAATTATTGTATGCATCTTATAGGGGTGACCCCGAATAGTCGAATATTCGATGCTTCGATCAAAGGAGCCTGACTCGACTGCCAATCTCACAGTCAAATCTTCGCAGAGGTGTTAAAATTTGAAAAGAAAGAAACTTTTGAATAAATCTTTTTAAAGTGCATGATAAAATCCAACCGCTCCATGACAGATTTCACTTTCCATGATGGAGGAGCATCTTAGCGGCGGGGATTTAAATCATCCCAAAATCATCATTTAAAACATCAAGTGCTCATATTATGCTTTTTCCCTTTCCTTTATTGTGTTATATATCTTTTGTGTGCACGTTATAGGTTAACAAAGTGAACACTGCATGAAAAGTGGGATTTTCGTCAGTAAGCGGCACTGTAGATTGTCGTGGAAGTTCAGGTTTACGACTGTAAATTGACGAGGGCCTTGCTTGGCAGTTGTCCCCCCATGACCCCCTCCCCCTAGTTATAGGGGAGGCTTTAACATGTAAATGAAAATGTTGTGAGCTATACAAATGCAAATCAGGGTAGCAGCAGCAGGAGTTTTACCCCAGGTGACATTTTTCTAAAAGGTATTAACTTCATTTTAAGAAAATCTCTGGTATAAATAGATCAGGCTCAGTATAGCCTAATTGTAGACTCTTAAATTTGAACTTGAATTGATTTATTTAAAGAAAGTATGCTAGATTAATTACTGTGTATGTCATTAGCAATGGCCAATGTTGTGTAAAAAAGATACACAAAACAATTTATTTCAACAATTAGTTTTTATCAGGCTTTGCCATAAAGGTAAAATGTGCATTCCATGCAAACAACATCACAGTCTCCTAGAGCTCATCCACTGTGCATAGTGGCATGACTACAGCGACCTTTCTTTGGTCTTGCTCATCCAAGATTGTCTGGTGGAATGGAGCCAGAGGCACCACTGTACAGTTTTCTAAGAGAAGTATTTCTGCTGAAACCAAAACACTGTGCTTCACATAAAGCATACATCAGCTTTGTCATTGCATGACAAAGTCCCAACCATTTGTCTTCTTAAAATACTGGCAAATATTCACATGTCCATGTCATATGAAGCTGTTGGCTCTGCTGAAATGGCCTCATATTCTGGACTTCAATTGTCCTATTGTTATTAAACTTTCCCAGTATTCCATTAAAACTCACTGTAATTCACCTCCACACCAGTCTGTGCGCTGTTCGCGCCCTGCTGGTTAATCTGCCTCCTCTTTGTCTTTCTCTATCACTCTGCCCCTACCCCCCCTCACTGCTTTGATTTGAAAAATAGCGGAGGGAGACGAGTCCTCCGAGAGTTAGAGCAAAAGTTGCCAAAGTATGGCAGTATTTCAGGCCAACTGGTAAAATAGTAGTCTGTACACTCTGTAAAACTTTACTTGCTTATCACGGGAGTACAACCACGCACCTAAAAAGGAAACACGCAGGAGTTGTTCAAGATGTACGGAGCGTTTTTATTTCTTTCCTCCATGTCACCTCCGGGGCTCCGTAAAGATGCGCCCACAGAATGTAAGTATATGAATAATTAATGAAACGGTGAGCTGGTCTGTACAGTTTATTAACACTTGAGAAGTACAATGACTGTCTTTGGATGTTAAACAGGCTACTTAGACTTTGGCAGTAATATTTTAAACCCCACCATGCACGCAACTTTAAACGTGAGCAGCACAGCTGTGTGCCTGCTTTCAGCGCGATTCATTATTAGGCAGAGCTAAGCGGGGCAGTGTAAATTGCTTTATAAAAGCGTATTTTTTTGGTCTTGTAATCTACAGGAAGCAGTACGCCGTCTTCACAACTCGGAGACTAATTGTAGGCACTACGAACCAGAGCAAGGGTAAGATTGAAAGAATATGCTTTCATTCTGCTGTATAAGGAAATAGATCGTTAATAGACCGAGCTTAACCGTACATTTTGTTTTCACAGATTAACCTCACCTCATAACGAGGCCGTGACCTATTTGCTCGGAGTAAGTCCCGATTTACATGATGTTGACAATGACAGCATTGTGTGTAAGTAACTTTTCCTGTTTTCTCAATCCTTGTTTAATTTTACTGTGACTTATACATTTTTTTTTTTTTTTTTTTTATTCATACCACTTTTATTTAATTGTTTTCCAGCTTCCTGTAATTACGAGACAGTAAGCAGGAGCTTCAGGTAGAAACAACTAGATCTTGCATCGCAGGCGGAAGCTGTGAAGAGTTCAGCTCAGAGTCCAGCGAGAAGAAAGAGGGTAAGATTAGATCCGTTTTGGTCAATGTGACTATTTTTAATTAAATAATAGATGTGTTGTGTCCATACGCAGTGCATCGCGCAGTACTGATTGTCTTTATTGATTGTTTTTACAGCTGCTGGAAGCAAGACAGAGTGTGCTGGATGGATTGTGCGTCCTTTTCGCAGCCAGCAGAAGTACAGGGCAACGCACCACAGACGTCTGCAAAACGGACCGAATTAAGACAGAATGCCGCCAGTTACCCTTTTTTTTACCAGTTTACCATTTGTTGTGTAGGCTGTGTGTGTTGTGTGCTAATAAAGCTCTTTTTTTAATAAACATCACGTTCCTGGCAAATTTTCCTTTCCTCAATAAATTCATGTCCTTGATGGTAATATAGTGTAGACCATAGCATAACAATGACATGAATATACAACAAAATAGCATATGCATATGCATATATATATATATATATATATATATATATATATATATATATATATATATATATATATATATATATGATGCAAATCTCAGGAGTGATTTTACTTGTTTAAAAAGTAGTGGCTTCAGCCAATACTGAGTGAGGAAATTCAAGCCAGGCCAGACATAGAGCTCAACAGTCCCGCCCCTCCTCTGAGAGACCTTGGGTTCCCGAAGTAAATTTCCCATTCATTTCTCCCATTGACGTCTGGAAAAAAGAGTTTTAGACCATGCCTTAGGCTAACCAGATGGTACGTGACTCATAAGCATACAACGTATCATTTTGAGTAAAAAAAACAAACAGAAAATATCAAAAAAGTAAAAGGTACAAGACTTTGTACATATCGTCATCTCAGAGCGAAGGAACTACTCATCCCATAAACCACCGCGCGCCACTGAATAAAGGAAGATGTGTTAGTTTAGCTAACAGCTAATTCGGCTAACCGCTAGCTGAGACAGCATGTACCGGTAATAACTTTTAAAGACCCTCAAAATAAAACCTGAAAATAACCGTTAACATATATAACGGCTGTTACGTCAGCTGTAGACGGCTTTACCCAGTGTTACGTTTGAGTTTAGACTGAATCAAGCCGTAAGCTAGCGGTTAGCCGAATTAGCTGTTAGCTAAACTAACGTTAGCTTCCCAAGCTAAGCGTCAGAAGCGTGGAACAGATCGTGATTCGTGCAGTGTCGTAAATCCTCGTGACGGATCGTGCAGGCAGCAATGATCGGGTACTGACACCCCCCTCCTCACCAGCATGAGTTCCACCAATCAGAGGCATCACTGTGGGATTGTGGGATTGTTCAGGATTGTGGGTAATGAAGTACTTATCCAAGACATCGCGAATAAAAGACATTTATCTCAAAACAAGGGTAGTGCCCCATGATTTGTGGTGTCTATATGAGCATTAGGGTTGGGTACCGAAACCCGGTTCCACTATGGATCCGGTTCCTACGCAAACGGTAGTATTCGGACCGGATTAGAACGCAAATTTCGGTTCCAACTGAAATATTTTCCCTCTGTCGCTCTGGACAGCAGCAGACTCTTTTTTCTTTCTCCCTTTTCTGCCGAGTGGCGCACGTGCCCGCTCGCGGTGTGAAGCGCATGTCCACGCTATTCCCCCGACATGCGCTACAATCACTGCTCATAGACGGCTTTTTGTACACGCTCTGAAACGAACGTAAAAATATCACACTTTCTCTGTAGTCTACTGTTAGCTAGCTATCGTAAATGTAGGCTACTTTTAAAATGCCATATTTTCCCTCTGGGCTCACCAAAACGGACATAAAGGCATATTAACCATTCACTGCACGTGATCGCTAGTAAACATATTACACTTGCTCTGCTAGTCTATCGTCTAGTCAGCCTCCCCAAATTGTCTGCCCTTTCAAACTCCTACCTGTGCGTACAGGCCTCTTGGACACCATCCGAGAGAGTTTTCTCCTGTGCAGGACAATAAGTCAGGAGAGGTGTCGTATCTTGCCAGAGAAGGCAAATATGGTAATTCTTTTTGCAAAAGAACTGCTAAAGTTTGAAGCTGGTTGGCATACCAACTCAACATTTATTTTGTTGTTATTTGTTAATAGTGTAACTGTTATTTGTTAAATTATTGTAGTTATGTGTTAGCTGACTTAGGTTTACTTATTATATATTTAAGTACTTAAAAACGTTAATATATTGTTACATTTAAATAATTTTCAATGAAAAAAAAATCCATAAAAAAGCCTTTCTTTGATGTCATCCAATTTGTCAATGAAGAAATTGCACTGTATTTTTACTTCCAGAACCCGCTGTGGCCGGGACTGTTGAGCTTGATTCTCTCGACAGGCGCGGTGTCCAGACACTCTCTGGCCAGTAGAGGTTTCCCTGCTATTTATGTGCTTATTAGAGCCATTAGCACCTCCACGGGAGCTCTCCACATACGTCATGGTTCGTTTCCGACAATATGTGGCACAGACGAACGCAATGTTCACAGCCTGTAAATTGTCGTTAACTGCCGAAAATTAAGGAGATTTGCGGGCGTTTACGGGGACGAAAATCCCACTTTTAATGCAGTGGAAAAAGCCCAAAGTCCACCCCAAAGGGACTTACCATCTTCCAGATAAAACACTGTTCACAAACTGCTCCAAACACCTCAATTGTAGTCCAGCCTTTACTTCCGTGACGAACGTGCGTCACTTCGTAACACACGTTATAATGCTCGCCTAGCTGCTAGATGGCACACCCTCATACTCTGCTTCTGACTGACTTGTAGTGCTGACCTAGGTACTGAGCATGTGCGACTCCCAACAAAGATTGAACAGAAGTGAGATGTCTCACTCTGTAGCTAAAACAGAGAGCTCAACAAACAGGGTGAAAAAAGGAGCTGTAGCAATGTGCAGTACAACAAATATATGGTGTTTTCTGAAAATTAAACCGCAAAAACCTATTCTGGTACAACCTCTAAATACAATTATGAACCTGAAAATGAGCAAAATATGCGCACTGAAAATGTGTAGGAAAAAACTAATCTAAAGTGTGGGTGCACATTGAAATAGTAAAAGATGATCCCAAAAAAGTAAGATGCAAGTTGTGTTGTCCATGAGTACCCTCACTAGACCAGCAGGTGAAGTAGAGGCAACATTTGCGTTTCTGGCAGAAAAACATTATGACGAGAGGATTGTAAATGAAGTAGAGACCGCGCCCAGCAGGACAACAGCCTATTGCTTTGTGCGCTCCGCTTTTCACCCCCCACATGATTCAACGATCAGTCGACGATAGGAACAACTTTACAATTCTGATTCGACTATATAAATTCTTAGTCGGGTACACCCATAGTATCTCAATGTAGTGCAACACTGCACCTGTCAGCAGGTGAAAACATAGCTGGCTAAGATAAACACATGCCTAGTTTGCATTGCAGACTCTGTAAAACAACAAACAAATAATGCAATAATCACCTCTCCATGAGCATTTTAAGAGGTGAAGCCAACCATACCACAACCGCAGCAGCTGGTCAAAACTGGTCTAAACACACATTCACACATATGATACACACAAACAAGTAAGCACATAAATGTATAAACTCTCTGTTACGGTTTCTTACGATCTCCATGCATGCACACACGCACGTGTTCGCACACAATCACACTTTCAGATTTGGCCACCCAACACTCATCTAGCTAATAAAGCTTTTGGGTCGTAGCCCAGAGAGGGGCTGGGTTTTTTGGGGCTGTGCAGAGTAAACAGAGCTTTAAAAACAATAACAAGTCAATTGTGAAAGATTCTGAGTTTGCAGCAGTTCTATGGGCTAATAAACTTTGTATTAGCAGGTTACTTTATTGAGACCTCAGGGGAAATGTGTGGAGGTGTTTGCTTGTGGAATACAACGGGGATTAGACAGTCTGGTGTCATCAACCCAGGGAGGAGAAAACACACACACACACACACACACACACACACACACACACACGGGAGAGATGAAATAATGTTCACACTGACAAAGAAAAAACACACTCTCCATCCAAAGAATGAGCAGGGAAAACAGGCGAGTGCAAAGCTAGTGAGGTGGAAAAGTATTCCTCACACAAAGAATCAGCACAAAAGGACAGGCACGCTGGAGACTGGAAGATGTAGCCACAAAACCCTGGCTCTGAATTCCAAACAAAAAAAACAAAAACTGTTGATCTTTGGAGGCTAGAAAAAAAAAAAAAAATCAGCTCCAAATGTGTTTTAATGTAAAGTAGTAAAATTAAAATGTCTGTCTAGAAATATCTGCTGTCTATTTCCTAATCCGAAAGAGCAGTGCCAATATTAACACACCTCTTAGAGCACGGAGGCAATGTTATTTCATCTGGATATTGAGTATCTGTGTGCGCGAGTGCTTGCGTGTGTGCAAAATTACATCTAGGTATAGCCGAAATGACCCCGAAAAGCCAAGTTTAAAAACCACACACACACAATGGAATCCGGACTATGTTTGTTTTGTTTTGGTTAATTCCAGACCCCCAGTATGAGGGCTGACAGGACAGTGAAACGGGAGCTGAACAAGGGCCAGACACAGCCAGGAACGAGACCAAAAACTATTCACTAACACCTTCCTAAGCCTCTGCCGAGGTGCACTTTATCAGTCATAATTACAGCACAGCGATCTTGAAACCATCTCTCAGCAGCACTTTCTTCAGGGGCCTGGTCTGCACTAAAGAAGGTCGTTTTAGGGCATCTCCACGTGGCACCTAGTACTGTAGAAGTTATAACATTTTCACAAGAGACTATTTTTGAAGAACCACTGATCAACTAGTAACCATTACAGTGCCAGGTATATAGCATTTGGAATCTTAATAAATTGATTAAAATGTCATTTGTTTCCAAAATAGTGCCATACACAAAAAAGCATCTCTGTAAACACAGCATCATGACTTGAACAATTTCCAAGAGAGTTGGATAACAGTGGCCCAACACTGGAGGAAAATAGATTCAGAGACAAACATCTACTCTCAAATGAAATAAAACATATTTTAAAAACACATTCAAGAAGATCACCACACTCATGACACAATGCTTAATGCCAAAACAACTAGATTTCAGTTAATAGGCTTTTTAACAGCAGACATTCTGACTTGTAAAAGCAGGAAAGGCACAGGTGTTACTAATAGCTAGAACAATGGCTCTGTTCTATTCAAGTGTTACAGTAAGCCATGACAGTGCGACTCTTGAGCAACTGAACTCAGACATACTTTACATTATGGAAGCTAAAGACAAACACCTGC
Organism: Sander vitreus; assembly: GCF_031162955.1. Classification (NCBI taxonomy): domain Eukaryota; kingdom Metazoa; phylum Chordata; class Actinopteri; order Perciformes; family Percidae; genus Sander; species Sander vitreus. The sequence continues at coordinate 15,907,632 of NC_135870.1, forward strand.
AATTTGACTGGACCAGGATACAACTTAAGGATGATAGTTGGAATAAATGCCACCTGTATAAATGTGAAATACTGTCGAAAAATCATGCCAGATCCAGAAGCACAACATTTAAATAAACCACTATTAGTTTTTTGGCGTCTATTCCTACAGTTCTTTAAGTTGTTCAGCTTGAAAATGGGCCTCTGTTTTGGTCCTCTGCGGTTACGAGCTAATACAATCAACTTTGATATAATTTCAGGGAATAACCCCAGCAGTTCTCAGGGTTTCTTCAGGGAAAATCTTGTGTAAAGTTCTATGCAAACGATGCTCATTTTGATTTTATTTGAATGACATGAACTGTGGTTACTGATGGTAGAGTAGAAATCATCTGTGCTTTCCCACATCCAAACAGACAGACAGGTAATTTTAGAGCCTGGGAGAACAAATTGGCCTGTTTTACCCACTCAAGTTAATCAAGAGACTGAGGGGGAAGGGAGAAAGAGAGAGAGAGAGAGAGAGAGAGAGAGAGAGAGAGAGAGACAGACAGAGAGAGAGAGCGAGAGAGTAAGCCACTGAACAAGACATGGGAGAGAATAAGATATATGACTGTGTTAAAGAGAAAAACTGTGAAAGAAAACATAAAAAGGAGGAGATACATGTGAAAAGAGAGATAGATATATATATATATATATATATAGACACACAAACACATATAGCCTCTCCCACTGTTTTTTTACAATTTAATTGCCTGGGTAGGAGTGAGTTCAGAGCAGCAGTTCAGCACTAGGCTTCTATCAGTCTTTAGAAACAACAACAAATAAGAAATTAAAGAGATGAGAGAGAAAGAAAGAAAACAGACGAGTGAGTAAAGGACCAGTGGAGTATGATGAAAAGGCACATAAAAGCTCACATTTAGAACACAAGGAGGAAGACTGAGGGCAAACAACGTGAGAGAAAGAAAGGGACAGAGGGAAAGCAGAAACAAGGAGAGCTGGTGGTCCATTTCCTTCTTTTCAGCTATATTTAATTATCCAAGTAGGAGTAAGTTCAGTAGATCAGTAGATTAGCAGTAGGAGTAGCAGGCCTTCATCAAAGCAGCAGTCACTGCTTATTAGAATATTATTACAGAACAGCAGCAGCCAGCCAGTGGGCTGATTACTGACTGGGTCCAATGGGAGGCCTCATTTGACTGGAATGTATGGAGGCTGAAATGGAGAACAGGGATAAACACAGAAATACCATTTATAGACTAGACGTTTTGATATGCTTTTATAAAACCTGTGTCCACAGGAGCGAGACTAAAAGACCAGGTATGCTTTTCCATTATACTGCACTGTGCTTTTTCAATGGCTTTCATTGATGTCTTGAACAACATTTTCTTCACCTTTTGCTTTCCAAAGAGCTTGTGAAAAATGTGTTTAATCATAAAAAATAACCGGCATTTGCAAGTAATAGCAGCATAAATCTGTAAATGATCTTTCCAGCAATTCAATTATTGAATAGATGAAATTCCTCAAGACAATTATGCCAATAATCAAAAGGAATATTGCGTTGTTTGTGGCATAGCTGATGGGGTTTGTACAACTGTATTCAAACAAATGAAAGGTTAAATGCAGGGACAGGGTAAAAACAACAGCAATATGGTACAATATGCATATTTGTGATTAATTTACATTTATCCAACGTTTTGGAACACGCACCAAAAAAATGCATGATTATGATGGGATAGGAAGATAGTTACAGTAGAGGGAGGATATTTCAAAATGCCTTTGCCGTTTTTATTTAAACCATCCTGCTGTCATTTAGCTTTTTTTCTCTATACACATTTGGTTTATTTTAACTGATAAAGTCACGTTTGTTTGGGAAGTCAAATATTTTGAACTTTAAACATTAGAGCCTTAACACAGAATACAGACCCGATCTAGGAATACCAATTCTGGGATGAAACACAAGTACAACAGCATGCTGGGTAATTAGCATTAGCAACAGGAATTCAGATCACATCTCCTCCAATCAGGACAGACACTGAACTCAGGTTGATTGGCTGGGTGAAATTAGGCAAAGCCTATTATTTATCCTCAGATTTGATATGGTGGTTGATACAGACTCCAACACACAAGGCACACGTGCACACAAACACAAGTAAGCACGCAAGCCGTATCCCTCTGCAACACACACCAACACATTACATCCCTCCAAACTCACGCACACACGGAAACATACACTCACCAAGTGTGGTCCAACCGACGACCACCGTGACTGAATGAGACACAAACACACAAACCACAAGCATACAGTCATTCATGACCTGAGAATGTTAAAGTTTGATTTGGTAAAATGCATAACAGGATTTTACACACAGGGCAGAGCGCAAGTAAATCCACTTCTACATATTAATACTGTACAAATGCACTAATGATTTTGTTTTTGTAAAATAAGATATAATGAGCATGTAGTTAACAAAGGCTATGTCTATTTAGGGCCAGAGCGCCGACAGTGGCGAAGGCCCTATTGAAACTGAAGGAATTATTTTCCCGGCAAATGAATCGCCTTTTTGAGGCAAAAACTCACCAAAATTGGCAGTCGCATCAATCCTGGTGAAAATGTACCTATTTTAAGGGTTACGGGAATAGGCGCACAAAATTGGCTCGCTAGCGCCCCCTACAAATTGAGCCCCTGCAGTGTGTTTAACGTAGACTAACGAAACGTGGTACACATATGTAGCATGTCACGACGTACAAAAAACATCATTGGAGCCATACCCTAAACCCAACAGGAAGTTCGAAATTAGTGCAATTTTGGCCATTTCCACATGTCATACTTTAACGAACTCCTCCTAGAGATTTGATCCGATCAACTTCAAATTTGGTCTGTGCCATCTTAAGACATTAAAGTTGAAAAGTTATTAAAAAAAAAACTTTTCGTCATAGGGCATGGCGGCCATTTTGTGCATTTCGCCATCGAAACAGGAAGCGGATGTAACTTCAGTGTACATTGTCCAATTGGCTCGAAACTTTTCAGGATTCATAAAAGTCCAACCCTGACGACAGCTACATGCCGATATTGGCTCAAAGTCATAGCGCCCCCTAGTGGCAACAGGAAGTAGACCTAAAAGTCAAGGTGCTATACTTTAACGAACTCCTCCTAGAGATTTCATCTGATGGACTTCAAATTTGGTCTGTAACATCTCAACACCTTGAAGATGAAAAGTTATTAAAAGAAAAACATTTCGTCAAACGGTGTGGGCGTGGCGGCCATTTGGAGCATTTATCGATGAACGAAGAAGTTGATGTATCTTGAGTGTACATTGTCATATCTGCCCGAAATGTCTCACGATTGACAAGCGTCTAAGCGCCTAATGACATCGCTAGGCCAAATTTGACTTTTGGTCATAGCGGTCATGACCGCTGGCAACAAGATATCAGCCTTATATGACAAACATCATCCGATTTACATGAAACTTATGTGTGGTCTACATGTGACACTGAGCCGCCCCCTGTAGTTTAACCACGCCCATGTACTCATACCACGCCCCATTTTATGCCTTTTGAACCGTTTAATGTACAGTCTTGTGTGAGGTATCATTGAACTCAGCAGAGAGTTCCTTTTTGAATGGTGATGGTGAATCGGTGTCCGCCAGTAACCCCGGCGCGCGAAGAGGAGCGAGGGCCCGTCTAACGCTGCTTGCAGCTTTAATTATAATTATGCTTCAACTTTAAACTGAGATTGTCCTTTAAATCTAAAAAATGCTTCATAATGCTGGGATCTATATATCTATATATGACAAACTGACAGGAGATAAAAGGATCTATTAAAAAAGAAAGCAGATTTTTCTTTTTTGTTCCAGACCTTTTGGAAATTCAAGGTCTCTTCGGGCGGTTGAGTTAAACAACTGCCTTGCCGAGTTGGATATGCACTATTTGGCATGTTTGTACTAATATGACTTGGATCACAAGTTTAAGTCCAGTCCCTGCCAAAAATCACAATGGTGTCAGCCGGAGTGGTGTGGAGGATTTTATGGAGAATTATGTCTGGCTTCTCTGCAAAATAACACAATGAAGCAATATTACAACTGAAGTAAATGTAGTGCTTCCAAGGAAATGATCACGTCTATTTACTTCTCTCCTTCCTTATCCTCCACTTTCTCTTTCTTTATCTGTTTTATACAGCTACACATCAACAAGAGTACATACACCCAATATGAGGTGGCAGAGTGCGTATTTCCGTGTGTGCATGTATGGGTATAAAATGCAGGCGTAGAGTGAGTCAAGGTTCGCCTAATTGGAGGTTGTTTGTGTGTATGGGAGAACGTGTAAATGATGGAGGTAAGAAAATGAAGGAAAGGGAGGGAGCAGGTGGCCTCCTTCATCTGGACCACAGCTGTACGCAGCATGACTCACACACTCCTACCTTGACCAAAAGATACACACACACACACACACACACACACACACACACGTACAACACACAAAAGTATATGCGCACATGCACGCTCAAACAAACATTTGTGACTGCATAAAAAGCCTCGAGACATCTTGAATCAGACTACAATGACCTCAATGTCACCCACTGATGCATGCTTTGATGTTGCAGAAAACACAATAAATTAATAATTTAAATTATAACAATTTATTTTTTTGCTGCATAATTGCTCATTATGCAACAAGAAATGTCTTACTATGCTCAACAGTTTTATTCAGGCATTTTTTTCAAGCATTACCCTATGGAAGTCTTTTACATTTAATATATTCTACATTATTCCCCAAATGTTTTCTTGGGTGGAGCAACAGTTTTATACAAACTGTGTGGGTCTAGATCTGTAAGCTCTGGGCATTGTTTTTGTGTACCTTAAATTATTCTTGTTTATAGCTATTTATTGTGTATCTTGTTTACTATCTTTAATGCACCTACAGCTGTGGCACTCACAATTTCGTCGTATGTGTCTCTGTGCAATGACAATAAAAGTTATCTTATTATCCTAAACAGTGCACTTTTGCTGAGGAAATTAATAGTTTCGTCCCCACTACCCTAAAGTAAGTTGAGCATATAAAACTTGACTCATGTCTACTCTACTACTAAGTTAAAATGGCTTAACTTTTTCAGCATGGGTCATTTTGTGTCATTCACTTCTTATGCTTTAGGGGTAGCTGGCAACTCTTTTCTCTCCTCTTTCTGGAGTTCACCTATGGGCTACAGGTTAGTTTGCCGCGTGTGTGTGTGTGTGTGTGTGTGTGTGTGTGTGTGTGTGTGTGTGTGTGAGGGGACAGGGGGCTGCTTGCCCTTCAGGGCATAGTTAAGGTCTTTTGGAGCTCGAGCTTTTATCCCTTTCATTTCACTTTGATTCCTGGAACACTTAATGTAGCACATGCATGAGAACTCACACACACACACACACACACACACAGTTCACTAGACATGGGCGCTTTACTGACAAAAAGTTGGGCAACAGCTCAAACGCTGTGTTAAATTAAACCGTCAAGTGACACTTTTCCCCCGTCTCTACATGAACTATATGAATGTTGCTTTGATTTTACACACATTTGGAGTACTATAAAATCAAGAAGGCACATGAAATTCTTAATTTAATGGTGAAATAAATTATGCGCCAAAGAAACTTTGTTTGTTTGAAACTGTGAAGACACAGTAGTCCATTTGTAGTCCCAGTTGGATGGGACTACAGCATTATGTATAGGTGTCATGTGTAGGTATCATCATGTGTGAATGTAATTCTGATTTTATCTACCTGCTGCTATCAATATTGTTTTGGGCATTACTGGGGGAGAAGTGCAGCCGTCTCAAGTTTTTCTGAGGGGCAGTGTCAGACATTGAAACCACTGGGTTGGGGTAATCATCAGGGTAATTCCCTATTGTTTTTAAGTAACATGTAAGTTACTGCAATGCTAAGCCAAGTTTTGAGTTTTTAGTGTAAAACGGCACAGCACCCTCCAGACCTCCTCTGAAGATTGCTTTCCTTCTCCTTGTAGACTTTTTGTCTGCTTATTTTACAGTCTTACTTTTCGACATTCATCATGGCTTGTTGAGATTCCATGTCGTGGACTGTGGTTTCCCCCTTTTGCCATGATGGTTATTTGACTGAACCTTGGCATATTCTGAATTCTTAACATGCCCTTTTCATGGCCGGAGCACTGGAGAATGATTGTATTTTCTATTGTTACAGCAAGCCAATGAATGCTTGTTTTGAACTTACTTTGGCATTAAATCTGATCAAATATATTGTGTTTCTCCCTCCCTGTTTTAAGAAAGGGCATAATATTAATCAAAATCTGTATTTCAGAACGTATGACTCTTAGTTTATAGCACGTAGCCTCAATTATTTTAAACTTAAAAAGGAAGCTGCATTTTGTTATTGATTGGCCAAGAGATGAAAAAGGACGATATGTCTTCTTGTTTAACCAGGAAAATGACAAAACAAACAAACCATATACAAGGCAGATATATTAGAGTGTATGTCTACGCTGCAAGAGAAAACTGTATGGCAACATACATATATTAACAAGAAAGCATGTGCATAACAGCATAATACAGACTTAAAACACCCAATTCAAGCCTGGTTATAGTCAATTATATACAGTGACATTAAGGAACACAAACAGGCCAGAACAGAAATAGCACCACAAGGAATGTAAAGAACAGAGAGCCACCATTCTCCAAATGTCATGGATATTAGTCTGGAATAAAAGAGAGTGCTGCTTTGCATAGACTGTTGGCATTTTCTTCCCCCTTTTAAGGGAAAGTTTGTCTCTTCTTTTGCTGCTTACTGTGCCTGTTTGCAAACTAGTTTGAGTTTGGAGAAGCCATCCTAAACTTCATGAGCTAAGTTTGTTATGGGATATCATCCACTAGAAGCTGCATGAATCAGCAAACTCTAGGACATGTTTTTTTATTGACAATGTGACTTAAATATGGCTTGAGTATAATTTAGCAAGTGACAAATGTAGAAGTCCCACCAACTTTTTATCTCGATTCGCCCAACCCCCAAAACAGTAGTGAATGGAAACATATATTAATTAGCATTTTCTTTTGTGGATTTTCTGGAAATTCTGTTTAAATGTGTGCTACATTTGGATGGAAACTTGACTGTTGGCAAAGTTTTTAGTTACTTTCCCTTTTGAGCTAGAAACCGCTGCTTCACTGAACTCACTGAACCCTCCCTAAAGAGGAATGTTTAACTGATGCTTCAGCACCAGAGGCATTTTACTTTCAGTAGAATATTATGGTACTATGATAGGATGTATGGAGTGTGTAAACGTGTGTGCCGAACAGCAACAGAAATAGATAACAAGGCTGTCAGCTGTGCTTTTGAAGAATTCCTCGTGTAACCTGACATCTAAACATTCAAACGCTGGTTCCAGTCAAGTATTGCTGAAACAGTGTGCAAACAAAACAGACTTAACTTGAAAGTAGTGAAGAAACCATTTGTTTGTGTTTAATTTAATCTCATGGCTAAATTCTACACTGACCTTTCTTTTGTTAATAGAAGTCATTGTAATCATTATTTAAAAGTGTAAACATCACTCCATCTGCAACACTTTAATCAAGATGAATGACACTTTGTATTGTTGTCCTGGAGATGGACTTGATTCAGGCTTGGTATTAGTTTGTGTATAAGCAGCAGTCACCTTCCTGCAGTTATTCGCTTCTCAGAATAGTAAAAGGTAATCTGCCTGAAATCAGTGTAACAGACAGTTTTATCAATATTGATATAATCTCAAACTAAACACCAGTACTGAAATGGAAAGTTTTTCCCTTCCAGTCTCCTTCTATCCCTTCGCTTCTTCCATTTACTCATCTAAATGAAAACTTTGGTGAACTGCTGGACATATTTATAAGGCAGGACTTTGAAAAATGAGCCAGAATAAACTGAAAAAAATCGATTTTGTTTTAACTTTAATGTAAGGTCATTTTTTTTAATTAGGCTTGTTTATTGCTAAGGCCATATGGTCAAATTTAAATTATTTATTTAAAATGTAATAAAAAAAACAACACAGACGACAGTGCATGCAGCTGCACCTTTTCAGACACCACGGCCACTGCCATAGTCGGCGATGACGGCGAAACAACAGAACTAATAAATCCTCTAGCTTTCAGGAAGTCACCGGTGTGGCAACATTTTGCCCTCCCTGCAAGTTATGTAAACAAACAACAAACTGTAAAGCGTATGGGCTCCAATGGGACCATTGTAAAGTCATGGTGCGTTCAGGTGCCCCTCAAAAACGAATGGTGCATTCAGGTGCACCTCGTAATGATGTTGCAGATATAAAAGAATGATCCCAGTCATTTCCACACAGTGAGGCAATACAGCTGATTAATTAAACACTGGTATCGGATCATTACTCGGTATCGGCCCAGGTATCGTATCGTGACTGAAAACGTTGGATCGGTGCATCCCTCCTTTCCTCTTCTCTCTCCATCTCTATTTCAATATCTCTCCCACCCATCCTTTTCTCCAGGCTTGTATATCCATTAGACAGTGTTATCTTCATGTCAACAGTTCCTCTCAAATATTTACAATAGTTCCCATTGGGGGGACATCCAGCTAGGGGTAGGATGATTCACGCTTTGTTAACACAATCACCCCAAAGTAACTCTGTACCACTCAGAAACACATGGACATGAGTAATAGACCCAAAGTGTCCTAAAACATGTTCGGTACACTGAAGCTCTTGACCTTTGAGAGCAGGTTTTATAATGTAAATTAAAAACGGAAGAGATCAAGCTGGAAAACAGCAGAAAAGTGATGAGCACCTGTGTGTTTTTAACATGAGTCAACATACAAAACTCAGAAGAAACAATCGTAGACCCAGAGGCTCCAATTTTCATCACCACCATGCTAACAATCATTTGTATAAAATCCATGCACATGCGACCAAAATTTGTAAGGGTGTGACTAAGATTTTTCCTAGGTCGCACCGGTGCACCTAACGTCCTCACATCCGCTGCCTCTCCACGAACGAAGCAATGTCGTTTATATCGATATGGTTTAATGTTGCGTTACATGACCCATTCCTTCTGTAAAGCCGTGCTTGTGTTTGGATCTCTCCTCCGCGCAGCCCCCCCCCCATTCACGCACACACGGCTCACCTGCAACATGGAGAGACACAGCGCCGCCGGTCCACATGCTGACATTTGTCTACAGTTTTAATTGTTAACACAGCTGTATATTGTTAAGTATGAGAGGGAAAGCTGTATTGGTACCAGTGTTTCCGCTGTTAACTCTCTGTTATTGCGGCCGCCACGGCGAAAAACACATTAGAAGTTATTAAATGCAACTAACTTCAGTTCGTTGAGTAGGCTAATAGGGTGTGAGACGGAGCCTGCTGGACCTGGGCGAGAGATGTGTCCCGCCAGTTCATAAAAATGCAGCGCAGTGACGATACAGACATTTCATAGCCTACACAAGACGTGTGTAACGCCGCTGACCCGCCAAAGTGCATTCGACTCGTGCTGGACCCATTCATAATGAGTCAGCCGTCACTCTGTGAGTAACATACGCTTCAGTCCATCGCACTCCCCCTCTCTCCCTCTGTCTGTCTGTCTTTCAGTTTTTTGTTTGTTTAAGATTTCGGCCTTTATTTTGATAGGACAGCTGAAGACATGAAAGGGGAGAGAGAGAGGGAATGACATGCAGGAAAGGGACGAGGTCGGAGTAGAACCAGGGCGCCATCTCTCTCTTTAATCAGTCTGTTATTGTTGTTGAAAACAAGTGAAGGAGCTTTCTAGATTATATATATATATATATATATATATATATATATATATATATATATATATATATATATTAGGGCTGTCAAAATAACGCGTTCATTTCGATTAATTTATCTGAGAAAAAATAACGCGTTAAAAAAAATAACGCAGATTAATCCATTCCATATTGACGTTTGACCCGGAGCCGTTCTAGCCACCACTGGACTGGAAAATGAAGGAGGGAGACGAGAATGTTCTGCCTGGATCATTAATTGGAACATTTACTTGTAAAAATCTTCTTCCTGCCAACCCTGGCTACCGAAATCTGGTGCCACTGATATGTCTGCGCTTCTCTCTGCTGCTCTGAAACAGACGCAACACAAACACCGCTGCACATGAGTGAATGCTAGTTAACAATATACTCGACAGCAGCTAACGTTAGCCTACCGCTAGCTAGTAGCTGGATTAAACACGGTTAAAATGCTAAACAGCTAACGCTAAACGGTGTAAAGTTTGACTGTGTTTTACTGTAGAGGATTCAACACCGGTATGTAACAATCTGCAGCTGCCGTCGGAGAAACAACACAGACGGTGCGTTCAATGAAACTGGTAAACTACAGCCTCGTGGTGCATTTGAAGTTTAATTTCGATTAATTAAAATACAGAGTATGTAATTAATTAGATTACATTTTTAATCAATTGACAGCCCTTTATATATATATATATATATATATATATATATATATATATATATATATATATATATATATATATATATATATATCTCCTAGGCTATTTATTTCAGATAACTTTCATTTACATGTGTTGCAACTGTATATTTTCAAACTGGTAAAGGAAAGCATGTCTTTGCATTTTATTTGAATCACAATCTGTTTTAATAAAAGAGCTTGTGAAAAGTGGCTTTGACTTAAAACTGAACATTTAGCCCACTTTGTAAAAAAATACAGAGCTATTTATTGTGTATCACCATTCAGCGTTAACGGCGACGCAAGGAAAAATTTGGGTGCACCTAAATTTTGTGCTGGTGCACCTAAATAAAAAAAGTTAGGCGCACCAGTGCAACCAAGGCAAAAAGTTAGTCTGGAGCCCTGTGATGGCCAAAAACTGTTTAACTATAGCTATAGATCCTACTTTTTATATATGTCCAACCCACTCTCACTCCCAACTTGTAAAATACTGACACTTGATCAGTATGGGTGGTACGGTTAGGAGCGTGTATGCGTCGCACGGTTCGTCAGTACACTATTAATGTGCACTAACCACTTACTGCCGTAGTGCCCACTTTCGACACCTATGTTAAAACACTTACTGGAAACGACGAGGGGGATGAGCGTGACGAACGCAACACATGGCAGCTGATTGGACGAATGCGTCAAGTGGTTCTTGCTGCTCCTGAATTTCAAAACAGACTCTAATGGCGTCTCGTTCTGAATACGATCTCATATTTTACGAAAACAGTTTTTAAGCGAGAAATATGCCATACAGTTGCTGAATCTGTCCGTTTTTTTGATCGACAAAGGTCAGTTTAAAAGATTTTCGTCAGATTTTGAGAGGCGCCGAGCCGACCGCTCCTCAGGTGGTGTGGAGTGCTGCAGTCACGTCACATGCAGAAATTGTAAGTGGGAGAGATAAGGAAGGCTGCCCGGAGTTGGAGGATTCGCCAGCGTCGTATATAGTCGTGTATAGTGTGTGGGAACATTTTGGATTTCATGTTACCTATGATAACAGCAGAAATAAAACAATAGACAGAACTGCCACTGTGTGCATGTATTGTGCAACATGCATTCAATATACTAATTTTAGCTATATATCATATGCTGAAGTATATTTCTGGAGTGTTAAAGATTAAAAGAAAAAAATAACAAGAACCGTACAGAACCGAAAACCGTGACCCGAAAACCGTGATACGAACCGAACCGTGGATTTTGTGAACCGTACCACCCCTATTGATCAGTGGCTCTCAGCGTCAGATACTGACACAAAATTCACCCTTTAGTGTCTGTACGGGACACATCGGGCAGAGCAGCAGCTCAGCTGCAGAACTGTTAGATGACGTAGTATTAAGAGCGACAACGGTATTGAGTAGTATGAAATAAATAAAAAAATGGAGGTTGGTTGGGGTGGTGGATGGGTCAAACATCACAGGACTTTAACCCAAGAGACCGGGGTTTGTGTCCTGTTCATCTCCCGCATGTCACTGAAGCGTACATTTTGTAACCCCACCCAAAATCTTTACCTAAACCTAACTGTCCCGTTCTCGTGCTACGTGTCAGTTAAACATATGTCCCGACCCAGAGCTTTTAAAAAGTGTTGCCAATAGTCCCGACCTAGAGCTTAAAAAAGTGATGCTAAGAGTCCCGACCAAGTGCGTCTAAATATGACGCCAAAGGGATAGACGCGAGTCCTGAGAGCCTCAAAAAGTGACGCCAATAGTCCCGACCAAGCACGTCTAAATATGATGCTAAAGGAGACTTTTTTTCTTATCTTTGGGGCGATATAATATCTGGATCTGGACGAATCAACAAACTGTATTTATATTGACTAATAACTGCAACAAAACTATCTGATACTACAGTAATCTATATGACTATAATCATTTAATTCCTATCTCCCAACTTTCATGTCCGTTTTATTCCAATGGTGCCCAACCTGGAGGTCAGGAACCCTAAAGGTGTCGCGAGATAAACAATCTTATTTTAACCAGTCAAGCAGCAGCAGTAGCTGAAGCAAGACAACAAAACTAAACATACATTTTAAAATATATACCAGGGGCCCCTACCAGGTTTAACAAACTCTGAGTCTAACCCTGAACTTTGGGTTACCCTATTTACCCTAAGATGGGAAACTCTGAGTTTTAGTTCCAGAACAGCTGATTTGAGTTGGTTCAATCAACTCAGAGTAGGTTCACTCAGAGTTAAGCGCGTGCACCAACACAATAAAAAGACAGCATCATTGGAGCCATGATACTACGATTCACCATGGCAACAACCACAAACAAATCGGTCGGCATACTTTACCCCTCTGGAACTGGAACTACTCATGTGCACATACAGTGAGTTTGACATTTTGTTAAAAAAGCAACACGGCTGCGAGAATTGGTGTGGGAGAAAATTGCTGCCGAGTCAAAACGTAAGCTCTAATATAGTGTATTAATTTCATATTAAATCACAGATAACCTATAATATTACTGGTGAAAACTGGAATAGTATTACACCTATATTTAATTTAGGTGCAATCCTGCGGGCGAAAAAGTAAGCTACTACTAATCCCATTCTGAGGCTGCAGCACCATGTCATTAACAGAAATATAATTTAATCGTTTATTTCTTTTAATAAGTTTAATAAGTTCACAGGCTCAGTTACCATAGTAACTGACTGAGGTTAGTTTACCTCTCTTTCTGAAACAGGCTGGAGTTACCTCAGTTCTCTCAAAACCCAGAGTTTCCCTCATCTCAGGGTTAACAAACTCAGAGTTTTCACTAAACCTGCTTTCTGAAACGGGACCCTGCTGTGGCAGATAGGCAACCCCAGGTTAACCAGAGATATGTTGATGCTTCCATTTGGGGACACCCACTTACAACATACACAAGAGGCGGGAAAATAACCAAATATTGTACATACAAATGTACACATCTCATGCAAGCAAATGGGAGCTAGTGCTTACACACACATAAACAACAATATATTCAGAGTGAGTCACCAGTAAACTCTGATAGATAAACAAGATGTTGGAGGCAGAAAGTTTATTTGACATTGAGACATTGGGATCTCTTGGCCCATCTTTAACCGTGACCTCCTGCTGTATTTGTTTTAGAGTGGAGACTCTGTAGGGCTGTTCAGGGAAACGCAAAACAACAGACTCATGTATGCATTCAGACACACATCTTGCACACGCACACACAAAAACACAGACATTGCTTAATTGAAGTAGGAAATGTAGTAAGACAGTCTGACGTTAGTAAAACACTCGAAGCGTTTTTTCCTCATAGTTTTCTTTTTTTGCAGCAGCAGCAGTTCTGTCTCTTTATCATAAGATCTCAGATATTAAATCAGCAGTCAGCTAGTGCTTGAACTTGAAGTACTTTTAAATTAAATTCTGTCAGTCTTGTTAAGCTTTTCTGGATCTGAATCTAAAGATTACAGAGACAAGCATGTGATCAGAATCGTGGAAAAACTTTTAAAGATGATCCTCTTTTGTTGGATTTTTTACAACCAAAATTATCGTTTTTGCCATCACCTAATCTGTTAGAATAATATTGTGTTCACTAAAAGATCTGGGGAAAAAAAAGTGCTCAAATAATCATAGGAAAGAGAAGTGAAAGGTAAAACAAAGGCTAAACTTTAAATTATTGCCCACTATGGTTGGGTACCATTCACATTTTCGCCGGTACCTGGAATTCGGTTCCAGTACCCAACGGTACCTTTTTTTCAGTACTTTCCTTCTGTAATAACAAGAAAATAATTTGTATCCTATTTACTCTGAACATTTTGTTATTTATTTACACTCCACACAAAATAAAATCCCTCCCTCTGTCCTCCCAAACCTGTCTCTACAACCTATTAAATCAAATAAGTATTAATTTCTTACACTGCAGTTTAACTTTTATTATTAGGGCCCGAGTGCTGACAGCGGCGAAGGCCCTATTGGAACTGAAGGAATTATTATTATTATTGTTTTAAATGAATTGGCTTTTTGAGGGGCTTAACATGTTCAAAAACTCACCAGAATTGGCGGTCCCATCAAGCCTGGTGAAAATGTACGTATTTAAAAGTATTTAAGATTTATTTAAGACAAAGTTAAAAAAAATTGAGCCCCTGCAGTGCGTTTAATGTAGAATCACGAAAGTTGGTACACATATGTAACCTGTCAAGATGTACAAAAAACGTCATTGGAGCCATACCCTAAACCCATAGACAGTATATAAGAATGGACCAACAGATCCCGTTGCTCTGGACGGAGACCAGTGAAGGCCATTAGAAGCACTTTTCCGGTGATGGCGGAGCGTTACTGCGCAGCCTCCAACTGAGAGAGACGACGTAAATGTGCCGTGAGCAACCTGTCTGAAAGTTGTAAGTCTTCTGGTAGCTGTGCCAAGAGAAATCTCAATCATTCCCAATCTAGCAGAGACGGAGAGCGTAGGTATATGTAAGGAGATAACATAGGCACAGGCTAATTATTGCTAACTAAAATGCTAGTTAACATTAGTAATTAAACTTAAACAGCTAATGTGAGACGAAACTGCCTGCGCGCTTCTCCTGTACTATACGGCAATTCCTCTACTATGCGACAATAAGTCACGTGATTATGACACAATCGTTAGCTTATTTTTACAAAAACGTCTGCTACGGAGCCATAACGTGAGGTACAAGGTAATGGAGCCTTTTATACATTGTCGTGTTTCTTTAGAAATAAACAATGGACAAATAGAGTCTTTAAACGCTTCAGATGTAAAGTTATTCGCTGTCAAAGTGGCGCCAAAATGAATGGCAGTCAATGGAATGCTAACAGAAAGTGATGGCTTATTAGCATCAAAATGGCGCCATAGGAGGTTTGCGGTCCGAGGAGAAGCTTACCCCCTTGCCTAAACCCAACAGGAAGTCCGCCATTTTGATTTCAATGTTCGAAATTAGTGCGATTTTGGCCATTTCCACATGTCGTACTTTAACGAACTCCTCCTAGAGATTTCATCCAATCAACTTCAAATTTGGTCTGCACCATCGTAAGACTTTAAAGATGAAAAGTTGTTAAAAGAAAAACTTTTCGTCATAGGGCGTGGCCGTGGCGGGGCGGCCATTTTGTGCGTTACGCCATCGAAACAGGAAGTGGGTGTAACTCGAGTGTACATTGTCCAATTGCCTCGAAACTTTTCATGATTCATAAGACTCCAACCCTGAGGACAAATAAAGGCCGATATTTACTTAAAGTCATAGCGCCCCCTAGTGGCAACAGGAAGTAGGCCTAAAAGTCAAGGTGCTATACTTTAACGAACTCCTCCTACAGATTTCATCCGGCGGACTTCAAATTTGGTCTGTACCATCTCAACACATTAAAGATGAAAAGTTATTAAAAGAAAAACTTTTCGTGAAACGGTGTGGGCGTGGCGTGGTGGCCATTTGGAGTGTTGAACAAAGAAATTGTTGTAACTTGAGTGTACGTTGTCGTATCTGCCCGAAATTTCTCATGATTGACAAGGGTCCAGGTCTGAGGACATCTACAGGCCAATATTTACTTTTGGTCATAGTGCCCCCGCTGGCAACAGGAAATGCGCCTTATATGACAAACACCATCCGATTTACATTAAACTTATGTGTGGTCGACATGTGATACTGAGCCGCCCCCTATACATTTACCACGCCCACTTACTCAGACCACGCCCCCTTTCATAACATTTGAACCGTTTAAGGTAGACCCTTGTGTGAGGTATCATTGAACTCAGCAGAGAATTCCTTCTTCATTGGTGATGGTTTGGCCTGTCCCCTATGTTTAAGCCATGCCCCCTTTCATAAATGCTGACCCATCTAAGGTAGAGTCTTGCGTGAGTTATCATTGAACTCAGAAGAGAGTTCCTTTTTTATTGGTGATGGTTTGACCCGCCCCCTATAATTTAGCCATGCCCCTTTTCACAGCTAATGAACTGTATGACGTAGAGTCTTGTGTGAGGTATCGTTGAACTCGGCAGATCAGTGTCTGAGTGCCGCGCAAATGCACGGTCGCAAGGAGCGGCGTCCGCCAGTAACCCCGACACGCGCAGAGGCGCGAGGGCCCGTCCATCGCTTGCAGGTTTAATTGTATTTGTATCTTATTATTTTTTGTCTGTTTTATTTTAACTGCTCTTTAATGTTTTATGTAAAACATTTTGAATCGTCTTGGTGCTGAAATGTACTATAGAAATAAAGTTGCCTTGCAACCTCCAGCCTGTCAGTCATTCACCAGGGCATCAACACTGCTGTACCTGCCTGTCTCAGAGGAAGTCTAACCGCATCGCAGCCGCTCTCGGCTAGCCATTAATATTACATTGCAGCGAACATTGTCTGCGTAGAGTTTTGAAAAGTGTAATGACACTTGCAACCGCTTAAACAGCATTGCCGTGAGTCACTGTGACTTAAACATACTGAAGAGTCTACGTAGTTTCGCTCCGTCTGCACCACACCTCTGCGTGTGTGTCGGAGCTGAGCCCCGCTCTCTGTCAACATGCAGAGAGGACAGATAAGCTCTCAGGTACTGAAATTTGGCACGGTTTGATTTAGAGCTGGGTGATATAGCGATATTATATCGATATCGTGATATGAGACTAGATATCGTCTTAGATTTTGGATATCGTAATATGGCATAAGTGTTGTCTTTTCCTGGTTTTAAAGGCTATATTACAGTAAAGTGATGTCATTTTCTAAACTTACCAGACTGTTGTAACTGTTCTATTATTTTCCTTTACCCACTTAGCCATTTATCTACATTACTGATGATTATTTATCAAAAATGTCATTGTGTAAATATTTTGTGAAAGCACCAATAGTCAACACTACAATATCGTTGCGGTATCGATATTGAGGTATTTGGTAAAAAAATATCGTGATATTTGATTTTCTCCATATCGCCCAGCCCTAGTTTGATTTAACATTGATCTGCCCTCTGTAGTACCGAAATAATTCGGTTGGTACCCAAAAACTGTCCTTTGTCAACATCCAGCCACAGACATACATACCTACTGTGCGGACCTATGGCTGAAGTTAGGGGCGCATATAGTTTTAGGACTATTATCAACATTGTGGATGCACTTACTTTTGTTTATACCCCTGACTTAACTGTTGCCTTGTTGTCTGATTTTCTGACTGCTCGTGATTACTGCCCCATTTCACTTCATTGTAGCAATGTTACAATAGTACAATGTTTCCGTTACCTACTGTATTTATGAAAATAAGACTTAAGTTGTAATAAACAGGAATAAGCTGCCCTAAAACTAGGCTTTTACGTATCCAGCAGCTAGTAGTACGGTATTAAACTGGTTGTGATGCAAATAGGTTTGTAGCACCTCCAAATTATATATTGATGATGGGTTGATGGAAAGATAGATCAACTGCTCCACAATAAAGAAATGTTTTCATTACATCCAGTAAAAGACATGGAAGAGAACACAGAAACAGGAGACAGATGAAAGTTAAGTCAGTATTTCATGGTACTGTCATCATGAAGTCATCAGTTCAATTTTGATGATGATGCACCTTCCTGGGTAGTCTTTCAGCCAATTCTGCACTGGTAGTTAACCTTATACATCCATAGACTACAGGGTAATCAAGGAACACCCACACATCAGCATTAACCCACCCACCCACCCACCAGACATACTTGTTCTGCCGGCCTGGTGATGAGCTGGCATGTGGAGCAATCCATGTGCAGGACAGGGTGTGAGGGGTAACGTTTCAAAAACACACTGCCAATTCTGCTTAGAAACAAAAGATGAAACAGACACACACACACACACACACACACACACACACACACACACACACACAAATCTGCACTAGGGGAAAAAACAAATCAAATTCCAGGTGTGTGGAAAATTTGGAATAAACATCCTGAACTAATGTGAGCAGATGATGGAAAAAGGATTTGGAATCAATAAACATCTGTCTTGCCTAGTTATTAAGACTTTATTGATAGTCCTGATAGTTACACATAGCTGAATGCATTTTTGTAAACAAGAACACAAGTTTGGAAATATTGACATGCATGTGAGTACAGTATGACAAATAACTCATCTTTTATTACATTTAAAGGCTTGGAGTTTGTACAATTTCAATCAGGTGATCAAATCTATGATCACATGCTGTGTAATATTAGATTTCTGGTTGTTACATGTTCAGGACCTGTCTCTCCAAAATATTATCAACAGTCATGGCTATCTTGTTTCTAGCTTTTGGAGAGACTTGCTCATTTTGACATATCTAGACTCAACTGTCCAAAATCATAGCAGTAACACATGTTGATTCTGTTTACAGACTCATAACCTTCTGCTTGAGTTAGTGCTGGGCGGTATGACCAAAAATTTGCATCATGGTATTTTTTAAGATTCTGCCGGTTGCACGGTATTTTCTTTCTTTTGCTTGACTGGGACTTTATATAGGTTTATAGTGGCTTATTTTACTGTCAGTATTCAGTACGGTCAGAATATTAAAAAAAAACGTTTCAATGTCATGTTTACTAAAAGTTTTGATTACTAAAGGCTTTGCTTGGCTCCACAGCATTATACAATAATGTTATATGAAGGAGAATGCATGAAACAGTTACAGAATCTAAACTATTTTTTTTTATTGTGCAAAATACAAAGTAGTAAAATAAACTTAAATAAATACACATAACTTTAACATGCTTCATTTTCAAAACAAAATAGTTGTAAGATTGCTGTTTAAACACTACCTTGACCACAGGTAACGTTTGGTTGTTGTGGAAAAGTGGCCGTAGCTCCGCTGTCAGCTTGCGTCTATGTTTGAATAATGTTAGTGGTTTGGCGAAGTATTTCGGCGAGGCAAGACATCTTAAATCCAGTGTTTTAATCATTGCTCTGAACCCGTCTCTCTTGACAGTCTGTAGTGGGACTGTAGGTGGATTGTTATTGCGTTTATTAGGTTGCTCCTCTGCATGCTTGAGGTGACAGGTCTTAACATTAGCACGGCCGAGTGAAGCCTTCTTTTTTGACTGTATTAAGCGGGGCCATGTCTTTGGCTAGGTGGATAGTGATAGAGTTTGTAATCTCAATCCACCGTTTGCCTTTTCTGTCGTAGGGAGTCCCTCTAGTAAATGCGTCTTGAAGTGATATTTGGCTCGACTTTTCTTTTGCTTTTCCTGTGTTACCTGCTGATGTGGAGGGCGCGGACCTTAACTTCATACATTCTTGATATTCCAAGACGTGCTTGCAGCTAAGGTGGTGGAGCAAATTGCCTCCGGCGACAACTTTAGCCCGACAACACTTGCATAAAATAGTTGTTTGGTCGATATCAGATTTTTTTGAAACCAAAAAAACTCCAAACAACAGACACAGCTCCTCTTTTTGGCTTCTTTTGTGTCATCATGTTCTACTAGTTCTGCAGCTTCGATTTCGGAATATTCAATGTCTGTCCTATCCATCTTCACTGTAACGTAACACCAGAGCACTACGGTTTACCCTCACCACGCCTCGCAGTCGCACCATGCGTGTTTAAAAGCGCAACATTGGAAAGGGTCCCGTCTGAAACAGTGTCGCGCAGCGGAGCGTTTACAATGTTGTGTAATCAAATACACCGGTATGGCGGTATATTAAAAATTCATATCATAACGAAAATATACACCGGTATTCAGTGTGAACCGGTATACCGCCCAGCACTAGCTTGAGTCATCAGCAGTGTTGTGACTTTTGGGGTCTGATATGCAATGCATTTTGATATAGCCTACATCCATACTTGACCTCAAAATGGCTATCTGCGTCTTGTGTCAAATGTTTCTTACTCTACATTCTTTTTTTACTCACTTTCCATTTGTATTAACTGCTTTGTGCATTATGGGTGGTTTGCATGCAGACTCTGTTGAATGCAATTTTGACCACTTCCGCATCTGGTTTTGAAGATCCAATAGCTATTTTGCTCAATCTGATTTCTGTGCCTGTCAAAACTCATATTGAAAAGACAAGAGTGACTGAAGCTCTGGTCTCAAGAATTATATTAAGAGTAACAAGAATTGATTGTGGTCTCTGGGTTTAGTCCATCTCCAGGAAAGACATTGGAGAGAATTCCATGATTTAGCACATATTTTATCAGGCACCCAGACAAACCACATTCAAAATCAAAGTCAAATGCACACCCATTGTGAAAGAACAATATTCCAAAACTTGGGAACAACTCCAAACGGCTGGGAAATAATGAATTCACATGCTTCAGTGTCAGGTTCTCTCAGAATACACCAAAATACAAATGTTAACCCTTGTGTGGTCCTCCGGGACACCGGGACCCGTCCAGTTTATTTTACGTTTTGTATTGGCCTGGGGTTGAGCTTCGGGGTCCCCCCCCCTCCTCCGGTGACCCTCGCGTACTACGTGATGTCATTTCACATGACCCGGGGGAGGGGTCCCGGTGACCCAGAGGACAACACAAGGGTTAAGGTTGTAATGGATTACCAAAGTCAGCAGGATTCATCTGCTGGGGACCATGTACATCTGTACAAAATAATGGCAATCCGTACTGAACAAATGACAATGAGATATCTAGAGCCAGAATTGAACCAAATGTGACCCTTCTTAACCAAACCAATTTTTTGTGTGTTGTGCAAAGTGTATTAAATTAAACACTCTTTGCATTCAATCACCTTCTCAGAGCTCAGGTATGGTGTACATGGTGATCTTGGTCCACACTTACCAAAACAAGCCTTATAACTAGAGCCCTTAAAAATGAACAGACACATTTAATCAGTTTTTTAAACTTTTGGTTTGAATAAAAAGTTATTAGTTAGGCAGTTTATTTTTGGCATTGTTGGGCAAAAATTCCATAATAACTAGAGATGCACCGATTGACCGGCCGGTGACCGGAATTGGCCGATTTTCACGTCATCGGCCATGACCGGCGACCTTCCGGTCAGTCTGACATGACTTACATCAGCACCACACGTGCACATGCAGGGTTTCCGCTATATGCATTTAGCAGCAGCGCACTGCCGCTCAATCAGCTGTTTATGAAATGTCATAAAGTCATAATTATACACAGCTAGGCAGAGCCGTCTGCTCTACTGATCTCAGGCGAACAGTCAGCTGCTCTCTCTCTCTCCCCTCTGAGGCTGAAAAACTGGAACATGAAAACCGCACTCATGCCGGTCCTGTGAAATATGACAGCTACAGTTTATCAGAAATAGCGTTGGGCACACTGACTTTGATGAATTTACTGTTTATCAGACCCCAGATGAGACAAGAAGCTAACGTTAGCGAACGCTACGGTCCCTCTGCCTCTGACGCCCCGCTGGCCGCTGTAGGAGACAAAAAAGAAAAAAGAAAAAAAGAGACGCTGTATTCCTCCAACACGCTTTGCTAACGTTACTATTTAAAACGCTTTCTAGGTTAGTAGGGATGCATACCGCTCAAAACAAACGTTAACATTATAAACGTAGTAATCTTCCCTCGGTGTTTAGTTTTGTTGCTAAACTGTGTAAAATGAGCGGTGATGTTAAATCATCTGTTTCAGGTAACGGCACTCTAGGGTACCGTCTATTTGCTGGATTGTTCCGAGGTAACCGTCGGTAGCTAACGTTAGCAGACAAGCCCGTTGACAGCAACGGAAGTGTTCATATTTATGCACAATGACACATAAAGCAAACTTGCTAAAAAAGGAACTACACGCTGTTTTCAGGTAACGTTACTGTTGACGTTCAAACAGGCCTGTGTGTGTGTTTTGAGAAATATCTTTATACAGGCTATATTTATTTTATTTTTATTTGTTATTTATATATTATTGTATTGCCATTACCTGTTTTCATACATAGAAGTTTAGTTTGCTAAATATATCACATTTGTTTAGTTGGCTATTGTATGTGAAAAGAAGGAAATGGTTCTTCCATAACATTGCACTTTAGATGTGTGTGAATTTCCCACACCAGGAGTAATTTATATAGTTCTATTTTATAGCGATTGATTATCTATTCAAAAAATTTTCTATGTTCTATGCAAAATGTAAAATGTTCTATTAAAGAAAAGATAGAAAATAAATATTTGTGTGTGCTGTAAAGTGGTTAGAAAATATGAAATCGGAATCGGCTAAAATCGGTATCGGCTGGTCAAACTCAATGAAAAATCGGAATCAGCCTAAAAATTGTAATCGGTGCATCTCTAATAATAACCTTTCAGCATATTGTTATTTAAGTGGTCTGAGAGCAACTGGACTTCTGCACCTCCTCGGCTCGGTTTTCAGGCTTCAGAAATCCTGGCTTGTGACGGCAGACTTTGGCCAATCACAGGTCATTTCAGAGGGAGCGAGTGAGAGTTCCTATTGGCTGTTACACAAAAGTGGATGTGTGTGCGCGTATGCAAACCTTAGCCAAGGCTCGCGGCTGCAGCTAATTCAAGGCTAAACTATTAGATAAGAGATACTTTGTCATCCATCTATACATGGAGGAACAAAATTGTAGTCCAATTTCCAGTCCAGGGAGCGTTTGCCCTTATTTAATTTCCTCTCACACAATCTCCGGTGTCTCCTTGTTCGGATGACAAAGTGAGAGGAAGAGCTGTAGAAGGTCTCACTCTACTTTTCTTCCCTTCTGCTTACCCCAGCTTTAAACGGACCCATGGGGAAAAAAAAGTAAACGAAGAGTATAAAGTCAGGACTATAAGAAGGCAACAACAACTACACAAGTAATTAAGCATAATAAAATAAACCAGGGGCCTCATTTATAAAACTGTGCGTAGATTCTATTCTGAAAGATTTTGTGTGCCAAAAAGTCCAAATTTTCGTACGCAAAACCAAAATTCTGATTTCTAACACCTTGCGGCGCACACCGGTACGCACTCTTCTCGTTATAAATACAGATGTGCGTTACCTTATGCGGTCGTGCACGAGCCTCACGCTCCTCCCAAGGTCGTCCCATATTTGTCCTAATAAGGTCCATGCTAATCAATCAATGAATATAGCAGCCTTGTAAAGAAGCCCTTGACAAAACACGATTCAGTGATTGTGAGATCGAGGTGCTCCTAACAGAGGTAGAACATCGAAACAAAATCCTGTTTGGAAGCCTTAACCCTTGTGTGGTGTTCATATTTTTGTTACACAGCTTAACAGATTTAGCTCAATTACCAATGATATATACATCATTTATGGTTCATATTTGCCATTTACCCCTGTGAGATCACATTTACGATCATATGATCATTTTCGTTTTTTGTGAGAAAAAATTATTAAAAAGGTAAAAAGTAGAAACAAGATTTTTGATCATTATTGGTGCTTATTTCTTAGAACTTAATTAGAACAGGTGAAAGTGCTTGAAATGTAACAATTTTGTAACTTTGTGTGGGAATAGCAGGTGCAGAAAGACAACATTCAGACACTCAGACACACACACACACACACACACACACACGGCCCAGTTAGGAGGAGGACACAGTTAAGTTTCATAGCACCTACAATTATTACACTCGGGTCCAGTAGACCCGAACACCTCATGTAATAGTTGTGTAGGGGGTTGTACCGTGTGCAGTCATTGAAAATAAGCCAAGGCCAATGAGTTTGAGTTGAATTTTTCTTTATTATTAAAATTTAGGGTGTGCTCACATCAACAGATTCTCACTCCCATCTCATAAAATACGGACGTTTGGTCAGGTGCCTTTGTCGTTCTTATTGATGCTAAAAGTCTCCTTTAGCGTCCGCTGTACGGTGTGGGAGGATCCCCTGCCTCTCCCCGTTGTACGGGGCGCATTTCACGGGGAGAGGCAGGGGAGAGCAGCGGAGGAAAAGCGCATTTCCTCCACTGCACGGTGTGGGAGGATCCCCTGCCTCTCCCCGCTGCTGGCAGCCCCTCGCCGGGCGCTGCGACCGGCTCTGGGTCGGCTTGGAAAGAACAGGATTGTTGGGTGCAGGAAAACAAAAACTGGGTTGGGTTCGGAAAACGGGGATACCATCGGAGTTCACTAAAACGCAGCCTACAAAACCTTGGGAGCATTACGCACGATCACACGCATGGTCAAAAGTTTGCGGAAAACTGGGCACATTTTTATGCATGGAAATTCTTTATAAATCCCGACTTTTGCAAGGAATGTTGCGACGGCAAATTTCACCCTGCTTCACGCAACTTTTTCTTGCGTAACAGGTTTTATAAATGAGGCCCCAGGGCTGCAAACGATTATTTTCATTGTTGATTAATCTGTTGATTATTTTCTCATTAACTGATTAGCTGGTTGGTCTATAAAATGTCCGAAAATGGTAAAAAATGTCAATGTTTTCCAAAGCCCAAGATGACAACTCAAAGATATTCAGCTTACTGTCATAGAGGAGTGAAGATACTAGGAAAAAATTTTTTTTACTCAAACGAAGATAAAAGATGATTAGATTATCAAAATAGTTGGCGATTAATCAATTATCGATTCATCTTTGCAGCTCTAAAATAAAAAAACCTCTGGCCTTTTTTTCTTTGTACAATTAAACTCTCCACAGCTCATCTTCATCCTGACCTCCATGCTTCCACTGCAACAGCTGCAGAAACATCTCATACTCATGCTGTGTAACACACACACACACACACACACACACACTTTTCTATTCTGGTGTGTTCTCTTGGCAGACTGAGCTGTGCTGCTGCAGTGTGTGGCATTGCTGCACAAACATATCAGAGTTTCACAAACAAAATTTCTAAATTAAGTTTTATTATCATCCCAAGCGGTGACTCATTGGGCTGTCAGGCTAACGAGGGGTTCCTCTACTTCTATCCCATTTTATTTTCTTCCCTCTGTTTATTCTGTATGCTGGTGAGTAGGCCTTTTTACGAAAAAGTATTACTTAATCACGATTATTTGAGCTGACCTTGCATAGTCGTTGGATGGATTCCACAATCAAGGAAATTTAAAGCCAATGTTATAAATGTGGCAACAAATAGAAAGTGAATTAGGTGTGTATTCATCCACTGGGTAAATAAAGGGTCTACCTGAGTTCAAGGTTCCATTGTCAGGAAAAAAGCAAGTACAAAGAGAGCATGGCTGTCTAGATTTTACTGCCAGACAGGTTTTTCTGTTTCAGCTCATTTGAGACCGTATTTGCTGCTTACGAAGCAAGATGGTGTCAGAGAGTTTCCGGTAACGGGTCTCTTGATTCAAGGTGGAGAGTCTCCCCGTTGGGTGCAGCAGTGTTTGACAGCTCTAGGGAACGTTTTGCTGGACGTGTTGCTTCCATCCAGCTTTGCTAATGACATAATTTAGATAAAAATGTTTGGATGGAAACATGGAGTTATAAGATTACTGTGGCTCCTTTTAGAAATAGCTCAGTGCGTAGTGCAAGCGTAGCAAATGTGTGTTCTAGCGAGAATGATAGAGTGATGGTGGATGCGTTTAGAGCTGCAAGAAGAATTGGCAATTGGAGCAGAGAAGAAATAAGCAGTATAGTGAATTAAATGCACATCGGCAGGTCATCAGCGTTACATACGTCTCGTGTATGAAATGTCTGTATCGTCACTGCACTGCATTTTTATGAATTATGATAATCTGAAAAAAGATGAAGCAGGAACAGTTAATACTAGCTTTGTTTTTCCCCGTTGCATATTACCTTTTGAAAATAAAATCAAGCCTTCCAATTAACTGTCTTGAACCAGGTTTTTATACAGTAGGTCGGCCTTTACAACAGTTTTAGAACAAGCTATTTAAAATAAATCTGTGCAGCAGAGCGAGAGGTGAAACATTGTTTCAGCAAACTATTTCAAGATTAATTAGCATTCCTTTGCCAACGATCACATCATTTCGATGAGCAGCCATTGAAATTAACAACATGGATTCAGGTCTAGTTGCAAAGCCAAACACAACAGCACCACTGTGTGGCATAAAATGAACAGAAATAGACAATTAGGCCTAAATCGTTAATCACAATCATTTCTATGACAATCAACCTAAAATTCATGGTTGTGACAGGCCAAAAAAAGACAAAATTGTAGTGATTCGCTGCAATCTTATAACAGGCTTCAAAAACCATCTAGATTCTGTTTCACACACACACACACACACACACACACACACACACACACACACAGCTCCTCCCACCGTGCACACAGCGTCTGTCTCCATAAGGAGAGAAGACAGCTGGCGCAATACCTGACCCGATTCTTAGCAAACAAGCGATTGCGCCTGCTTTAGAAAGTTAGTCGCAAGTTTGCGGTAAAATGCGGTTGGGTTGTCGAGGTCAAAACACTATATGTAGCAGCTGTGAATCAAGTAAACTTATTATAAATTGCGGGGGGCAATGTCACATTAAGTAAAGTCTGCAAACCTTCTTTAAGCATGGTGTTGTGGGTAAGCTGATGTGCTGTCTATATGAATGAATCCTTTATTGAGGTGAATTTGTTTTGCACTCATTGAACATTAAGCACAGACAACAGTAAATAACAATAAACAACAAAAACCACACCAAACATCCAACAACATTGAAGACGTAGAGGATACAGAAAACAAACATAAACAACAACGCAGCAATGGTGGTGACATGCAATCATCAGTCCAATAGCTAAGATGAATCAATACATAATTAAATAAATAATTAATAGTACACATTATAAAATGTCTATGTGCCTGTGTCTGATCTGTTCAGTAACTGAAGGCTCCTCGGCACAAATTATGTAATGGCACGTTTGGTTTTTGTTAGGGGCATTCAAAATCTACTTCCAGAGGGGAGGGGGTCGAAAACTCTGAGCAAAGTGGGTGGGATGGATCATCCAGTATCCTCAGGGCCAGATTGAGGGTATACTGTTCTGTGAGGTTGGAGATGCTTTTAACATCGGATCCAGTAATTTTCCTGCCCATTTTAGTCACCTTGTCCAGCATGTTCCTGTTCTGGAAACATAACAGAGCCATGATGCCAAGATAAATTCTCCCAGGGGCGCCCGGATAGCTCAGTTGGTGGAGCAGGTGCCCATGTATGGAGGTTTACGCCTCGGCGCAGCGGGCCCAGGTTCAGCTCCGACCTGCGGCCCCTTGCTGAATGTCGTTCCCCCCTCTCTCTCCCCTTTCATGTCTTCATCTGTCCTGTCGAAAGTGGGGGCCGAAAATGCCCCAAAAAAAATCTTAAAAAAAAAAAAAAATCTCCTCAATATGTATGCTGTGAGCTCATAGTAACATATCTGCTGTCAGCACATTTCAATATTCTCAATTAAACACAACAAATCCCAGATGGCAATTAGGTTTCTGATGGTTATTAAAGAATGCAAACATGGATAGAATGGAACCAAAACCACATACCACTGATTTTACCAATATTTTGTCCATGTAATTATTTTACCTGTTCAAATAAATAAATAAATGTAAAGTGTGTGTACACATCAAGCTTAATATATAACTTTATTTACAGACTCAAGGTCCAGATATAAAAGTATACATAACATATTACAGGAAGGGTACACACAAACATAAAAACATACAGACATACTGTCTACCACATATTACATAAAGGGAACATACAAAACATACATACATACATATACAGACACAAAGACGGTTATGCACAATACTTAAAACATATGCAGATGCGTGTTCCAGTGTTTCCAGAGTTTGGAAGTATAGCTGGTATCACTAAGTGCAGGGTTAGTTAAGGCAGTTAAAATTGTATTCTTTGACTCTGTTGATCGGCACCTGAATTTGTACATAAGATTTCTCAGCACAGCATGGAAGGTGGGAACATTACTTGTCACAAACAAATGACTAGCACTGGTCCATCTTGGACACTTCAACAAAATTCTAAGTGCATCATTGTATGCCACCTTTATCTTATTTATCTTTGCTTTACTATAGCTACGCCATAGGTGAGCTGTATAAAGTGGTGTACAGTATGCTCTGAAAAGAGACGTTTGAACTTCTTCAGTACACATATGAAATTTGCGTGCCAACATATTTGCTTGTCCATATTATTTACAGCACTGGCGCTGTATGTCATCATCGTCACAAAAATCATCCCTGATAATGTGGCCCAGGTATTTTGTTTTAGTCACTACGTTTAGCTCTTGCCCTGTCAAGTAAAAAGACGGAAGGCATAGCTTCCTGTCCTCCTTAGTTCTGACAATCATTACAACACTCTTTTTTTGCATTGAATTTGATGTCATACTGTAGTCCATAGTTTGAACAGACTCTAAGCAGTTGTTGTAGGCCAGCACTATAAGGAGACATAACAATTAAATCATCTGCATACATCAGATGATTAATACGCCTATTTCCCACCATACAACCAACCAGTCTTACACACTTCTAATGACCTAGAAAGATCATCCATATACAAATTAAAAAGAACAGGTGACAATATTCCACCTTGTCTAACCCCATTGGTAACTGGGAAAGGATCAGATGTAATCTTGCCCCATCTAGCTCGCATTGTTTGATGGGAGTACCAATAATGCAAGATACGTATTAGGTATGGGGGGACCCCTCAATCTTGTAATTTTATAAACAGTTTACCGTGATTAACACGGTCAAAAGCTTTGGATGCATCAAGGAAACATAAAAACATTGTTGAGCCATGGCTTTTGTACTTGGTAACAAGTTCTTTTAGTGCATATATACACAAATCTGTGCCATGTTTCTTTTTAAAACCAAATTGATTGTCAGTGGTGTAGAGTACAGCCCTGATTAATATGATTTTGTGCTGTCCAAATTCCTATTTGTATATCTACAGTATTTGTCTATATTTTATTAAATAACTTTATTTACTGGTTATCTGGAGTATCAGGAGTGGTGGATATGTCTATGTAGCAAAACCAGAAGAGAAAGAAAAATGATCTGTGCTGCTCTGTGCTTGATTTTGCATTACACTGACTGACTAGGCCAATACAAGTATGTGAATGTTGTGAGGTTATTTTTTATTTTTTTCTTCACATTTTACAAGTTTCTTTTTCTTTCACCCCTAGCCAAGTTTACTCTGAAGCATTCCAATCAAATCATCATTATGCTGCATTCAGGGCCCTGATGAAAACACCAACATTATAACTTGTTCCTGCATAAACAATATAAAAAACGGGGTCAAATAAGGGAACAGTCAGGACTTTCATCAATTAATTCAGCCTTAATTAGTCACTAATATTGTTGTGTTATACATGTGTCCACACTGTGTAAAACAGAGGCACAACAAGGGCAGGAGGACCCCTTGGTGACATAAACCTGCTACTGGCCATACACGGAACTGATCATGGGTAATAAATTAGGGCAATTAGGGAAATAGAAATAAATTAGGGAAACAATTCCTCGAGTAACTCGAATAATTCAATTACTAAAAATCCTTCATGCAAAATGATTTTCTTCGAAGCCTCGTTTAATCAATGTTACCAACGTTGTGTCGCTCAGTGTTTCCGCACGGATGATTATTACTGTTGCACACCGGGATGACGCTGCAGACGACACATGCCATGAAGACTGACGCAGGGTAAATAGTGAGGGGCTAAGAGAAGAGACAGGCTGGAGAAAACGACAGAAAGTTTGGAATCAGTTCAAAGGTAATTAAAACGAAAACTCTGTACAGTGTGTCTACTGCAAAATCAATGACATCAATGCTTCAGCATCTCAACAGAAAACATCAAGTCTAACTTAATCCTCCATTCCACAAAGCGGACCAGAGAAAAGTAAATCACAGAGTTGTATGGACGATGAAACTACACCAAACACAACAACTACCAAAAACAAAGACAAGAAAATACGTAGTGGTGACCACAATTTGATCTAAAAAGTTGACTCTCTCTTTCGGAAAAACAGCTGATTGTTGCGCACCATTTTCTCTCACTCTCTCTCTTCACGGAGAAACAGCTGATCAATGATCTACTAGTGTAACAGAGCTGTGTGACATTGTCAAATATATAAATGAAAATAGGTTGAGTATAACTAATATTTAGGCCTATACAGATCAGTCTCAGGTTGAAACTTGTAGTTCTGAAAGTTAAGTTGCACAACTTAAGGTCATGTTTATGTATGTTTAATGTAGGCCTTAGTTTGAGGTTGTTATTGCATTTCAGAAAATGTTTTCTTTAAAAACAATGTAATATAGCACTTAAATGCACTTAATATGTTTAGTTTTTTGAGAGATGATATTGTAAGCAATGTAGTCAATAAAAATTTCGCTTTTTCCGAAATTAAACTATTACTATTAAACTAATCAAACTATTATATATTATTGCTCTTCAATGAAACAAAAGTATTTCTTATCCGAATCATCGATTAATCGATGGAATCAGTAGAATCGGTAGAATACTTGATTACTAAAATAATCGATAGCTGCAGCCCTATAGTAAATATTACAAAGTAGTAAAAGTACTTAAAGTATTTAAAAGCCCCAGGAACAGCGCCATGTCTTAAAGCAACCATGGGCTTAGCGGCCAACGGTGGAATTGCAACGTCTGACAACCCTCTGGCCCAGAAAGACTTTTCCCATAGACTTTGCATGGAGAAAGAAACTTCTATATTTCAGCGGATCATTTTTTTTTGGGTACATCAACTTACCAGTCCGAACACTTAAAAGGGTCCATGTTCAAACCGTTGTGTTTGAAAATTTTTAACATGCACCAATAGCCGAATCAAGAATTATTTAACTATGATTAGGGGTGGAACGGTACATGTATTCGTATTGAAAAGAAACGGTACAGGCGTCACGGTTCGGTGCATGAATTTACACGGAGAATACACGGTATAAAAATAAATAAAACTTGCGTCCAAATTAATTAATGTGATGTGGAACTAATGTAATGCGGAACTACTGTTCCATACGCAGGTTCTTTAGGGACACCTAATCTGTAGCCCCGCCTTAGCTCTGAAGCTCTGATTGGCGCGCCGCCTGTGTAGGCGAGCTCCGCCTATGTAGTTTTTTGTCAGGTCGACGGTCCAGTGAGTGAGTCAGAGATAGCAGCACTAAAGGACGAGTATGGCGAGTGGTGGCGACCCACAAGAGTTAGAGGACCCGCCGGCCTCTTTAAGAGCGCACGTTTTGGAAAACTTTGGTTTCCCAGTCAGTTACAGTAGTACAGGCAAGAGAGTGGTGGATAAGACGAGGACTGTGTCGGCGTTGTTAGGTATGTAAGTGGAAATACATCTAACATGCTAACGCATATCCAACGCCATCACCCAGCTGTGCCAATCACTGGAACGAGACAAAAAAAAACAAAAACTGTCCAACTTCTCCTCCCTACAGTGCTTAACCTGCCTTTAGATACACATACAAATAGGGCAAAAAAAAAGAGTTCTCAGCCGCACCCTCTGTTTCACTAACGACCAGTTGGCAAAGGTATGCCTGTCGCACTTAATAGCAAGAATACTTTCTTTTATCTTTTGTGGGGAAGGTCTTGCCTAAGTAGAATTTTCTTTTTGTTATTATTCTATGTAATTTGCACTTTCATAAATAAGAGATTCTGTATTTTCAGTTTTATAACGGATTGTCCTATTTTGTTTACAAGTTACAGATGGAGTCTGTAGATGATGTGGGGTACTTATTGTTTACTGTTTACATCTTACTTTACACAGTTCAGGCTGTTGCAGCTAGCTCAGGGGAGAGACTGTATCCCTACCTAGTAGGTGGTACAGCCTGAGACATGCACAATAAAAAAAAATTGCCTTCTGCATTTTTGTTTTGCTTTTCCCTCCATTGTACCGAACTCGTACCGAACCGTGATGTCTGAACCGAGATATGAACCGAACCGTGACTTGTGTACCGTTCCACCCCTATGCATGATGAACGCATATGACGAACGCACATAATGAACGCGAGCCAACCTACCGGACTGCGCCTACGTCGCCCTGCAGGCTCATGAGGGTTCTCCTAAGTTCCCGTAGCTAATTATAATGGCTGTAAATCATCATGTGTATTATCTTATGATACATCCGAGCGCTGTATGCTGTAAAGCCTGTAACGTAGATGTTACATTATCAACGACCGTATTGGGGTTATCGGCTAGTAGCTAACGTTAGCGCTAGCTAGTAGCACGACATAATAAATGAACGCGAGCCGACCCGCGGGACTGCGCCCAGCAGAGCCGCCCTGCACTGCAGGCTCATATGACAGCTCTTCTAAATTCATGCAGCTGTAATAATGGCTATATGGCTGTAATTCATCATGTTTATTATCTTATAATACATCTGAGGGTTGTATGCTGTAAAGCCTGTAACATTATTAACATCTCTGTTAACATCTCTGTTCACAAGGGAAGAAGCCTAGAGTAAGAATAACGTGTGTTGATCTACTGTGGAAAAGAAATGGTTCGCGTTTGTTTGTTTACCATTTTCTGCAACAACTGAATTCCAACGGGACTCCAGCACAAGACTACAGCTAGCCTTCAGTAACGCGTGGCTTACTGTGCAAGCCACAAGCATCATTTGGACCATTTCCATGTAGTTACATAGTCACTGATATGGTCATAACTACTACAGTGCTCAATTACCCATTTTTGAAGGGGAAATAAACTTGACCTGTCCTCTGGAGGACAGCTTGGCCTGCTAGCTCGGCTAGCAGGCCAAGCTAGCTACCAGCAGGATCGAGACAGTTGACAGTACAAACTTTGAACGATTTCTTCCCAATGCAAGTTGAAAACACATCTTGTAGTCACGTAAGGGCCCTGTTCATGTTGCACAGACATTTTAATTGCATTTGTGTCTGTTAAGAGGCACAAATGCACTCTTTATAAGATGCCGACAACTGGCATTTTAGTTAACTGGGAGCTCTGGACGTAGCTGCAGCAACTCCAGTTTGCTAGCACCAATGTTGCTCTTTTTTTTTTTTTTTCCTATCGACAGTACTCGGAGATATATAGCGATCAAGATTCAGGTAAAAATAGGCCGGAATTGTCCTTTAATACATCCATGGTCATGGTCTCTCTCTCTCTCTCTCTCTCAATAAAATGCAGAGGAGAAACGAGCATATGTCTTCACAAAAATTCTGTTGAGTGTTTGATGGTAATTTATTTGTGTTTTAGAACGTAATCAATGTGAAACAATAGTAAAATAAACTATTTCTCTCGGTCTACTGTACAATGACAAATTCAAGTACAACACACTTGGTCTCAACTACTGCCAGAAAACGCTTAGTTATGTTCTGAGTGAAGAGACTCTCTCTCCACCATACATATAAAATAAGAAACAGTGTAACTGTTAGACATACAGGAGAGAAGCCAGTCATTTGAGTTTGTGGCAAAACCTTTCAGTGCTCGGCTTTCATTTTGTGACTTTCGATTGAATAAAGGACTACTTTTCCAGTCTTATTTCTTCATTGAAGTTTTCTGTAAAAATAGTGTTAAAATCTCGTCTCGATCTTGTGAGCCCAATCTCGTGTCTCATCACGTCTTGTGAACTGGGTCCCACCCCTAGTGTGCAGTTCAACAAAATAAGAGGCTGTTGCATGTTAGTGGTTTCCCTGTTTCCAATTGTAGGTAAAAACACCAATATCAGTCCAAAATATCAGCAAGCCAACACTTTAGTCTCTCCCTGTCTAACAAACAGGCTTCATCAGATACCCAGACTGTGTGATCAAACACTTTATGCGAGCCACTGATCACTGAATGGGCCACCATACAGCTGGGGAGCGTTCAAAGGCTAAGGTAGGTAAGTGAGGTATGCTGGCTGCAGCTGAACGCTCTCATCCAAATATACAGCCAGACAGACAGGCAGGCAGGCACGCACACACACACACACACAAGTGGCACATTCCTTCTATGACATAGTGCTGCCCAAATAAGGGGCTCAGGTGTTTCTCCCTTTGTAGTTTTACAAACACTAAAAAAGAGACAGAAAGTGAGTAAGACAGAAAGAGAAAGGGAGGGGAGAGATGTGATGTTTTCTTTTTCCTGCCTTGCCTGTGAAACCCTATCCCTCTTTCATTGTGTCAGTCGCTCTTTTGTGTACGTTGCTGATGAGGCCCCCTTGACACTGAAAAGGTTATGGAGCTGATACATGACTCCCATTGAAGATGCTTTTCCTTCAAAACACACACACACACACACACACACACCTCTTTTCTTTGGTTTTCTTATACGCAAGCTTATGTCTCTCAATTTCTTCCTTTCTTCTTTGTTCCCTCTGCCATTTAATCACTTCTCTATCATTCTAACACAGATACAAAGGTCACACCACAAAAAGATACCACAGAAGAAGTGTCGGAAAACACATCACCACAGAGGGGGGGAAAGGCAGGGAAAGAAGAGTGAGAGTATGGAGGGAGAGGTATCCTTTCTCTTCTCACATCTGCTACCATCTGTATGTCCTTTCCCCTGGTGCCTGCCTCTTGTTTGCATCATTTCTTCTCTTTACCCTTGAGTGATATTGTGGTATTGAAATATCTTATTCATATTCAGTTTTCTTGATTAGACCATATTTCTATCATTAAAACACATGAGTTGAGTTTCATCACCTTGAAAAGAGAACTTGCTAACAACCCCCTACCAACCAGATACAGGACACCATACTATAGGTCAGATCCAGAGGGATTCAAGCTCCTCTCCTTATTTTTGGTATATATATATATATATATATATATATTTCAACAAAGAGTACCCCACATCATCTCCAGACTCCATCTGTAACTTGTAAACAAAATAAGACAATCAGCTATAAAACTGGAAATACAGCATCTCTTATTTATGAAAGTGCAAATTACATATATATACAATAACAACAACAACAAATATGTGGACGGGATGGCATGTTGTAACGAGGTTCGAGCACATGCAGCAAATACTTGAAGCCCTATTTGTATTTGTATTTAAAGGCTGGTTAAGCACTGTAGGGAGGAGAAGTTGGGCAGTTTTCTTTTACTCGTCCCAGCATTGGTACAGCTGAGTGATGGCGTCGGATATGCGTTAGCATGTTAGATGTATTTCCACTTACATACCCAACAACTGCTGAACAACGCCGACACAGTCCTCGTCTTATCCACCACTCTCTCGCCTGTACTACTGTAACTGACCCGAAGACCGAAGTTTTCGAGGCCGGGACTGCACCAGGCGGGAGGGCATGACACGGGAGGCTCCAGGCTTCATCCGTACAGTTTCGAAGTTTTCCCAAACTTGCGATCTTAAAGAGGCCGGCGGGTCCTCTACCTCTTGTGGGTCGCCACCACTCGCCATATTCGTCCTTAGTGCTGCTATCTCTGACTAACTCACTGGACCATCGACCTGCAAAAAACTGCATGTTGGCGGTGCTCGGCTAGCTTCAGAGCTAAGGCGGGGCTACAGATTAGGTGTCCCTAGAACACACGTATCTAACAGTAGTTCCGCATTACATTAATTAATTTGCACGCAAGTTTTATTTATTTTTATACCGTGTATTCTCTGTGTAAATTCATGTACCGAACCGAAACGCCCGTACCGTTTCGGTTCAATACGAATACATGTACCGTTCCACCCCTAATATATATTTTCCAACACCTGGACGTACAACAGTCTGCTGTTAAAGCTATGAGCTAAAAGACACAAACTAGCACTGGTCACTGCTGTTGTCGGAAAAAACAACACAGACGGACAAAATGTTGGGTTTACTGGTAAACCTCGTGGTGCAGTCAAAGTTATTGTAAATCAGTTTTTTTCTCATTTTTTCTTCTTTTAAACAGCAATTTACTGGTGAAAGAAGTAATTATTGTTAAAAGTTATTATTACATTTTTAATAATCATTTCAATTCCCCCCTTTTTGATGCTGATACAAAAATGTATCCGATCCGTGAGTTTTGTGATCCGTTGCACCCCTATTTGAGAGGGATGGGAAATTATATTGCAAGCCATTATCTCATAGTTTCATTACTAAAATGTGTGGTATAGTTACATAAGAAATGAATTGCTCCAAATATAGGCAGTTTAAAATATGGCAACTGTATTGTGAATTTCGGCGACCAAAAGCTGATGCCTGGTTGCCAAGCCGGCAACCACTTTAAGAAGTTAATGTTGAGCCCTGGACTCACAGAAAGCTCTGGTGTTCCCCCTTAGATAAAAGTCACAGCAATGCCGGTAAAGCGGTTGCAAGTTTTAAAAATTTTACGCAGACACCGTTCGCTGCAATATAATATAATGGAGCCTAAAGCAACCGCAGTGCGGTTACACTTCCTATGACAGACACGCACAGCAATGTTTTCTATGCCCTTGTTATAGACTGACAGGCTGGAGGTTGGAGGGCAAGGCAACTTTGTTTCTATAGCACATTTCAGCAACAAGAACAAAGCGTGGTCAAATTGATTTAATAGGTTGTAGGGATGGGTTTGGGAGGGGAGAGGGAGGTGTTTTATTTTGTGTGGTGTGTAAACATTCTAAATAAATAACTAAATGTTTTAAGTAAATAGGATAAATAGGTTTGGAATTACTTTTTACAAGTAAAATATATTTTTTGTTGGGTACCGGCACAGAATTTCAGGTATCGGTAAAAATGTCAATGGTACCCAACCCTAGTGACCAGCACATTCCTTGGAAGTTACTAAAATGAAATTATTGTTGGCTATGAAATTAAGAATTATGCAAGGTATGAAGTAAGATTCCTTCCTCAAACAATGACATGGGAATAGTAATAAGCATAATATTACTAGTAGTAAAATGCCTTGATGGGTTTAATTTCTGGAGCAAGTAGTATTGGCAGTGTAAAAAGGGATTATAAGCCTACAATTACAAGTCCATCTCATTAGTCAATTCATCTCCATCTTTCAGGCCTCAGGTAGCCGCCAAACTATTGTACAGCATAAAAACATCATGAGAACATTATTAATTGTTTTCACTACCTGGGTTTTTTAATGATACATAAAAAGGTTTTATAAATGTTTTAATGAATCCTTAAAAAAGGAGCCCCCAGGAACCTTTTTATTTCTTGGGTGCACTGTCTTGGACTGCCCTGCCACAAATGTGAAAGCATTTAATTGCCAAGTCCATCCCAGTCCACATCCCAAACCACTGACCACTGGAACAGCTCTGACTGTATATATGTGCATCTGTGTAAGCAGATATAAATCCAGTATGTGATTATGCGGTGCCTTGGCATCATATCATCCATGATCAATAAAACAGACAGACCAATGAGACTGAACCAGATGGACCACAGCAGCAATTACTGAAGCCTATTATTGTTCCTTACACTTAGTGAAGAGAGAAGCACAGCATCCTAGACAAAATAGACAAATCCAGACCAGAACAGAGTAAAAGAAAAGATAACAACAACAACAACAATAATAATAATAATAATAAAAAAGCCTAATATGCCATTTACTATTTTGATAATAATACATTTTATTTAAAAGGCACCTTTCTTGGCACTCAAGGACACTGTACAGGGATACATACGACATTAAAAGCAGCAAAAAAATAAAGAATACAACAACAATAAAAAAACAGAAACAGGCAGAGCAATTGACATCAAGTGGAATAGGCAGTTTTAAACAGATGTGTTTTGAGTTGCTATTTGAAATGGGGGAATGAATCGATGTTTCTAAGTTGGGGTGGTAATGAATTCCAGAGACGGGGAGCAGAGCAGCTGAATGCTCTGCTCCCCATGCTGGTGAGACTGGCGGAGGGGACAGACAGGTGTATGGAGGAAGAGGATGTGAGGGAGCGGGAGGGAGTGGGACACTGGAGGAGATCAGACAAATATGGGGGGGCGAAGTTGTGGATGGCCTTGAATGTAAACAGGAGGACTTTGAATTGTATACGGAACTGGACCGGGAGCCAGTGGAGCTGTTGGAGGACAGGAGTGATGTGGTGGATGGAGGGGTTCGAGTTATGATGCGGGCAGCTGAATTCTGGACCAGTTGAAGTTTATGGAGGGATTTGTGAGGGAGGCCGAAGAGGAGAGTTAAAGTAATCCAGACGGGAAGTGACGAGACTGTGGACAAAGATGGCGGCTGTGTGGGGGGTAAGGGAGGGGCGGAGGCGATTGATGTTTTGTAGGTGGAAGTAGGCAGACCGGGTAATGTTATTGATGTGGGGTTGAAAGTAGAGATGTTCCAATACCGATACCAGTATTGGTATCGGTTCCAATACTGCCTAAAATGCTGGTATCAGTATCGGGAAGTACTGGAGTTTATGCACTGATCCGATACCACGTAATAAAGCCCTAAAGAAAATCTACGTTAAAAGTAGTTTATTTATGTTCTTTTTCCGTTATAACTGACTGTCAAACTGGATAATAAAAGCAAGTTCTGGGGCGTTCATTGTTTGTTCATGTTTCACAAAGAGTTTAACCTGAGCCAGACCGACAACAAAGATAGAAATCATATCACATCCATACAGGGATAGTAGTATACAGTTGTTAAAACATAATAAAATATATGACACACTGGTATCGGTATCAGTACTTGGTATCGGCCGATACGCAAGTTCAGGTATCGGAATCGGGAAGCAAAAAATGGTATCGGACCATCTCTAGTTGAAAGGATAGTTTGCTGTCAAGGATGACACCCAGACTCTTAACCTGTGGGAGGGTGAAATAGAGGAGTTATCAATAGTGAGAGAAAAACTGTCAGTTTTGGATAAAGTGGATATGGTGCCAATAAGGAGAACCTCGGTTTTATTACGGTTTAATTTGAGGAAGTTTTGGGTAACCCAGGTTTTTATTTCAAAGATGCAATCAGTAAGGGAGGTGGGCGGGAGAGTGGACGAGGGTTTGGTGGAGAAGTAGAGCTGGGTGTCATCAGCATAACAGTGGAAGTGAATGTTAAATTTGATACATTAAGTATACATGTCACATGGGAAGCATGGGGAAAATAAGTAAAATGTAAGCTCTCTCAAGACAGACAATCTAGTATGATGACAACTTATGAGCAAAACAAATAAATACTTAGGCTAAACGCACCACAGTTGTATAGCAGACACATGTTCAAGGATTTCCATCCCAGTGTTTGTGTCTGACAGCCACAGCGAGGCTACATCAGCTTCAAAGCCCTGTAGTGCGATTCCCCCCTAGTTTGCATATACGTTGGGTTTCCAAACCATTCAGTCTAAATACAATTAGTTTCTTTTTGCATTTCTGTTTGCCCCTACAACACTCGCCTTGCCACAAGACAATAACAAACTGATGCTAAGTGGTCTGGGAAGATGTTTCAATAAACATTTTGTTTCTCTGAACTTTGCGATGCCTCTGCTTTCATGACACATATGCACAAACATACAGATGCCCACACACACACACACACACACACACACACAAAATGATTCCTGCCTTACTTCAGAGAAAATCCCATCCCCTCACTTCTTACCACTACATTAACCACCCCCTCACCTCCTTTCACCCCCACCTTATTTCCCTCTTCTCTCATGCTTCCATCCCAACCTCTCAACAATTTACATCCAGAGATTGAGAAGCTCTGGACAATAAAAGCAGCTTAAAAGGACACACTCCCACAATGTTTATGTAAGCCAGCACTGAGCAGCAACTAAACTGAACAGTAAAGAGGCTAATTGTGTTGCTCGCTGGCCAGGTTAGTGTGTCTACATTTATCTCTAGCTGTCACAGTCAAAACGACTTGAGGACAGTCTGGGGCAGATATTGCGTATGTTTGAGTGTGTCCATGGGACGATGTATCCAAGAGGCCTGGGTCTGGGGGCTTTTAAGATACCGCTCAATAACAAAGTTTCTCCAAACAAGCTGTTAGGACGATCAGATTAGACATTAAGGGAGGGAGCATGCTCAAGATGAAAGAGATTCCCCTCGTTGAGGTCCACAATTTGTAACGCAGAGTGATGATACACCATCACTCTACCTGTAGATATAACAAGACCAGTGCGGCAGTGATAGATTAGGATGATGGAGCTCCTATGTGATTCAGCCTATAACCCTAACTCAACAGATGATAAAAGGCAAGACAGTTTTATTTTCAAAGCTAATAAAATGGCAAATATAAATGTATTGTTTTATTTATTTTTTATAAAACCATTTAATAAAAAGGCAAGCTCCATTTGGTTCGGATACCTCTTATTAAGGGGGAATCTGGTAAGACAGCAGCATAACAATACAAAAAACAGACAAAGATATAACAAATCTATTTGCATGGTAGATCCATTTTTTGGACTTTGTATGAAAGATCAGAATGAACAAGGAATGAAAGGGAGTAAGAAACCACAGAGATTTAAAAATAAATAAAAAGGTTCCACTGTGGAATTTAACAGTGCTTATCTCAAGACCCATATTTAGCCTAAATAACTAGAAATAGCAACTGCCAGCAGGTAACAAGATCAGGTGCATGAACTACTGTATAGGGATGGGCTAATTCATCTCTGATTTAAAAATGTTTGAACTTGACAAGGGTCTTAAATCTCAGTCTAGGATCAAGATAAACAAGTAAACGGTGGCAAATATTCAAAAGCCAGCAGTTTTGACTCATAACACTACCACATTTAAGTCCAAGACATGTGCTTAGCTTTTAATTTATTCAGCTATGGTAAGTTTGAAGTATGGAACTGCATGATCTGGATCTATGCCTTTTTAAAATATCAAAATCAGTCATCGGCATATTTCTGTTGAGTATGAATGTTACAAGCAATAATGTAGTTTAATGAGTCTGGGCCCTGGAGTTACGAGAACAGATTTCTCTGATTTGGGACGCTGGTGAGTTCAGGCTGTTGCATGTCAGTTGAATAGCAAATACAGTATGTAGTTCATGTTCAGACTGGCAATTGGTAAAAAGACATGTTAAACAGATGTTGATCCTGGTATAAAGGCTTGTTGGGAGAGGTTTCATCCCCTAGCACAGCCACATCCTCTGGCCTGATTTGACACACACACACACACACACACACACAGAGTGGGGGGACCTAACTACAAATCTCTCCAATCACACATAGTTTCATCTGCATGCCTTTCAACAAGGATTACTTCATGTACACAAGGTCTCTCTCTCTCTCTCTCTCTCTGGAGCTGCAGATAGTTTTGAGGCCTGCGGGGTCTGAGGTTGGTGCTCATCACACGATCAAATACACAACAGAGACTCAAGCCTGTCTGCCTAGCATTGATTTAAAATGTGTTTCCTGAACTAACAGTGCTGGAACACTGTGGTTCCTATAGTGGTGAGTGGGAGAGAAGAGGAGATGTTGCTGTAGCATTCAAACACTATTTGCTCATAGTTTCAGGGGATTTAAAAGTAAGTTCTGTTAGAATATGTTCAGAGTCGATATATGGGTGTAGGCTATGACCTCATCACTACCAGCAAACACACACCAAGCTCAGCACAGCATTGGGGACGCTGGATTGCTGTGTCCCAGCATGCAGCCAATTTCCAAACCAGGCACCTCCAGACATTGCAAGAAATATACCATCAAGTGAAATGAGCCCAAAGCTTAAACATTAGCATATAAACAACAGAGTATCAACAGTGCACTGACACTACAGTATGTGGTTAAAAGGTTGGAGTTGAATGCAGTAGAGTGCGGCAGCAGCATAAACCACAGAACAAGAGGTCAGCATGATGCAAGCAAGTAGACACATTTCTTCTGAAGTAAGATTCCACCAATGCTTAGCTGAGTGTTAACTGTGGAAAAAAATATGAATGTGAAGAAAAGTGAGTGTTGAGTGGGAGGGAAAAATGTGAAAAACCATTCTTGAAAACACACTGCTACATCCATAAAGTCAACATGGCATTGTTACCATAATGTCCATAACACTGAGCCAATAACCGCCCACAACAACAGCAACAATCTCTAGGCCAAGGCCAAAACCAATCCAGCCCCATTAAATTTATAATCAAATGTATTACTCAAACATGATGAGTATTCGTGACGTCAACTGCTTCAATGCACACACAAACAACAACCAAAAGAAAATTTAAACCACTACAACTTAAATTAATTCACATTAGTAGCATCTGCAGCAAGCAAGCAGAAGACAAGTGCACAAAGCAAACACCATGACAGCACAATTTACAAGTAGTAGTAACTTGGGTACTTAGCTAGTTGATGTGAAGCAATGTTGATGTTGGCATCTCATTCAGCAAAACGTCCTTTCGGGAGAGTAACTGCAGTCCCAAGCTAGCTAAAACAGCACAGGAAACTCCCTTTGCATTTCAAGCAGCATTTGAGGCCCACCTGACACCATACATTCTCACTTTGTTGTGGGGGACACATTATTTATCCGATAACTTTGGCGTCATGAAGCGATACAACACAAGCTAGCTTTTTATTGAATGCAACATTGCGCAGTTTCACCATATGTCAATGAGTTTCACGGCGGAGTAATTTGCTAGCAATACTGGCAATTTAGCAGCACCGGAAAGGCAGAAGAGTGGGCGGAGAAATGACGGTTTATTAACCGCCATTTTGCAACAAGGTGTGTGTTAGTTGCAGTTTTTTTATAAAGTTGGAGCCAGTACAATAGTCATAATAGGTCATTATAATCTTTTAGTTATAATACAGAGGGTGTTTTTGTTTGTTTGTTTTGTCCTTTGGTAGAACCCCACATGGCCTTAGGAAAGAGGGAACAATCTAAACGTGTTTGAAAACATATTTAACAATATTCGAAGCACCCCATATAGCAATGAGTCGGCGGTCCACCAAGGCGTAATCGCAAACACGTTTTCCGGCGCACCGCCGACGGCAGCCGCTTTTTAAAAGCGGCAGCCGCCTTCCTACCGCCTTTGTTCCGCGGGCCAACCGCCGTTCCGCCGCCGTTATGCCGCCGTTATACCGAAGGCGGCCCTTTCGCGGCCCGTCGGAGGCAAACGCTGTTTTCGAGCGATCTGCCGCCGCTTATTGTATATATATATATATTTAATATTTATAGCATGCAGTTTATCAAGAATAATGATTGATCAAACCAGACAAATTTCCATTTGGCGTTTTAATTC
The DNA here is from genome assembly GCF_031162955.1 of Sander vitreus. Taxonomy (NCBI): domain Eukaryota; kingdom Metazoa; phylum Chordata; class Actinopteri; order Perciformes; family Percidae; genus Sander; species Sander vitreus. The sequence continues at coordinate 15,950,783 of NC_135870.1, forward strand.
CACATTTCAAAGTGCAGTAACTGTCATTGAAACAAGATATGTGTCAGAAAAAAAATAGAAATATATATATATATATATATATATATATATATATATATATATATATATATATATATATACACACACACACACACACACACACACACACAAAAGAACATGCATGTTTCCAATTACATTTTGGTTAAAAAAAAACAGCCTTACAAGCAAATTATAACACTTACAATAATTGGTAATAATATAAAGAGGTCAGCTCTGGGATGAAAAGAATTACCAGTAAACATTATAACAAGTAATGAGGATATTTGGTACCAAAGAATGTGCAGGATACCAAATAAATCGAGGTAGGTATAACATCACATTTCAAGCCATTTCTAACAATAGGATAAGTGGTAATAATTTAGAGTAAAGCTCTGGAGTAGAATAGACCATTATACTGTGTTGCATGATAGACTGCAATGTACCTAGTATAGAAATATAGGCTGCCACACAATCTTATATGTATTTTAAGTGGTGGAAGTACATTTACTCAAGTAGCCTACTGTAGCCTACTTAAGTTAGAATTTTGAGTTACTTGTACTTAGGTATTTCCATTTATGGTACTTTATACTTCTATTCCACTACATTTCAGAGGTAAAAAGTACAGTAAAAAAAAGGTAGCTCCACCAACTACCATATTAAATAATGCATGTTAATAAAAATCCAACAGCGGCGTTACCAACTGGGCAAAGCTCCAGGGCCCCTCACCCTCAGGAACCCTAAAAACACCAGGTTCATTGTGTGTTAGTTGGTTTGTGATCATTTTTGTAATTAAAATTTGGTTTGGAAATATACAGTTGCCTATACCCCTAAAGCACAAGCATCTAAAAATGATATGGGCCTTAAGGCTGGTTCTGGAGTATTACCTGTTTTGTCTACCAGGGGCCCTGTTTTAAAATGAACATGCTGGTCAAGCAAGGGGACAATAATGCCCACAGATAATTTTAGCTACCTAACAGATTAATCAAATTAATTCAAATTCTACTTTTTATTAATAATCTGAACAATTAATCAACTGCTTATTTAGTTCTTACACGTTGGCTACATGCATGCTCACCGACCTTATCAAACATGGAATCCACAAAGTGTGTGTCATCATCAAATAGATTCAAAAACATTCACTCACCAAAACAGATTATCGTCGTAAATAATTAAATACCCTCCATGTCAAATTGCATGCAAGGCCAGGCAAAACAAATTGTGTTTGTTTTTTTCCAGGGAAGACAGACTATCCCAGTAGGGAGCAGGGATGGAGGCTTATTGTGGCTGGAACATGCTGGCTATCCTTCAGCACTCTGGGTAAATGCTGGCAGTGTGACAATAGACCATCTTGAGCTGAGGAGGCTGTCACCTCAGCACTTATCAGGATGTAAATCTTCATGCTCTCTCTCTCTCTCTTAGACACATACACACACACACACACACACACACACACACACAAGAAGGTAACAATTCGGACAGCACACAAAATAAGTGATAGCCCATTCTTTTTCACTATCTCCACATCTGGCCTCTGCTGTGGGAGTGACAGTTCTCTTTAGATATCATCCAGCCTGAGAGCAGATAACAGCCTGTCTGAGTGCTACTTGTTACAGGATGAAGACACCCTCATCACACACACATGCAATCCCCATCTTCATAAATCTATGGTCTAATCTACTCCATCTCTGTAGGCACCACTCCCCTTCTAAGTACCTCCAGTTCACTCTCCGCTGATGAATAGCAATCAAGTGCCGCTTGTAGGTGAAAATATTACACAAACTGATATTTACATTTCAGTCATCATCACAACCCTCATGACAAACTCATGCGATCCCATTCTGTTGCACAGGGACACTTTGAGGTTGCAGAGGTGGCTTTCCTAACCAGCGTGTGTACCTTCTTCCCACTATCCCTCATCAAGGCAGAGCTATTATGTTCATCTCATAGCTTCATTTTTGGAATAGAAGACATGCTCATTGCATGACACTGGTGGCAGGACAGCAAAAAGAAACCACTTCCTAGCTGCATTTCAATGGCTTATCGTGACTTCTTTTAAGTAGTTATACTGTTATCTTGAGGTCTTCAGCTGCATTTAATTTCCATCCAATCAAAGTGCTGATTGCCAGATTCTGATATAGCTAAAATTATTTTGCACAAAGTGTTTACATTATTTGGTGTACCCTCTGTGACGCAGCACTGCACAGATGAAGTATGTGTGCGAGTGTGGATACAACTCCTTCCCCTCATGATCCTCGATCCAGGTAATTGCTAAAGGTATTTGAGTTTTCAACCCTGCCGGTCTTACCATCAAAGCTGTGGTAGACCTCAGAGAAATCCTTGCAGATCCACTTGTTTATTATCAGGAAATTCAATTGCACCTTTAAGAGTGTGTCAGGGAAGGAATGACACACTCAGGCAACATCTAGTGTAAATACAAGTTTATTAGGGATGAAAATGTTTCATGAGAAACAACAGGGAAAAACATTCACAGTACATTTCATCATTTCATCGCCCTAACATGGTGCACTGAAACACTGTCAACTTCAAAAACCCCATTGTTGCTCTGCACAAACATGGTGCCTCTTTACAAAAATACTTTCCTTAAGAAGGCGAAAAAAGATAAGGGGCACATTAGCAAAACTATTAATATTCTTTATCTCCCTTAATTTGATCAATACCTCAAAAACAGCAACAAGCCACAAATGTTAAGCAAACATTTCAATCTAATAGTCCCTAATGACTGCAATTGTGTAAATTGACGTGGAAGAACAATAACTCCTCTTGAGCACCAATGACATCTGCAGCTCTACACTTGCATAACATACAGTCAACTAGCCAGCGGCAAACTGAGGTCTAATGGTTAAAAAACACAATGTGAACACAAAACAGAAGGCAATTGGTCAGGTTTAGGATTAATGAGAGCTGACTGATGGTCTGTTAGACATCCTGTGGTCATTTCAGTCAAGGGTTATTGGTCAGATGAGGGTCCTCTGGAAAGTTATTGGTCGTTATATGGAGAGGTAGGATAGTTGTCATGGTCAATGTATTCGGTCCAAGGACAAAACTATAACAACTAACTTCTTACAGTACTTATTATAGATTTTAAAAGTAATGAAAACTGCTGCCCTGTCACCTCGTGACCTATTGTTCCTCAAACCTGGTACCAGGAAAACTTCTTACTAATTCTAAATCTACTGTATCAGGACCATCAAAACTGTGGAAGGTGAAGTGATTAACAGGATGGCAGCAATCCAACCTTAGTCAAAAATTAAAACCCGATGGACTAGGTTTCTGGTGATATAGTTATTGGTTAGTTAGGTGTAGAGTGGGAGCTACTGTCATTTTGTCAGTGATCTTTCAAGAATTACTTTCAATAATTAAGCGGTTTAACAGCAACCAGTCCATCTATATTTGTGCCCAATCTATCCAGATTGAGTTTAAAAGGGGAAGTTTTGGCACAAGTTTATGTTTATGGCAAAGGAAAAAAAGGGACAAGATTCATTTAGAAATGGATAATAATAACGTTGAACAATTCATGTATTCTGAATGTCATGACTAATTGAATGCAATGTTGCTTTAGACTCTTTACAAAACAGCTAGGTTAACATCTGGCCCTAGTTTACAAACAGTGATCCTTAATTTCCCTCTAGAAAAATAATGAGGACTCACATATTGGAGTGGATGGAGCCACATTCACTTAAAAAAGAAAGAAAAAAAACCACACTCCTTTACCGCAAAGACCAAAGGCTAGTCTCAGAGCACATGTACTGTAGCATCAGTACCACACAGGATGATGTGATGCACCTGGTTCAAAAACATCATAAAATCCATTCAGCTATCAGAGTGTCTGTTTGTGGGAGTAGTTACAGTCTTTACTAGCATTACATGACAGCTGTGGTCTCACACTTAAAAATAAAAAGCTAAGATCCATTTGGTTGATTGCCTTAAATGCTTGATAGACAAGGTTTGAATGGATCTTTAATGTTTTTGGATCCATGTGTGATTGCTGCACTAGAGGCATAGGTGGAGGTCACGAGTGAAAAGAAAAAAAGAAAATAGCTAGAGAAAAACTAGATTTCTAGATTTCTATAGTCAGCTATAGCTTCTAGAATGAGATTTTCTAGGTTTATAATAGTAATTAGACCGATACAAAAATCTCTCAATACCGTAAAAACGGGAACTGAAAGAACTTTACAAAAATGGTGCACTATCCTGCTTTTTTTCTTCTTACTTGTACAGAAAAATAAGGTGCAACATTAGCATTTGGGCGATTAAATCTATCAAAGGGAACAGCAAATTACCTTATAATAATAAAAGGAATCTCTGGAGAAAACGTTGGGGAAAACACCTAACAGTGTGGAAAAACATGAGTGCTTTAGTCTCATATCTCTTTCTTCTGGTTTTCACCTTTATAGCTCAGCTTTTGTTTCTTTTTAATTCCAATTCATCTCAAATTTTCTTTCAACTATTGACTATTTCCTAAAATATCTTAATAGAGAATTTTACAACAACATAATGCATCTACATTTCATTGTTGTTTTACATTAATATAGGTGTCTATAATGAAGATGACACTGTCGGTTGCTGCCCAGATTACACAGACCACATACATTTGTTGACATACCCTTCATTTATTATCTAGAAATAAAAGACATGCCTGTAAATCTGGATCTAACTACATCACTACAGTGGAAGCACTAATAGAAGAACTACAATATCTGCATTGCTTGGATCCTACTGCACAAGGGCTTTTTTTTTTTAAATTTAATTTGTATTTCTTTTATTCATAGATGATAGGAAGGGTGTGCCAAAAACATTTTGAAATCAGCTTTACTTAATTGGCTGAGTCACAATCGGACAAAGATCATCTTAATGTGGAGATATTTTTGGAAAAACTTTCATTGTCTTCGACCTTCCTCGCTCCATGTGTGCTCTAAGTGGAGGTGTCCGCCTTACTGGCTCTGGGACTCGCGGACCTTGGCTTGCAGGGCATCACAAGTCTTCTTGGCGTCGCCTAGCAACATCGCAGTGTTGGGCTTGTAGAAGATGGGGTTGTCAACAGCTGCGTATCCCACACCCAGAGAACGTTTCATTACAACCACCTGGAGTGGGAGGAAATACACACACACACACACACACACACACACACACACACACACACACACACACATTAGCCTCTAATTGGACAATTAGATGTAAAAATACTGAAGAAGCTTTTAAAAATAATTTTAAAATTCTGTTTCAAGCTATGCCAACTTTTCTGAAGTAAAACCAGAAATTCACCCTCATCCCTGGCATTCTCTCCTTCTCAACAACCTCTGTCTATTGACCATGGATCTAGAAATAATGCTGGGATGTTTGCAATTTAACAGCTGCTGTATTAACACATTTACATTGATTAAATAAAAAAATAAAAAATACTGAGCATCAATCAATTAAATTTAATTTAATTGATTAAATTAAATTTAATCAATTAAATTAAATTAGGTTTAATTAAACCTAATTAAATTATAACCTGAAACTCCTTCATAGTTTGTTTTGGACAACATGAATTCAATAAAGATGTTTGATTTCAACAAAAGTCCAAAGTTGTGTATAAAAAAAGTAGTTTGTGTCATGACTCATGTATGCATAACTGGGCACTTAGGAATGACTGTTTAAAAGCATTCGTGTGATTTTTTGTAAAACCCAAATTTTAGTCCTTGTGCGTTTTTATCTGTGCACCTGTAAGTGTGTGTGTGTGTGCATCCACATGAGTGTGTGTGGTTAGGTAGAATGTCCTCTTTGATTTCCCTGGGGGAAAGTGTGTGGAAACAAGTGGGAGCGCTGTATAAATCCCAGATCTCGGAGCGGTGCCAGTGGGATGCTCCGAATGTCGTCATTCCACAGCGACACAGCCACCACTAATGGGATCAGGATGGGACTGCACCTGGAACTGGAAAAATCTGTGTCTATGTATGCGAGCCTGAGTGTGTTTGAGTATGTACTTCTTTAGGTTTGTGTGCGTGTCTTCAAATGGAGGCCCCTCTACGGGTGTGGACTCCAACATTCAGTTGTGGCGATAAAAAGCAGGCCAGTTGTAAAATCTTCCATTCCTCTCCATCTTTTTGGGCTTTAGGACAACATCATTATCACACATGCATGTACCAGATGTCTCACCTGCTTAGACTTCCAGACCTCCAGAACAGGCATACCAGCAATGATAGAGTTAGGATCTTCCTGGGAGGCTGAGTTCACTGTGTCATTGGCACCGATCACCAGGACCAGGTCGGTTTCTGATTGGACACCCAACACATTTAAATCAGATAACAATGCTTTTACCTCATCTTTACGGGATTTATTAGTTTTGGCCTTTGACTCCATGACGTTATATCTTATCCAATCTTTCGCTTATCAACTCAAATTATATCACTTTAGTCTTGTTGTCACTGTCAGGTTACCAGGCAACCAGCGGAGACTCCAGGAAGTCCTAGCCAAGAAATAATTCCACAACCTAATTCCCCATAAAACCACAACTTGTCATTTTGATACTTTGATTTGAGTACAGCTTGAACAAATGATATATAATGTATTCATTTGTGAGCTTTAGCAATGCTGGTCAGCACATTGTTTTTTTTGTTTTTTTTGGACTGAGAGGACTAGCCGTTGTCTCTAGCTGCCAGTCTTTATACTGAGCAGATCACAATCTTGTCATCTAACTCTCGGCAAGAAAGCGAATAAGTCCATTTCCTAAAATGTCAAACTATTCTCTTAAAAAAGGTATACTATGTAACATTTCCACATTAAAAGGTTCTAAAAACGACTAGAACTATGTTATTTATTATTATAATATATCAAATTGTAATTATCCCAAATGTTTTCAACAATGTTAAAACCCAGAGAAGTCTGTAATTTGAATTTAGGTAACGGCCCATTTCTATTACATTTGGTTAGTGTTATCAGAGAAACAAGCTGAGAGAATGTAAGCGGCAGCTTGGCTTCCAGCCCCTCCGCCGACAAGCCAAACAGTGTCGGAGAAACACTGATTTTTAACGTGAAACTGCTTTATTCAGTATTTTTTTTACCAGTTTTTATAACCTGGTCCTTTGGTTTTGGAGAGGAGGGGACCACATTTGGCTCCTGGCAAAAACCTCATGAACAATGAATACTCAAGGAATTCTAACCGGGAGAAGCTGACTGCAATGACGACAATGGTGGTGAAGACAACAAATCCCAGATCCCAGATCCCAAGCTACTTCACAACATCACCAATCTGCGTCTTTTCTTATTGTTTTGATTGAGAGACCCCTAGCGGCAGATAAATGACATATTGTACGTTTAACTTCACTCTCTAAAAAGCTGAAGCAAAATCAAACATGTTGGGTCCCAGTAATTCTGGATGAATCAGTCAAGAAATTGATGGCAGGTACAGTATGTAAAAGACAAGAGAGGACTGGATCTTACCGGCAAAGTCTTCATTAATTTCCTCCATTTCCAGGACAATATCATATGGGACACCCGCTTCAGCCAACAGCACATTGAGCTGACCAGGCATACGGCCAGCCACAGGGTGAATACCAAACCTGTAAAAACAACATTTAATGAGTACTTTAACACGGTCCCTCCTCTAATCATGGAGAGGGGAGATCGGATCAAAATGAATGGAGTCGGGCAGAGAAAGAGACAATAAGATGGAGATTTTTCACAAGTGGAGTTGAGAGACGTTGTGTGATTATAGTCTGGTTACTCACACACTTCCTATTGCACTCCTTGACTATGTATTATTTGTTGAGTGTGTACGCATGTGTGTGACTGGATATACAAAGCTCTCAAACTCAATTAGCCATGTCATGTAATCAGGGTAGGAAATTACCACCAGCCACTGAATTCTGGTGGCTGGCTCTCTCTGACCGATTTGGAGATTTATTTTCTGTTATGTTGGACGAGTTTAGGCTGATTCAGAGTGAAAATGGTCTGTCGGTTCTGGGCCTTATTAGTGACTGTGGCTGCCGATTGAAAAAGTCCTTTTCTGCCCTTCATGTAAATCCATACCATTTACATGCATTAGAGGACAGTGGGAAGTTGCTTTGATCTTGGAGAGGGCAGCGGAAGTGTGTTGTGCTTCCGAACCTCATACGGTCAATAAACTGTAGTGTGTAAGGAAGAGAGTAAAACAGCATATGGTTCATTCAGACGGAGATAGATAGATAGATGCATTAAAATACAGAACAGAGAAAAATTGGAGAGAAAGAGTAAGAAATCAGGGTGAAGAGTTGATTTTCTGACCACCCACTTTCCTCTAATCAAGTACAAATGCTCTAAGTAGCAGCAGCTGCAACAGCCAGGATCAAACGACTGAGGCAGCACAATTACACAAGCTTCCGCTGTACCTTGTCCTTCCTCTACTCTCTTTCGCATTTCCCTTTTTTTTGTTCTTTCTCCACAAACAGGTCTCTTCCTATCTGTCCCATCTTCTTGTCATCAAGCCCAAAACCACTTCTTCTTCTTCCTTCATGGCTCAGCTTATATCTTGTAGTGGGTAAAAATGTGACTTTATTTCCTCCTCTTCTTAATCTACATGTACATCCATCTATACTGTATTATCTATCTACATATATAACTATCTAGCTATTCATCTGTAGAAATTACAGTTGACTGCTTATGAACACGCCTTGTACTACTTGTATTTCACAACTCTGTTTGCCTGAGAAACAGTAGTTACTGTAGTTTATCCCATGGACTGGGTGAATACTCAATTCTGATTGGCTGCAGTGTGTCCCTAAAAAAGTGTCATAGGACACCTACTAAAGGAGTTCAGGTGAAACGGACTATTTACCGTTCTAAATAATGCGTTACATTAAAAGAAAAAGAAAATGTAAATCTGATTTCCAACACTGTGTGGTGCTTCAGTGCAGTGTTGCCAACTTAGTGACTTTGTCGCTAGATTTAGTGACTTTTCAGACCCCCTAAGTAGCTTTTTTTTACCTGACTTTCTTGCCAGCATCTTTAAGCATTTTCACCAACTCAGCGATGGGGTACTGGGCCTTTGCAGCACAGAGTCCATAACCTGAAAGATTAAAACAACAGGTAAGAATTAGCGCCACGATTTACCTGTCCAAGACACATTTGTGATATCTGAGACAAAAACTCATGTTGTTACAGATACATTTTCTGATTTTATAGTAGTAAAATTATGATAGTAAACTATATATCTTCTAAGTCTTGTGAATATGTCACTCTCAGCTCTGGGAAATTGTGATGGGCATTTTTTGCTACATTTGACTGACAAAACGATTTATTGATTAATTGAGAAAATAATCTGAAGACTAGCTAATCGATAATAAAAATAATACCTTTAACTTTACCTAACCTTTACCAACCCAGAAATGGTGTAATATGCTCAACAGCACATAAAACAATGACAAGTATTAACCAAAAGTTACTATGCTAACAGCAACAACGCTAGTATTCGGGGCACAGGGAAAGTAAAAAAAATCCCTTATTATACCACTAAAAAGGCTCAAAATATCACCACACTTCTACGGTAGCATAATGAGGGTCCCTAAATGTTAACCGAAGCATTGAGAACATTGTAAGTGTACAAAAAAAGATAGATTATAAAGACAGTCGCGTTCTCGTATACAGGCGGCCGCCGTCTTGGGAGCTACGGTCTTTCTAAACTATCTTTTTAATAAACTGTCTGTACACTTACAATGTTCTCAACGCTTCGGTTAACATTTACGGACCCTCATTATGCTACCGTTGAAGTGTGGTGATATTTTGAGCCTTTTTAGTGGTATAATAAGCAATTTGTTTTTACTTTACCTGTGCCCCGAATACTAGCTAATCAGCGATCCGCGCTAGCTTGTTTCAAGCTACAAACACATTCGATTAGCATGAAAACATGTCCCAGAGAACGGCCGAGTGGGTACACGTCTGTTATTAACCCCGAGGTTCGTTGTGCGCCAGAATTGTCCTTTAAGGAAAGATTTACCATACTGAGGTGCCCTTAAGTAAAACATTATACATGCTCTGCACTGAGGCTGACCGCCCCTTACTGCAACTTTATTATGGTTTAATGACTATGTTATCGATGCTGTAAGAGTTCCAGATGATGGATTGAACGATAAATAAGACCAAAAAGTACTTCTCAAATATATATGTATTTCAACTAACCACTTTCTCTTACTGTGATACTTTAAATCATAATATTAACATTCAGATTACATTCAGCCTTTTAGAAGGGAACTGGCATTGAATTCTATACACAGTATATGCTTTTTTTCTCCAAGCCTCAGACTTCTTTCATGTTTAATATTGCTAGTGTGTGGGACTTGATTTTTATCAGAGCGTCACACACACAAACACACGTCAAACGGTCCAGTGGTGTTTACTAGCCTTGTCACAACAAACAGTCAGGATCTATCTTGTTACATCCCACCAGTCAAAATGACAAGGTTTCAAACTCAGCATAAAGAAAGGAGGAAAAAAAAACTCTACAAGAAACATTGTTGACTGTCTGCAGTGCAGCTTAAAAATGTAATGGTTTTCACCTTTTTTTTCCTCTCCATCACAGTTATTTCATTACTCGTGCTTCAAATATTCTCTCTGGAGTTTCTCCTGTAAGAAAAACAAGTGGACCTAGGGCATGCGGACATGGGCCAGACGAAGCCAGGAAAACACTTATGTTTATCAGGCAAAGTCTTAACCGTTTCCACAGATGTCAATCAGGCAAAGTGACTGTGACGGCTCCAATTAGGGAGACTGGTCAAAATGGAAAACAAGGGGGCTGACTGAAAGCCTGCGCTGGGTAACAATACTAGTCTGACTGCTCACTACAAGGGCGGAGAGAAGAACCATGCATTTATATGGTATGTGTTCTTAAGTCGATGTCGTTAGCAACAAATACCTGTATACATCAGCTGATGTGATGTGTTAACTTTTAATACATATACTTGTTATGTCACTTTATTGATGTCTGTACAAGAGCATATAAACTTTGCACTAATGTTTGATACAAATGTTGCAACTGCCGAGAGAATTAACAATGTACTGACAGATGTCTTTCAAATCTCTCAATTCATAAAATTACTTTGACTGGTTCTATTATGATTTGTTTCTACTTATTCTTAACCTCATATTTCACTGGTTCATGTTTTTCTATAATCCTCCAAAGAAATGTCTGGCATGTTAATATTGGTCTTGGTGGGGTGGTGTTTGTAGAACATTTTGAAAAAAGGCTAAAAAAGAAAATCATTTTATTTCCGCTCTATCATTTCTTCCACTCCTTCCAACTCAAAATGTCTTTGGTCTGTTTTTGGTTTCAGCTGTCAGACGTGTTCCTCTTTGTCTTCTGTTGGTCTCAAAAAAGGAAAAAAAATGTTTTTTTTGGATGCTGCTACATGGATCACTTATTTTCCACTTGTATTCTCTTCTCAACCATGTGACCACTTTAATCTCTCTAATAAATTAATAAATATCTGTATGTATGTGTGTGTGTGTGTGTGTGTGTGTGTGTCTGTCTGTCTTTGAAATATCTCATAAACCGTTTATTCAATCTACTTCCACTTGGTTTCCTGGGTAGCCAAAGAACTTGGGGTTTGGAATTTGGAGCAGTTTGAACAGCGTTGGATATTGGATAATAATAAACTGTGAATTAAACTACATGACTGCACAATAAAGGTTGAGAAAAAACGGTTCTGGAGAAAGCTACAAGCAACAATACCACAGGCCAAGCAATCGGGCCGTTCCAAACAAGCGCAATTTGAACGGGCACTGTACTAGTTCTTGTAAATTGCAGAGGCTTCCTCTCAAGAGTTCGTTTTTGTATATAAGCACTCAGCACTGTGACTGGAATCACCAATTTGCAGGCTGGATGCCTTTAGTCTGTGTTTACATGTACCCACGTGAGTAAAACAAATCTTTGGAACTTGGACCAGTCTGGCGAGAGGACTGACATGTCACCGGGCCACACAATGATGGTTTGAAGACAGCACCACCAAGGACCATCATAATAGTCCAAGTGGCAGGTTCAGACACGTATTTAAAGTAAAATATTGAAAACATGTAAAAAGAAGAAAAGCTTGTACCTGGAACAAAGTTAGGACCCGTGCTTTAACCCCGAAAAAGGAACTAGAAGCCCATTTTGTACGTAATATTTGAATTGTCAACATAAACCAAGCATACCCTCATTCCATCTCATTTTCCCTTGACCTTGCACATATACGCTGCACTGTAGAATGTCTATTTACCTGGGACTGACGACCACACAGAAACCTAAGAGTGTGTGTGTGTGTGTGTGTGTGTGTGTGTGTGTGTGACCACTCTACCATGACTTGTCAATTAGCCTAGCAAAATGGTGATGCAACATAGGTCAAGAAAGGGTTAAATAAACAGAACACACACTTCGCTTATGCTGAAAAAAAAAAAGACTGGCAAAGTCAAAGTACCATGTTTTTCCACTCACATACAAGCCCTCTGAAGTGTGTGTTCTTGTATTTGTGTGTATTTTGTGTTCTTACCTGGAGTGATGATTATGCTCTGGGCATCTTTAATCATGTCGACGGTCTGATCCACGTTGACCTCCGTGTGTGTCCCCGTGATCTCCATGGGCTTTCCTGTACCGGTGGAAGACGTGCCGTAACCTCCCAAGATCACGTTAGCCAGTGAACGGTTCATGGCCTGAGAGGGAAGAAACATATTCTGGATTTCTTTTTGTTTTTATGATTATATTACCTTTCGTTTTTACGTCATTGACTGCGTACAGCAAAACACAGCAATCAGAGGAAATTTAAAAGGGAAAATTCCTAAAAACACACATTTGTGACCTGAGATTTTAATTATAACAGATACTCTACAGTGGTAAAGTTAGAGTCCCTCCTGGTGGACAGGAGAGGAACAACCACATGAAACTGTCCTGATCTACAAAACGCATCAATTGACAGCAGTTTTGCAGAGATTCGGGGCAGCGGCAGTACAATGCATGTTTTTTTAAACTTGCGCTCCACTTACCACACACATAATATATGACAAAATGGCTCCGGAGGAGCCAATGAGAGCTCCGACAATGGTCAGCAGGTTGTTATTGAGCAGGAAGCCCTCAGCACACAGGGCCCAGCCCGAGTAACTGTTCAGTACGGTGATTACCACCGGCATGTCAGCGCCCCCAATAGCAGCTGTCAAGGTTACACCCTAAAGACGAGAAGAAGAAAACAGGAGAGGCGTTTCATCCACTGCTGTAATCAGATTATCTGTTTAATACAGTGAACGCCACAGCAAAAAAGATCTCTCCCTCCATAACAACTGGAACTTGCTAGCTTAGTGATGTACTGATTTTATTTTTATTTTTTTAAACACAACAATTTTTTTTCCACATGAGGAAAAAACAGCCTTTCCAGCTTCACTTACATTTTTCACAATCAAATTCACTTGTTCTCCATCGCTCTATCATCTGTGCAGGTTTTGTTTAACAAGGGCCAACTGTAGTTATCAAAGCAGCAGTGGTATCCAGGTGCACATCATAGATTGTTCTAGTTGACATACTGTAGCTTTATTTTTAGGAACTTGAGCAAGTGAAAGAACAGACTAACACGCACAAGAGATGATACATTATACTGTACTTTAAAGACTGATTAGAGATCAACTGAAATGATATTCTGCTAACCTCTCTAGGGATGCACTGATCACTTTTTCTGGGACTGACTCCAGTTGCTGATTTTCCAAGCAACACATGTACATATGCAAAGCAAGCAAAAAAATGAAATTGTAACACGTCACTTTTTTTCATCTTCTTTTTACAGTAGTTACATTAGTGTGTGCGTTCCGTTTGCTCTGCCTGGATTCACCTGATTAGAATCTATTTTCGGAATTGGAGATAAACTACCAAGGCCTATCAAGACTACAGTATATCTAATATATCAGTATATCTAATAAATTTTTTCTAGATTAAAAAAATTGCCAAAAAACGTATCACATTTATGTTGTTTTTGCTTCTCATCAAACAGTAAAAACTGATGTGTGAATCACTGATGGCCTGCCCTGATTGTGAAAGTAAACTTTCATGAAACATGTTTTGTCATTATTTAAGTTCTGATTACGATGACTCTGCAGCGATGGTCGGGGCCGAGCATTTTGAGGAGGAAAAGGAAAAAGTGGTGGATGGAGAAGAGAAAGAGGAGAAAAGTGGCAATCAGAGACATTCCTGTTCATCCCGTTGATTATGCCCAAGGAACAGGGCGACTGTTTAAGTGAGGGTTGGTGAGTGGTGCCTACAACACATTCTCACTCTCACTCACTTGGCATCACTTTTTGACTCTCTGGGTCGGAACGTACGTCATACGCGGAGTTTGCGGGGGGGCAGGGGGAGCACTGCCCCCCCCCCCGGCGGCTGAAGCGGGTAATTGCATTGTTTCATGGCATGACCAGATATTTTATAAATATTTTAAATAACACAAAACAACTAAATGGTGGTAGGTAATACATCTGATTTCATATAGGCCTACTGCTTTAGTAAAAAAAATATTTTTTCAGGGCTCTGGCTCTCACCTGAGACCATTGTAGACGCATATGCAGGATGCAAAAAACGAAAATTACCGTTGCACTAGTCTGGACATCTTACCGTGCCAACGTTGTAATAAAGGTTTCCTAAATGCCATGTATATAAATTTGCTGTCAACTTACTAATTGATTGCGCGTTTTGTGTAGATTTGGACTTTTATACGGTTTATTCCACATTGTTTAAACGGAGAAATGGATCTCCTGATCGCTGTGAATTACTGTGAAATCCGTGTCATTGGATTACGGCAAAATACGGATCTTTTTTTCTCAATGTGTCTTAACGTTTTATGGTGTGACTGCGCTTGGTTTCTGCGTTTGGATAGGCATCTCAACAGACTGGAGCTCCAACACTGATTGTTCACGGTTACATTTTAGTTGAATTTAAGTGTGGGGGCAGTTTGCCACCGTCTATCGCATTCCAAGACAGCCGTGCCATGATTGGATTTCATAAGGGCGAGTTGTCAAATTGTTACAATGTAAATAAAATCTTCTTTAAAAATAAACATATGTTTATTTAGCATGTTTGTTTTGTCCATATGTGCTCGTGCGGTGTTCCCCAAGTGGTAGGCCAGGTCTCAGCTTCTACAATGTTTTTTTGCCCCCCCTGGCTCAAATGTCAAACTACTTATGACGTACGTTTAACTGACATGCGGTACGAGTACGGGTTAGGTTTAGGAAAAGATCGTGGGTGGGGTTACAAAATGTACGTTTCAGTGACGCGCGGGACAAGAACGGGACACAAACCCCGGTCTCCTGGGTAAAAGACCTGTGATGATGAAAATTTGTTTAGATTAGATGAAAATATGGGAGGAGATAGGTTTACAAAGTTTTGCAATTTTTGCAAAAAAGTTGAGTGATGGACTTCAAAATTGCTACAAATCGCACTGATTAAGTTTGACATAGGACTGGACTTATGTGCAAAGTTTGATGAGTTATCGTGCATGGGAACATGGATTTCTTAGGAAGATGAAGAAGAAGAATAAGAATACTGGCAATAACAATAGGGTCCACGCAGCTTCGCTATTATAATAATAATAATAACAACAACTTTAATCTTCAATCCGTCAGTGTTTTTATGCATTATTTGATGTGTGTTCGAGTGCGTGCAGATAACTTTTTATGACATGATTAGGGGCTATTTGACTGCTACTGTACACGCAGAGTTAAGATATTTTGATACATCTTCTTTTTTTAATTTCCTTAACATGAAAGTCAAGGAAGTGTGACAC
This sequence comes from Sander vitreus, assembly GCF_031162955.1. Taxonomy (NCBI): domain Eukaryota; kingdom Metazoa; phylum Chordata; class Actinopteri; order Perciformes; family Percidae; genus Sander; species Sander vitreus. Next base: position 15,966,565 of record NC_135870.1, read on the forward strand.
TTTTTCAAAAGTTAAGCAAGACTTAACAATGGTGGAGACTAATATAATGAGTCAAATACAAGCAGGAACCTGGCAGTTTTACAAAGTCAAGCCTGTTTGCCACTATGGCTGCCAGACTATTAACAGCTCTCTGCTCAACGCTGACTAAATGTGCAAGAAGCCTCTTATTTTACTTTCTTTTTTTTTGTAAATCCCTTTTGCTTACTTTTTCCTCAGATATTACATCATAATCTCACTTCCAGCAGCATGTTTTATTTTACTCTTTTATGCCTTTTCCAATTTCTGGTGTTTATTGAGGTCAACATTCTTACACGTTCTGTCAGCATGTAAGAAAATTCCAAATCTGCAATATTTAAGTGCCGATATTTCTCTTGACCGGCCCAACTGAGTGCCAAAACAGACCGTAGATATACACACATGCCTCATACCATGACAGCGGAGAGAGCAGAGACTGATCCCAGACAAGTGAGGCCTGTAGTGTAACTGGGATCCAGCATGAAGGGAATCATTCCACCAATACTGCCGGCCATAAGAGTGCCGTTCAGAGCATGACGAGCAGGGAGCATCAGGGGAGCACTGTTCAGAATGCCTGCATGGAGAGAAGAAGTAGGGAGAGAAAATATTTAATACAAACACCCCTAAAAACTGCACGTAAACACTTGTGCCTTGCTAAAACAATTTCACAGCTGATTAATAAATAAATACAACAGCGGAAAAAAAGCTTGTATAGCGTTAGATTTATCCTTCAGCAGCCACCACTTGAGACTTGTCATTAACTGAATGTCATGTTCATGCATAATTTGCCCTCATTAAACACTTGCAGTCAACATGGAAATTAGAGTGTGGCTGCTAGGACTGGTGCCAGCACATGAACCCAATGAACTTCTCTTTTCCCTTCACAGCAGGCAGCAGTGGGCATGAAGCATCATACCTTCTTTTGTTGATAACGGCCAAGCTGACATAAAGGGAATATACTATTAATCCTGTTTTGAGTGAAGTTCACTCACATAAATAAATGCACTATGTTCATTTTATTATGCCTACATATTAAAGTGCAAAAGGAACTGCAGCTCACCTTAAGAAAACTGCTGTGGTTTTTAAAAAAAAAAACAATATAATAAAGAGAAGAGAGATAGACATTGTGGGAGCCAGAGCCAATCCAATTCCCAACAAAGGTTTTTGTAATGTATATCATGTAAAGTAAGCCCTATAAAGAGTCAAATACCAAACACATAATAGGCTACATTCGATGTGCTGTTTAGGCCTTCTCTTTGTCTACCTGTGTCATCAACTGTTTGATGAATGTGCTTTATAACACGATAATAGCATTAATGCAATGATGTCTGTGCATCAGCATACTGGAAGTGTACATGTTTGCTCTGCAGGGAATAATAAGTATATACACGACTGTGCTTCTCTCACCTTGCAGTTTGCCATATGCCACCAAAGAGCCACTGAAAGTGACTCCACCGATGAAGGTGCCAAGGTACGCGACTATCTTAGTGAGGTTGGCCGCAGGGTCTGTGGCGAAGTGCGGGTACTCGATCATGTATTCGGCCACACAGGTGAGCACGGCAGCCAGCCCCACCAAGCTGTGGAAGGCAGCCACCAGCTGGGGCAGGTCGGTGATCTGGATCTTCTTAGCAATGGCCAGGCCTAAAGGGGGGGGAGAGAGGGAGAGAGAGAGAGAGAGAGAGAGATAACAAATAAATAAAGCGCATCGGCCCTGAAAGACCCACACACTAACAACATGCAAATCACAAGCACGTGCACACACACTCAGAGGATTGCTGGGAAGTGGGTCCATCTGAGAAGCCAGGTGTTGCTGATGAGGCCAGTTCGGGGAAATTCCATGTTTGTGAGTGGGCCTACACTTTGTGTGTGTGCATGTCCTGCAGGAAGCCTTGCAATATGTTGCTGTATCTGGCAACGAGCATTACTGTCTGTGTGGATAGTTTAGTCTAAGGTTCTGCTTTGTTACTGGAACAATTAGCATTTAAATGATCAAACTGTTCTGATTGAGCGAGATGAAGTGAGTAATACATTCTGCTGACCATTTCGACAGACCTCCTGAGTCTGGCAGGGAGTTAGTCATGTTGTGTTTGGTGTAAACATCACAGAGATGTCTATGAGCTCTGCACACCTGCTGCTTCATCTGGCCAAGCTTGGAATACATGCACACACACACACGCACACACACACACACACACACACACACACACACACACACACACACACACACACACACACACACACACACACACACACACACACACACACACACACACACGCAATCTGCTGCAAAACAATTCTGCAAGTATTAAGAGTCTAGTATCTGCAAGTCTGCCCTCTCCTTCTTTTGACATAAATACACACAGACTCACCAGCAGTACCACCTACAGCCATGGCTGCACTCATCTGTGCCAGGAGCTCAGGACTCGGTTTGAGGGCACCCAGAGTGGCAATGATCCCCCCTGCGACTCCCATCATACCCAAAGCATTACCCAGACGGGCGGTGGACTGGTTGGAAAGGCCAGCCAGGGCACCAACACAGCACAGACCTGAGCCCAAATACATCATCTGGTAAGAGAAAGAGACAAAAAAAGAGAAAAAGAAAAAGGGGGTCATGGACGAGGACTGATGGGCCACAGGATGAGAAATAGGGACAAATGATTTCCTTGGAATGTCCTGTACTACATCTGGGAAAACACAGGGGGTATGGCATAAACATCCTCTCGCACCTGTTCAATGTTGTATCCAGACTGCAGAGCAGCAGCGTAGCCACCGACAAAGACACCACCAGGAAGCAGATAAAGGTAGTTATGCTCTGGAGGATCAGTGGGACGCTTAAACATGTCCAACATCTTCTTAGTCACCAGGAAACCACCTGGGTGAGACACAGAGAAAATAAAAACTCCTGTACTTACAGTGGCACAACATGAGATGTAAAAGCTGCTTTACAAAAAGGAGTAGTAATATATAAGAAAAACCTTTAAATGATAAAACTAAGTAGGAGTACGGGGTGTTGATGCAGGGATGTAAAAGGTAGGAAGTCGAGGCTCCTGAAGTACATGAAAAAATACTTATTTTTAGACAGCAGGTGTTTTAAAGCCAATAGCTAAAAACGGTTGCCAAGCCCAATAACCAATGTTAGGAATTTAATGAGTCTACTTTATGTCAGAGTAAATATTTCAAGTAGAAAACCTCAAAAGTGTCAAACTGGGACCAGACGGTGTCTCATTGCTTTACAGCAGGAGATCACATTTCCATGTGTATGTCTGCCTTTTTTCCCTGTGGCATGATTGTAGCAACGCGCACACACACATGCACCCATACGTACAAGGGTGAATCAGAGGCTAGCACCTGTTTCTCACCAGTAATTTTAGTCGTAGACTGTCCTAGTTAAAACATGTAACATAATCTGACTAATATTATTTTTGCTGACCAATCTAAGTCAATATATTAATATGGAGGAATGCTCATGTATTTTAACAATGCAAAGCCAGTATCCACTCATTTATTTTGATTATTTTGGGTTTTTTATACCCAGAATGGAAATGTCAGAGCATCGGCCAAAGTGATTAGAATTCTGCCTTAGGGGGCCATGAATGCAACAATTTTAAATGGCAATCAATTTTGTTGTTGAGACATCTACTTCGAAACCACTAATGTCGACCTCATCAAGTCAGGGGATCATTAAAGTAATTAGGACTCATCCGCTGGGAGCCATGAATGACAACCTTTCAAGGCAATCCATCCCATTATTGAGATATTTCAACCGGACAACTAACATTGCCATCAATAGAGCCACGCCATGATTGTGGCCAAACTTAAAGGAGCTGTACTTGAAATACTGAAAAGAAAAGTAGCCTGGGTATGCCTCCACACGCTCTCACAGACTGTTCCCCAACTTGTGAAATACAAAGGTTTTGTCGTGGCACTCTGCGTTTGATACCGATGCACAAGGCACTCACGCGCAGCTGGACCGGCTGCCAAACCAAAGAACAGAGAAACTCGGATTACAACACATACAGTAGCTTGACGCCATTACTGCACTATATCTTTACATAGCAAATATTTGTTTGCTGCTATATTAGTCTTCTGTATGTTGCGTACAGAACCTATCATGTGCCCCTGAAATCCCTAGTCATCCATTATTGCAGTCAAAACCTTTCAACAAAAGACTTACAGCTGGTCCTTTTCTAGCATGGATGTTATTTTATTTGAAATCACTTATAAAATCAGAGTTTTACTGATAACGCTGACGGCCTAGGCAATAACCGGAAAATATGGAATCTGATAGCGCAGATTAAAATTCGGATTGTGAGAAAGTGAACATATTATACTCAAAATATTCAACAGACCCAGGTGTTTTCCATGCATTCCCACATCTTACGGCTTGCAGAGACACAAAGGGAACAAGAAGCTACGGCCAGGGACCTGTTCCTCAAAACAGACCCACAGACTCAAAAATGTCAGGGTTTTATTGGAGCTAAATTTCACCATTGTGTTTTGTCCCTTTCCATGGAATGTTTTTTTCTGTTCCCAGGGGTTTATGGGCAATGTGGTAAACCGCTTAAAAATGTGCGTGTGGAAAGGAACCCATGTAGATGATCAAAAATGAAATTAAACTAGGTATGTCTATAAAGGCTGTGGTATTTTAGCATGCTTTGGTTAAGGGAAATCTAAAAGACTAATAGGTGGTTTGAACAGTAATGCCACAGAGCCTAGAGGGCCCTACATTTGTGGCAGGATTCACAGCCTTGCCTTGAACTTAAGAGATGTTGTGGTGCCCTGCATTGCTCACACATAGAACTTAAAGAAGCGTCAGTGGATTTTAACAAACAGGCTGAACTGATCCATTATGCAAGTTAACTATTCATTGAGTTGCATCAAAGTCTCCCCTGGTGTCTAGCTGTGAGCTAACAGGAGAAATTAAAGTTCATGCCTCAGCCCTGGAAGAACACTCTGTTTCCCAGGCCAATTAGAGAGTGATGAGTAGTATAATGACTTCAGGAACACTGTCATTATAATGGGAATTATTAAGGGTAATAGCAGGGATGAATGTGTGTGGTCCAAGCCAGAGCCACCGACTCTGGACTGAGCAGGTGGGTACAGAGGGCAGCTGCAAAACTTGGTTCGAAAGCATGTTATTGTACAATCAATATAAAACACTTTAATCGTTGCTGTAACTGGCAGGGATCACTGTGAGGTGTCTATGTGCGGGTGACTCACCAGCAATGTTGACCGAGGAGATGAAGGCAGCCAGCACAGCCAGTGTCTCAGCAGTAGTTGTTGGGGTGTAGCCACCTCCCATCAGGGACAGACCACCCACAGCCGTCAGACCTGCAGAACAAGGATATTTTAGTATTCATGAACCTCCACTTTGATTATACAGGACATTGCAACATTTGGTGAAGAAACATTAATTCAGTCATAAAAACAGTTCATATTAACATTATTGTTTAACATCTATAGACAATTTTTTTTCATTCTTCAGAAAACTCAGTCTGCTTTCCACATTGGAAAAAGACAGAAATAGGGAAGATTTGGAGATAAAAGGAGAAGGAGCGAGAAAGAGAGGGAGTGTGTGTTTACCAAAAGAGGCTCAGGAAACCTTGATAACATCAGCCCTGTAATGACTTACAGGCAGTAAGATGCAACACACAGCACCCCGGGAGCCTGCATTCACACGGAATTGTGTTTGAGTACAATTTAGGCTGAGTAGCAGGTAGAGAGTGTGTATGCGTGCATGTTTGTGCTTGAAATCAGTAGTGTTAGTTTGAATTTTAAATGAGGCAAATGCGAAGTTTAACCTTCTAACTAGTCTCCTTTTTTACTCTAACAAAGTCGCAAAGAAACCTGAAACCTGAAAGTGTGTCATGATGCCACTGATCATCAATTTTCTCCACAGGCTAATAATAATTAAGTTTTTTTGGGGCTGGCTCTAAAAGCGAGTCAGTCCTTGTAGAGCCCCATGTTAAAATGTCCAAACTTTACAGCAGAATTAAACATGTTTACAGTCTGGTACAAAAAACGGTAGCTAATTTCTCCGTTCATGACAACTGTATGGGCATGATTTTTTTTATTATAACTCACCGTTTAAATTCTATCAATGCTTGAAGTTATGCATAATTAAGGGCGTGTCACTTTGAGTGACAGGTGGCTGCTGACAACAGGAGACTGTAGGCTTAATTCGGTCTGCCTCAGCTCCATCCGCGCTACACCTCTTTGCCCATTTTTGGATTAGTCTGAGTCCTTTAATATTGGGTGTATCTGATACCGAGTCTAATACCTATATTTCCCTACTATAAATGTAGAACAAATATGTATCTGACACATTGAAATAACAGCTATAGCCTTCTCAATTCGGCACACCTTATTTTTCTTGAGCTACTTGATCAAAAAAAAAAAGAAGGTACAGTTACACCATTTAGGCAGAGATCAAAGGCAAGCCTGGCCACCACAACTAACAGATTAGCCAGAAAGAAAGCCAATAGGCATCAGTGGACACACGCACACGACAACTATGACACATACACACATAGAGATGCTGGGTGGGCCAACGTCCTGTAGGTGTAGGTGTGTGACAAACATCAGCTACCAGGCTACAGGCAGAGTGGGACAGTGAATCAGTGCTCTGAAGTAGATTAAAGCATTTCTAGCAGACACCAGATATAAAGATCTGCCTCAATGAGCCACTGGATATGAGACCAGTGTCTGAAGAATTTTAGATGACCCACCAGTCAGAGTCACTACTGGTTGTAACACTATAATCTCCCCATGAAGAATAGAATATAACTGTCCCTCACTAAATTCCAATATGATTCCCTAATGTCTGCAAGAGAGAGAGAGAGAGAGAGAGAGAGAGAGAGAGAGAGAGAGAGAGAGAGAGAGAGAGAGAGAGAGAGAGAGAGAGAGAGAGAGAGTGTGTGTGTGTGTGTGTGTGTGTGTGTGTGTGTGTGTGTGTGTGTGTGTGTGTGTGTGTGTCTTTACAATGCCTGGCACAACAACAGCGTTCCGTTGGTGTCACTGTTTCCATAACCACAGTTAGTCAGTGACAGAAATAATGAAGAAATATGAAGAAAAAAATACCTCCAACGGGAGACAAGGAGGAAAGGAAAACCGTCAAATTAACTTTAACATGTATTCATTTCTTTCATTCGCAATCTCGTATTCTACTGATATTCAGTGATGATCTCATCAATACAATTAAAGAAATCTCATTTTTGGATGGAATTTGACAAACTTGACAGTGTAACAGAAAATGAACTTTAAGAAGATATAACAGGGCAGATTGTAAAAGGGCACAGACCCAGAGGAACAAGTTAGATTGTGTGAAGACGGTAATGTGAAAACAGGGTATAGGTGTGTGTGCATGAGTAAACGAGCAAAGGACTGCCCTGACCCTCAAAGATCACCGACGGTGTGTTACTGCCTACCCCAGTGTGGGTCTTAAGAGTGATCAAAGCCACAAGAACACACACATGCACTTAGCTCTCTAACCTCTTAACCCCACTGTGTTAAGCTGCAGCCAACAATAAGGACACAATCTTTGTGTCCTTATGTGAATGTTTTATTTGGACTCTGCAGAGACTTGCTGGACCGATATGTGACATGTTTAATTCCTCTAGCTAGGTCTTTATTTGATGTTTAAATGTTTTATGCTTTGTTTGACATATTTTATTACTATTACTTACTACGTGTTAGATTTAATGGTGTTTTGTTACCAAATTTATTCTGTTTCATGTTTCACTCTGGTAGTAAATAATAATAAAGTTACAGTCTCCTCTATTACCTCCAGTTTACTGAATTTAATAAAAGTGTTAGTGTCTATGAGGAAATTGATGCTCTAATGTGTTGTTATTAATCTAAATTTACTCTTATCAAAGTTTGCAATTAAAAATAGTCCAAATCTATCTGAAGTCCGGAAACTTAAACTGGTCATATTGTAATTAATCCAGATGAATATATAAATTTAAGCAAACACGACAAAGGCAACTCCAAGCACTGATGTATTGAAAAATATCCATCATCCCATGTATTGCTATAAAGTTGTGACACTTGATCTTTGCTATAGATTTCAGATCATATCGTTTAACCCTACCTTGTGTCTGTGGCAAGTAGGTGCTGTGTACTGGATTGCATTTTACATAAAGGCGATTGTAAAAGAAACACTGAACACAACTAACCTGAGATAGCGTTGGTGACAGACATGAGTGGGGAGTGCAGAGCAGGAGTGACTCCCCACACTGTGTGGTATCCCACAATGCCAGCCAGACCGAAGGTGGTGACGATCTGAGTGAAGGCAGCGTTGGGAGCTGACAGACCCAGACCCAGCAGGGTGGCAGCGCCTGGTTAAAGAAAAAAAAAAAAAAAAAGAAAGCTACTGTTGAAACTTGAGCGCTTGTATATATGGGGGAAGATTATTATTTTTGTAATAATTTAAAAGCAATTGAGATAAATAACATTTAGTGTACAGTATATTTAGAACTAGAAATTGTTATTCCAGTACAGTGGTCCCCAACCTTTTTAGCTTATTACCCCATAACACAAAGGTAACTTCCACTTTCAAGCCTGTGTCCCAGGTTGAATATATCCATGCAGCGTAAGCCCAAAGAGAAGATAGAAAACTATCCAATACTTCACAAAGAAAGAGACAAAACTAGAAAGTCAGATTAAATATCTAATTTTTGTGTAGCAGAAAGGTTTTTTTTTTCTCCTCTTTCCTTTCCTGTTAGCATCTTTCAACCCCTTTGGTCTAACAGTAGCAGTTTAATTGGATCTAGATTATTTCCCCAACTATAACCACATTTTCTTTGACTGCAAGATGTGGTAGGCACTTGACCACCCATGATGTCCTTATTTCCTTTTATTTCAACAGACAGATATAATGAGCAATTAGTCTGTTACATGCCACCAGTGTCTGGTGTAAGAAAAAAAGTTATCAATATCCTCGAGAGTCAAACAAAAAATTATTAAAATGACTACATTACATGCCACGCTAATAAACAATGTAAGCAGCACGAAGCAAGTTCTCACTTTGACAGCTAACACCAGCAGCTGTGTGGTGGTGGTGTCGAGCACCTAAACAATGTGTGAACCGCATTAACTGCATGTGGCGCACTTACACAGAGCGCTGTGTGGCACCATGGGAACCACTTGCTACAGCAGTACTTCAAACACACACTCAGCGTGACACTATTTTTTACAATGCACACTTCCTGACACTAACAGGGTGTCTGTGTGTGTCACTTCTCACCTCCTGTGCACATTCCAGCAATAACCTTAAAAGCCAATTATTAGCCTATGCTTCACCTTCTGGTGGACCTCAACCTCCCTTAAGACCCATTGTAGACAATAAACAAGAATACAACTTGTAGATGAGCAAAGGTCTCAGATATAGCAGCTTCCTGATTTCTCTACTTCTTAGAAAATCTAAATGTAATGGCACATTCAACTAACCTCCAGTGTACATGCCAGCAGTAGTAAGTGTAGCCCTGAAGGGGGAGATTTGTGAAGCCTTCTCTTTCTGCAATTCCTGGACAGACTTGGGTTTAGGAGGAGCTGCAATCGGCACGTTGTTAGGCTGGGGAGCGGGGAACAGGTTCTGTCCATTCTGGAGGTGACAATAATTAGACAGAAAATGGTATGATGTTAAAAGGAGAAAGGGGAAAAAAGAACAAACAGAAAGCTCAATCAATCTTTCCTAACCACTAATATTAATGGTTCGGCTTGTCTGCAGTTTATTCCCTGATCTCATCACCTGATGGTGTACAATGTCCTCTGTTGCATTTGTAAATCTGTGAAACATTAGACAATGCTGTCAAGATCAAAGTAAGCAAACTAATGATCAGTAAGCACAGTAAGTAATATCTGCATTGCAGCATCATTTATAAGATATGTGACCATTATAGCGATCAGATATGGGTCAAATTATGGAAATATATTAGTTTGCACCAAAATAATGAACACAGCTGGACTTAGATTTATTACAGCAAAGATAGTCTGGCATTGCCAGACCTTCCTCCACACGCTGCAGAGGACAGTCTGGCTAGTCCACACAGCATTCCGGGATGGGAGAAAAACAAGCTATGGTTTACTGGCATGTCTTTAAACCACAATCGTCATGGGTGGCGCTAAGCTCCGCATGGAGCGGCTGCAAAATCGCCTCAGGAAGGAACTTGTTTTGGTGGAACATGTGTACGTTCAAAAGTTGTTAAGTCATGCGAGAGAAAACTCAGATTGGACAGATAGTCTAGCTAGCTGTCTCAATTTACCATGCAAAGATCTGAGGAGCAGTTAACCATAGTCCTCAGAAAACCACCGGAGTTTAAAACCCCAACACAAAGAAAGCGGAAGGAAACGGACATCGGCGAAAATACACTGGAGCAATCCCGGAAGTGGAACGTCGTGGATATAGACTACAGCAAAGATAATATCTCCAAAATATAACAATGATCTATAATATAGACATATACTGTAAATGATGTGGGTCCACCTCACTGAAAAAAAAAAATGGATATTGAAGAAAGGCTGCTACTGATATCCACTTTTTTTTTTTACATTAACACATAAAACAAAAACAAACATTTTGATACAAATCCCTTACATTTGCAGAACAGTGACCCAGATATGTTGACCGGGACATTTAACATTTGAAAAATGAACTTTAAGTTGGTGACACATTGACAGCAAGCTTTTAATTTTAATGAGCTGACAAATACTTGTTTGGAGACATTTTTGTTTTGGAGTAGCAAGACTCAAAGTTGGACAGATTAACTCATAATTAAGTCATTAAAAACAAATCAAAGAATTATCAAAAGCGATAATAAAATTATGCCAATGTTAGAGCAGTATTGAAGAATAGTAGTAGTATTTACTAGTTAACTTATTAGTAGTAATTTACTGCTACATTTAAATTGTCACAATATTAGGAACATTTGAGTCAAATTATCTGAAGATTATCAAGAACCCATTTCTAATTGATTAAATAAATAATTGCAACAATAAATCTAAAGTAAGGCGTATGTAAGAAGCACAATATTTTATATTAGAGGTATCAAAGGTATCTTTTCTATGTCTTCTTTATTCCGTGTGAATGTGGTTGTATCTTTGTTATCATCATTATTATTGATGCCATATTCTTCACTGTTAATACTCAAACATGGATTAAAAGGTTTATGTTTATTGGGACATCACTCTGTTGGCAACTCTAAAAGGTGCTCTGAATAGAAAGTGTAAGAAGAAAAGATTGTGTTTTTAGGGTGACATCTAGTGACAGTGAAAGGGACCTGCGGGACATTTTGAATGATTTTCTCTATGACTGCAAGGATCCTCAGATTTTTGTCTGTGCTGTGTATCAGCTGAGAAATGTGTGTGATATCTCAGCTTTAGACATACATGCATGTTTGTTCGGATGCTGGCCACACTGGATGTCATACCTGCATGACAACAGATCCCCTTATGACGTGATCCATGGTCCCGTAGTCAAACACTTCCTTCACATTGAAGTAAAAGTTGTCCTTGTCTGGGCTGATTGCCCGCATCAACTTAGTGATGTTGTTGGAGTACAGAGTGCTGGACTGTGTCGGCAAACGGCTGGGCAGGTCTGTGTAGCCGATATGGGTCACTCCCTAAAAAAAAAAAGAGAAAAAAAAAAGAAAGAAATATAATAATAATAAATACAAGACAATACTACAACAACATAAACTAAAACACCTTGGCAGTGTTTCCCCTAGGTGGACTACTTAAGCCTGGAGGGTGGGTTTCGCTACCACCACAGCAAATTTAAGACTTTAAAAGTTTCTTTAAATATGTATCAGTTACTTTTCGAAATCCGCATGAACCACTCTTCACATCGGCATTAATTGAATCCACCGCAGAGCACTTCTTTAAAAAGACACTACGCCACTTTTGAAGCAGGTTCGCATGTTACTCACGTTATTTCCTTACAAGCAATGTAGCATTTAAAAGGCTTTTTTTTGTTTGTTTTTACGGAGTCCGGTGCAGTGATCACTCCACATGAAACGCTACATTACATCACTTCCACTTCACGGAGAACAATGAGGGCACAACATCATCACTGATCTGTTTTAACCAAAAATTCTCTGGTCCAGCTCAGCTAAAAACACAACACAGAGTCCGTCAGCACGTTAGCGTCATTCACTAACGTTGTCACACCTGTTTGTAACTGGTAGGCTACCGGCAACGTTTCAACAGATTTAGCAGTTTTGATAGAAATAAATAAATAGATAACACACTCGACTGTCCTGTTGTTACAGATGGGAACTAACCACAAACAGTTTGCTCGTTCATGGACTCACGGCAGTGCATCGCTACAGTACGAATATAGGGGAAATACAATGATTTGGCGTTATTTTTGTACAAGCCCGCCAGGCTTGTACAATTATAGGGGAAACACTGCTTGGTCTTTTTGGTATGGGTGTGAGTATGTGCGCTGACCTTGTGTACTGACAGCTCTCCAGGTACTGTGGTCTCAATGTTTCCTCCAGCCTCAGCAGCCAAGTCCACCACCACTGACCCATCTTTCATGCTCTCTACCATTGGTTTGGTGATCAGGATGGGTGCACGCTTACCTGCAATGTTACAATGGAAACACAGACATCAAGGCATTATACATACTTTCCCAAGAAGTGAAACTTATTCACTACAGCTCCTGTGGATACATGGCCATACAATGTACAAAAACTACTGAAAACACAGTAATGGAACAAATGTGAAACTGTTGTAAAATATTTTTCTGGTAAAGTTATTTTTAATGGTCAATATTCCGTGACTGATGCTTTTTATTTCTAAATTCTCTGACTACCTGCCCAGAATACATGTCTCACATTCTGTAATATTCCAGATATTCCCCGTCCTTTCGTTTGCTTGCCTCGGTATTGTGTCCTTCACTTTTTACATTTGCAGTCAGCGTTTACGCTGTGTGCGAGTCTGTGTTTCAGTGCATACCTGGGATAAGAGCAGTGGTGATGACAATGTCCACATCCTGACACTGTTTGGCAAACAGCTTCATCTCTGCCTCTATGAACTCCTTTGACATTTCCTTGGCATAGCCTCCCTGACCCTCTCCTGACTCCTTAAAGTCCACCTCCAGCGGCTCTGCGCCCAGAGATTTAAACTGCTCCAAAGCTGCAGCTCTGGGAGAGGGGGGATAGGTTATTTCTTAGTCAGGCATAAGGAAAATATCTCTGCATGACTGGTAATGCAGGAATAACATTGTTTGTCCTTAAACTGCACACATAGACATACACAGACCACGGTTGCTGATGGAAAAATTGACAGACTTCTTTATTAAAAAAATGTAAGTCTGTCTGGCATTCAAGCAGTGTTTGTTGCCCCAGGACTGGAATTTTAAGGATTATAATCTACAGCAATCAAATCACGTGGAAATAATATTGTTGTCACTCCTTCATTATCATCATTGTACCAAAACACTTTAACGTGATTGTCTTGATTAGTTTCTTTAAAGGCTTTTAATTAAGAGGGTTTGCTATGATTACATGCACATGCACAGCACATCACATGCTGCCATTGCAGATGTCAATCCGATCTGATTTAACAAATCTGATCATATTAGCAGGTGAACAAGACAATTATGTCATTTAATTCAGCACTTGTGCTCAAATAAAATCTTTGAAAGCCTTTTGCAATTCAGACATACAGTACAATATTAAAAACACACCTGGTATCAAATCCTCTGACAATGGCTCCCATGGCCCTGGCCGAACCAGCTGCTGCCAACCCAGCCACACCACCTCCAATGATCAGAACCTATTCACATTCACATGCATGACATAGTTTGGGATGGCCGGTACAGTGATTTAGCATGTTAAAAATGGCAGACACATTCACCCTTACAGTACAGTACAGTACTTAATACTTCTATTCTTTGCCAATAAAAGAAACGCTAACTACAGAAAACACACACTCATACTACACACCTTTGCAGGTGGCACTTTCCCAGCTGCTGTGATTTGTCCAGTGAAAAAGCGACCAAAGTTGTTTGCTGCCAGCACAACTGCCTTGTATCTAAAATGACAGAGAGGAACACAGAACATGCAAGTAAAACATCAAGCAATATGAATCAATATGTATGAACTGTACATGTTTAAACATGTCTAATTAAAGCTTTAGTGTGTAGTTTTTGTCTCCCCCATGAGAAATTCATATCTATATGTACGCAGTTGTTAGTAGCCACAGAGGACACGGAGGATTAAAAAAACATCATGGACTCTTTAGAAGCGGTAATTATGTTCACTTGAGTTTCTGCGCTGGAAAGTCACCGGACGACACAATCTTCTGAACATAGCCATACTGAGAAATACAGAGATAGTTGTGTGGAGCTGATAGTCTTAATTAGCTTTGTAGCAACTCGTTTGGCAATGGCTTGAATGTAACGGACGTTCATTAATATCAAAAAGTTACGCCCTAAAGCTTTAAGACATGATTGTTAATACAGTATGTGAACACACATAAAAGTACAGTATCTATCTTAGATAGAAAATCACATCAGTGAGTCATTCAAGTAGACACGATTCCTCTTGAAGGCACCGTGTACATACCCTGCGATGTTTGCCATGGAGCTCAGTGCATCGAAACCCTGGGCGATGGTGACTCGGGGCACCTGGTCCATAGCCAGGACGGTGGCCTTCTTCTGGGACAACATGTCCATCAGCTCAGGGTTCTGAGCTGGGTAGATGAAGCTGATTAAAGTGGCGGCGTCCTTCATCATCTCCACCTCATGGACACCCAAGTCAGGGTTGAAAATGGGAGCACGAACCTGGAGAGCAGATATATTGTTTTTAAAAAGATCAGGACAGGGGGAATATGAGAGGGAAAACTAAATATTCCACTAAAAGATGTAACTGTAAAAGAAGCAAAGTGTGAAAGGACATCCAATGCAGATTATGCATGAATCTATCTGCAGTAAATCCACTAACCCTTACCTTATTTACCACCTTCTCCCTCTCTCTCTCTCTAGCCTTAGTGAACTAGCAAACATCCCACCACTCATTCTCCCCCACACTTAAATCCTACCTTAACCAGCACATCAGATGCCAAGACATCTTTAATGTCTTTAATTGTTGCTCCAGCCTGGGCGTACTGTTCATCAGGAAACTTGGAAGGCTCTCCGGCTCCAGACTCCACGACGACGTTGAAGCCCTGTTTGATGAGCGCATGGACACCAGCGGGAGAAAGCGCCACACGACGTTCATTCTGGAAGATTTCTTTGGGTACACCGACTGTGAGTTGTTTGTAGGCAATACCTGCAGAGGCAAAGAGAAACAGTACAGGAGCATATTACATCAGTGACAGCTGTTATAGCCATTCATTTATTCAAAACATTCCAAAACAGATACACAAACAATAAACAGGATACTGTATAGTTATTTTGTTGATTGAATAGATAATTGCAACTATTGCAGCTTTTCTCTTTCACAAGTCGGAGCTCATAATTTAAGAAATAGGAGATCATTTGAGAAAAATATCTAATTATGAACATCTTAACAGCACAGAGGAAAATACTCTCTCAGGCAGACACCTCTGCAGCTCCAAGGACAATCTCCTCAGGAAATGGGCCATGAGCAGAGTTAAAACTGGGTGTACCAAGAATACTGTACTGTATGTGCAATGGCCTTTGTAGGCACACAGACAAGGTCAGTGTCCAGCAACAACAGTAAGAGTCTACAGTCATATTAGTTAGGGGTATTTATCATTTTGGGACCATAAATGTCTCTGTACAAAATGTAATGGCAATCCATCCTATCGGCTTGTTTTTAAGAGAACACAGTCTTGACAAATGTTTAACTGAACAACTGGCATTGCTATCTCTAGAGCCCCAGGCCAGCTTGTCATTATTTAAAGTCAGATAGTAAGATACAGACACAATGTCGTTTTCAATATACAAGTAGAAAGCTTATATTTGCGGTCCAAGAGCAAGGCACCGAACTCCCAACTGTTTGGGGCGCCTTTCAATGGGCAGCCCCCTCCCGTTAATGTATAAGTCCTGTTTGCATGTGTGTGTGTGTGTGTGTGTGTGTATAATAACAGTGTGCAAACATCGAATTTTCCCTCTGGGATTAGTAAAGCATGTCTTCTATAAAAAAGATACAATGATTATGACAAAGACAATGAACTATTATTATTTTCAGCCAGTACATTGTGTGTCGTTTTTAGTATTCAGGTCTAGTGTCCAAGCGACAGGCAGGTCACATGTTGTTTCAGCTCCTATGGAAAATTCCACTGCAGCTCTTTCCCTCCGTCTCCTGGTCTATACATAAACACACAAGGTTCTGACAGGCTGCCTTTCCTCTCACCCTGCTGTGGTGACCCATCCTCTAGTAACCTTTGTTTAACAAAAAGCTCCACAACACAAGACAGCCAAAACACTGGTTGCCAGCTATTTGATTATTACATTTCTATAAACCAAGAGTCACCAAATGCCACTGTATGCACTGTGTGTCCCATTTGTTTCTGCTAACAAAGTCAGCACTCAGGTAGCAATCAGTTGAAGATATACATACATTGTAATGGTAAAAAAAACACCTAAAATGAAATCCACAATGTACCTTTAGGGCCATGCACACAATGTGAAGAAAGAAAACGCATTCCCGTCATTTATTTCAATGAGGGTACTGTACACAGAGGGGTACAACTGATTCTCACTATGCACACCCCCACTAATGCACAGTTGGTGCCCTGTTTTCGGGTCAAATGCCTGGAAAAACACACAGAACTAGGTAGGTAGCATTTGCTAACCAATAAGCATAATTACTGTATTTATGTCATAACAATAGTCCCACAAACAAATAGTACATCTAAGCTGGTAGTGCTCGCAAGATTGAGAATGGCAGTAACAGTTTGTTCATAAAGCACAGTCTCACATGGACACACTGCCTCAGTCTATAGTACTGTATGTCTATAGGCTCCCTAGAGGTCATAGCATAAGCACGTCTGTATCTGCTCTTGGAGCATGTAAGCTAATACTTGTGTGCCCAGAATAGACGCTTCCAGCTGTTTTTGGCGCTAGCTAAACTGCAGGAATGTGGGCATGAACCAGGAGACAAGCACCCCTTAAACACATACATGAACCCAGCTCACACAGACATGAAACACCTGCAACCAGCTGGTACTGACACACACACACACACACACACACACACACACACACACACACACACACACACACACACACACACACACACACACACACACACACACACACACACACACACGCCTTCTGCCAGGTTACTGTGTACAGCGTGAGGGCATGGTAAATGGAGAATAATGCCTGAGGGTGACATTGGGGCTGAAAGTAAATGCAGGTAGTGCCTCTAGAATACATTTTTAAGAGGAGGGTAAAGGAAAGATGTCCTCTGTTTGCTTTTATTTACCTCTACTGGGCCTAAACAGGGGCTTACCTTCTTCAAAACAATTACAATGAAGAAGAATTAAAAAGCAAGAAGCATGACAGTGACAGATTTGTGTCCCCAGTTGCCAAGGCCAGCGAAGCACAATGGTATGAATGAGCATATGCGTCTGTCCACTCTAATGCTGAATTTCTAAGCTCTGTCATTGTTCATGTAATGAGTATGTTGCCACCTGCCATCATGTTGCACCTGATACACAAGTACATGAGAATGCACACAGAAGCTACAGGTGGCATTGCTTTAATGTGGCTCAGTAGTAGTAGTAGTAGTAAACCATGGATCTATAAACCTTCAATAGCTGGGTTAAAGTGTGTTAAAGTTAGAGTCCAAGAGGAGCAAAATGTGCCTGGTATCCATGAAATAAACCATCCCTTTATGATCTCAATTACTTTTAGATAAACACTACCTTGAATACAGACAAGGCTACACCATTGACCTCTGCTGGTGTGACCCCAGTGACACTCAGAGCAGTGGGATATACGTCAGTGTCCTGGGCCTGTGACTACGACAGCTAATCAAAGGTGCAGCCAGATTTGTCCCACATGCTGTGGTCCAAGATGGTTAACCCCACTGGGAACCACATGTGCTCACTCAATTAGAAGCGAAAGGCTGCTGTCGTAGAAGCAAACGCTTGGTCACTGGTTTGACCTGTCTGTTGTTTTTTTACCTCAGTCAAATTTTCCTTCCCACAGTGGCTTACGCCGCTGAAGACAATGGTGTCATCGAGATACGATAACACAATGTCTGGCCCACCGAACATAAAGTCCAAATTCTCATCATCTAGATTTGTTTTTTAGATTGACATATCAGCCATAAAAAAGGAGCTAAGTCATGGGATACGTGGTTATGTAACTGCTCGAACATTCCCAATTTTGTACCTGAGCATTTTCTCTCGAAAGTTAGAAAGAAGTACACTACATGCTGGTTTTTATACTTATTGGTGCCATCATCCCCTTTCAGTTACTATGGAAAATATATAATGTTAGCCAATAAGCCACTAGTAATTGCTGCAACTAATGTAAGAAAAAAAATAATAAAAATAAAAAATAAATAAATACCGTTACCTTTTTCCCAGAGCCCAAGGTGACATAATCAAATTGCTTGCTTTCTCCGATCAACAGTCAAAAACCCCAAAAGAGATTAATTGTACAACGATATAAAACTGAGAAAATTAGTGAATCTTCACAATTGAGAAGCTGGAACCACAGAATATTTGGCATTTTTGATGATTAACGATTATTTTCTTATCAAAACATTTGCCAATCACATAAAGTACAGTAGAGTAAAACTTAAACAATTAAAGTGGTCACTTAAGAGCTACTAACTTATCAGGTTAACTTATTAGCCAGGTGAGCAATCAAAAAAGGAACATTTTAACACATTTCCAGTCTATAGTATCATACTCATCACTTACAGTCATGTGAAAAAATTCACCCATGCTAAAGTTGACTAAAAAGAGGAATAAAAAAAGCATCTTTAGGAAATTGAGCTTAATGCCTTAATTAAAAAAATGAGGAAAAATCCAACCTTTAAGGACACCAATTTTCTTTGTGAATGAATAATGTATCGTAAATGAATAAATGTTCTTCCTTAAAATACAGGGGGCATAAGTAAGTACACCCCTATGTTAGGTGAAATAAGAGCCCTGAACACAACACTCACACAGGCTGCTTGTTTTTCTTTTAGTCTCTTTAAATGGGTTTATGCTAGTCTTAATAATTGGTAAATCGTTCATATAATTTTCTTTTCTAAAAATGTAAAGATTTGCTGCTTAAATTTCATGGATCCAGGATACTATGCATCCTGATAAAGTTCCCTTGGCCTTTGGAATTAAAATAGCCCCACATCATCACATACCCTTCATCATACCTAGAGATTGGCATGGGGTACTTTCCATAAAATCATCTCTCAATGCAAATCAATTTTTATTTCAATTCATTATAAAAATTGAAATACATTCAAATGTATTTATTTACGATACATTATTCATTCACAAAGAAAATTGGTGTCCTTAAAGATTGGATTTTTACTAATTTTTTTAATTAAGGCATGAAGATCAATTTCCTAAAGATGATTTTTTCATTCCTCTTTTTAGTCAACTTAAGCATGGGTGTCCTAATTTGTTCACATGACTGTATATAGGGCAGCATTTCATCTAGAGTTGATGCTAATCTTATTAGGTTATAGTTTGCCAACCAATGCATGCATGTTGCCAATAAATCAAAAGTCCAAAACTTGGTAGGCTATCAGAATATTTAAGTTTCAAATAGTTGTATTTGCTCAAGGACAGCTGGAAAAGATTTAAATGCTCCATCACAACCTCTATGCTTTCTACGTATGTTGTACATATAACATATATGTTGTTATTGACCATTTGTCACACTGTAGAGATTGCAAGATCATGTAACATCAGTGGAGATCTTTGCAACAACATTGTGTTGCTTTCTACTGAAAGAAATCTCAGTTTTCAGGCATTGTCTTAATTGTAATGATGTTACTCTACCATTTGTAAACAAAATGTAAAATTATTATTTGCAGTAACGTAGCATTAGATGGTTTCTGTAAATGGTTCTATTACGTTGTCCATGTCAAATCACAGTGTGTGTGCATCGTGCGTTACCTGGACTGGCACATCGTCCGAGAGCTTGGTGGGTCCTGAAAAAGCGAAGGCCTGATGATTTGATAGCACTGCCGCTCTGCAGCTTTACACAGGAAACACCGCTGAACAAAGGTGCCGAGCAGGTGGCCGCCACAACACGTAGGAGGCTTGCCATGGTGCACACACAACCGACACTCAAACACCAGGAGGAGCTCAACAGGGCAGACAGCACCCCTCCTGGGAAAGAGACAGATGAAAGATAAGGGCACCGGCAGACAGAGAGGGGAGGGGATTATAGGTAAAGAGGAATAACAGGAGGATGAAATTGTGTGAAAGAGAGGGAAAATATCTCTATTCATCATTGTCAGTTTTCAATTTAATTGCAAATACTCTCACATTTGAAAAAGTATGTACTATAAGTTGCGTCCACAAGTTCCACAGAAATATGTCCTACAGTGTCCCCTTGTGCCCTTGTGTAAGTACACACAACCTATGTTTATGCAACAGGTCACACACTTCCCTACATGCATTTACCAAAATCCACACATTTCTGGCTGTTGGAGACCCATTATGAATCTGGCCATGGTATTTGCTCCAATGCAGGCATATGTGCAATTTGGTCCCATTTTCAAGGATTAAAAAAAAAATGCATAATTTACACACCTCTACATTAACATAATGACGAACAGCCTTCTTTAAATTGCAGCCTACTGAATGACTCTGAGGCAGTAAACAGCATGAGGGACAGCGTGTTTACTTTAAAGGCAAACAATGGAACTGGGATAGACTGGTTAGGGTTTAAATTAGAACAGTGCAAAGTAAAGAGGCCATGTTAGTTAAAAGGTGAAAAACAGACATTGATTTAAGAGGGAAACTCAAATTAAAACTGAATTGAAAATAATAAACACCACTCCTCATTAGTGCTGAAACTAGAGCTGAAATGGTGAGTCAATTAATTGAAAATGTTGCATAATAATACATTTTGATAATCGATTAATCATTAAGGTCGTTTATCAAGAAAAAATACCTGTCATTTGCTGGTTCCAGCATCTCTAAAATAAGAATTTAACTTTTAAAAACTAAACAATTAATTGACTAAATTGCAAAACTAGTTTAATCAATTGGTGATAAAAGATAATTGTCAGTTGCAGCCCTGGAAGGCATTTCCCACTCTGCAAATTAGCACAAAGGCCCAATAAAATCTTAAGAGTATGTGAATCAACTAACGCCACTAATGGAGCCTTAGTGGCAGAACTGACCTACTTGGTAGAATGTTATGTAGATGAGTCAAAGGATCAATAAATCATTACATCTAATCAGTATAAGCATAGGCCGCTATCATTTCAAAGCAATGAACCTAGCAATGAATCTAACCCTCTGTCAGCATTTTGAAAGTTTCAAAGTAGGTTGTCAATTATGTCATGTCAATTAGTTTTGAATATTAGTCTGTCAGAAAATAGTGAAAGTGGGTCCAAGTTGATGTCTTAAAATAACTTGTTTTGCTGAACAAAGAAACCAAAACCCAAATATATTTAATTTAAAATCATAAAAAATTAAGCAGCAAATCTTTACATTTTTAGAAAAGAAAATTATATGAACGATTTACCAATTATTAAGACTAGCATAAACCCATTTAAAGAGACTAAAAGAAAAACAAGCAGCCTGTGTGAGTGTTGTGTTCAGGGCTCTTATTTCAAGTCAGAAAAAAACTGATGCTGCCACATCACCAAAAAGTATCGCGGTCTAAAAATATGAATTACACAGATTCAGTTATCATTTTGCCAACACTATAAAGTTGGTTGGCTCATAAAAATGGATGAACACGGCATCATATTGCAAACGCTTGGTGATTTGTCCTGAATGGATTGAACCTGGGTCAGGACTGAACGGCTTTCATAAACATCTGGCTAACGTGTCTTTAACGTCTATGACCCATTAGGTGCTCGGTGACGTTTATAAACACTGTTACCAGACAGTTGTCATTTTGTCTGGGAAATGTAGCCGGGGTCAAAAGCTAACATTTAAGCTAACTTTAGCTGGCAGCTAATACAGATCTGTCTCGTGCATGAAGGCGAAGTATGACTCAAAAAGCCCCCTACACAAGCACAGAATGGCAAACGGAAACAAATGCACAATGAAAAGTGAGAGTGGGAAGGTTAGCGGCAGACAACTCGACTGACCTTTGCAAACAGTCCTAGCTCTGCTCAGCACAGGCGAACTCTCTGTCGACCCGGAAGATGTCTGGTGAAAGCAGCCGACATGAGAGTATTATGGGATCATATGAGAAGATGCATCATAGGATATCCGATGACTTTGTATGTGCTGTCACTGATGAGGCATAACAAAAACATACACATTGAAGCCTACACAACAGTTTACTCATTTATTTAATTAATTGACAGTAACATTAATGTTCAAATGTTGTATTATCACAAACAAATCAGTTACAGTAAAGGCAGTTCATTTAGGCACACGTTTTGTTTAAAAAACTTTGTTGGAAGCATTATGCACGGCGAGTAGATCTCTAAATAGAAAAACCATGCAAATACATATTCGATGATGAAAAAATTGATTAATAAAGCATACAGTATACGTGTATTTTACTATATCAGGAATGACGTCCCAAAACGTACTGAAGATGCAACTCTATATACTTCCACTGAGGAGCGCTCTTTTACCATTGTATATTCAGCATTGCACTGTGGGATACAATTTGGTCTGTCAATCTTTTTTTAGGATCCATTTTCCTTCTACACTAAAGCTTAAAAATATGACTTGCACATGGACTTACATCTGAATATGCCTGTTAAGAGGGCATGGGGCAATGCAACATCCATCCACTCATCCATTATCTATACCATTTTATCCTTTGCACATGGGATTGGATATATCTGTTCACACTGGGTGAGAGATTAACATGTTGACAGGGTCTGATGGTATGGAAATAAAGCAGGACCCACCTTAAACTACTTATTTTTCTTTTTAAATACTTTATTTTCATTTTCTCATAACAGTCACACAATACACTAGACAAAACAGCATAAAAAAAAGCAGAAACAGATGGCGAAAAGAAACAAAGAAACTAAAATACATACATACACACACACACACACACACACACACACACACACACACACACACACACACACACACACACACACCAGAGTATCAGAGTACAAAATCAAAGCTTTCTCAGATTAAGGGCGTGGCATAGCAGCAGTTTATTTTGCCCAGTTGCTAATCCAGGCTTGCAGATATGTACAAACATGTTTGATTACACATTTTCTGGAAATACATTTTCCCTTTTCAATATGTTTTGATATTCCAAAGGAACTACATCTACTGATAGGCCTACAAACAACATACAATGGGCATTTTTCTGGGAACATTTTTGGGGGAGGTATATGCGCCTAAAAGCTTGTTTGATGGAAATTTCTTTGTATTTTTTTAATAGAAGTACAGTAACAGTAACATAATATAATGATAAGTTTATTTTTAACTTTGTTTACCAAAATTGTACACTATGTTAAAACATACTTAAAGTATGTGTTTTTTCTACCTGTACCTTTAGAATAGTCGTCATTTTCTCTTATAATGCACCTGTGATACGCTCCATTTAGTGTACTGGTATGTCCTATAATATTATTGTTAGCTGCCATTAGTTGTAATTGTGTGATTTACAGTATATCCTTTTAACTAAATGTATTATATATGTATACAAATAGATCTTCACTTTGCACAGCATCCCCACCCTAATTCCCTTTTTGAACACCTGGCCCTCATTTTGGGAAGTGTAACTGATGCAGATAATCATACACACACTGTGTGAGATCCAGTGTTTTCAGTCATTTGGACGGTGGTGTGAGGTCACTGGAAAGGGTGCTTTAGACGTCGTTGCGCAGTATGTGTATTCTAAAGCAGTGGTTCTCAAACTTTTTTTCAATAATGTACCCCCTTTGAATTGTGTTTTTAAGCCAAGTACCCCCTGACCAACGCAAAACATTTTTGTTAGCAAAGAAAGTCTATATAAAGAGGAACAATACAGTGTCGGCAGTGATAGATTTACTAAACAACACCAACCTTGTAACTGAAAAATCATTTAAATGCTACATTTCAAATGTTCAGAATCCATCACGTAATTCATTCATTATTATAGCATAATTATTTTAGGAATTATTCATGACATATTTTTAAATGAGCATTTTGCAAAAATCTCACGTACCCTCTGCAGTACTCCAAAGGGAACAAACATTTGAGAAACACTTTTCCAAAGCATCACTTCATTATAAACAGATGTGGGCTAGTAGGATATCTGAACTGTTACTTTCACATGTTTCTGGATGCTTTATAACTTCCATGATACATAATGAAATAGAATATAAGGTCACTGAAGTGGAGCCCATTCTCTCCTCTCCAGCACCATTACACAATGTGTTTGCTGAATTGTCACATGCATGTTGCCTCGTTCCTCCAGTGCTGATGTGCTATAAATGTTTTACTTTTGAGGGACAGATTGCGTTTTTGTATCTGTGCTTGTAGAGACACATAGAAGGTGGTTGGCTTCCTTTTAACTGTAAATCTTGAATATGAGGAACAGGAGCAATGCGTTATTTCTTTATCTTATTATCAGCATATCTATTCACTCTGCACCAGCACATCCCTTCACTTACTGTACAGTACGATATATGAACTGTGTATACATGATATATACTCTCTTTCTCACACACACATACTGATCATCTGGTTCTCTTTATCAGGCTCAGAGAGTGGAATGCATTGTTGTTACGCCTGGTTCTCATTTCAGCGTTTCACCCTGAAGACGGCTCTTCTAATTGCATTGGCTTTGCTTGATTGCTTTTGCTTTTCTTTTTCTCCTATTGTTCTCTCTTCATTTCTTTTTCTTCCTCAGTGATTAAAACTATAAATGTAACCAACACACGTTGTGAGGTCAGGGAGCAGGTGGATGAACATTTCTGATCATAACGCCCCTTAACAGTCATAGTTTTCAGTAATTTCAAAGTGTGTAACACTACCTGTCTGTGTACCTTGCTCTGTTAAGTATATGCATGTGTTTATATCATATCATTCATTGCATATCCATCTTTTATTCTAAAAAAAACTCTCCTCTTTTCCTTGAGGCCATGTGTGCTGTCCATGTTATTTTGAAAATCAAGGATAGAATGAAGACCCTTTACAATTGTCAAATAATGTTGATTGACTGTTGAATGTTGGATTATTGTACATCAGAGGCCATCAAAATTTGGATGTATGGTGACTGACCCTGGCCTTACATAAAAAGGAGTAAACAATAGGATCATGGATCAATCCTATTCCCATTCCCATATGGATTTTATCAGAACTCACTCATCTCACTGCTGCTGTCAACTTCATTTTAGTTTTTGCTTCATGTTTGTGCTCTGAGATTAGATTGTTCCCTTAGTTGTACCCCTATAAAGCTCCACATTTTGGAAATAAGTGATTACTTACTTTAAAAAGGCTGTACATTAAAGAGTTAAGTTTATGGTTCTAAGTTTGTGGAGCCATGTGGTCTTATGATGATAACAGCTGTTTAAAGTGACAATTCTAGGTCTGATTCCTGGTGGGAACTGACAGTACACATGGTTGTGAATAAGTGATAGATTCAGACTTTGGTTAAGATTTTAGTTGGTGGAGCATTTATGGGGCAGTAGTGGGAGGGATGATCACCTTTTTCCTTGCAGAAAGTCTTCAGGGTTAACTCGCCTGCGGGCACATTTGCCACATAAGCCCAACTTTGAACTGGTGTGAACTTTCCTAGACTTGCGGCATCCATTAGCCTGTCTGGGTTATTTATGGTTGAGGAGGCCATTTCCCTTCATTAAAAAGCTTTAACTCCCGTTGAACAAATGGCTTTAAAGTGAACTGCTTTCACTCTAATCTCTCACTTTAACCCCTTTATTCTGTCGATGCTCAGTTTTTCTTGTTTTTTACCCCTCCTCCATGTGCGAGGCAGCCTACAATAGTCAGTGCCAGTCTCTGATGGATGGTGACAAATGTTGAAATAAAAAACACTGTCAAATCTTCACCAGGTGTAATAATGCAAGGAATTTGAAGCAAGCAAGTCTTTTTTTTTTTTAAATGGACAGTAAAGTCACCCCCAGTCAGCTGGGGGACAAAGCAGTACCACACACAAAGTGTGTGTGAGTGTGTGGTGTGAGATTTTGAGAGAGAGAGAGAGAGAGAGAGAGAGAGAGAGAGAGAGAGAGAGAGAGAGAGATTTTTTTCAGCAAGAAAATGCTTTGAAGTCCCAGAAAATTCCAGGAGTTTCCTGTTAACGATCCTGGTGTATAACGTGAACCAGGAGTGTGTGTGTGTGTGTGTGTGTGTGTGTGTGTTTGAAGGAGAGGGAAGTCTCCCCAGTCAGTCTCTCTCTCTGGTGAGAGGGGTTAACATCACTGCAGTCTTTGCTGTCCTTTTACCTTCGAGATTCATGTCAGATTTGGTCCACCTGTTTCTTTTAAGGACACCGAATTCTTCGGCCTTTAATGGGGTTCTGAATTTGGATTCAACATATGGAAATTTCTCAGTTTTGTGCCAGTTGATCTAGAGCTTTTAAACTCCTAAATCACTTTTGAATCCATCTTGTCTGTTTCAGATGCACCACTGATGCCTACGATCTAGCACGAATGCATTTTTTAATCAGAGGGGGATTTGTGGGCCGCTAACCAGTTCCAGCTGATCAACAAACCAACCACTCAACAGTCAGTCAGTAAGGATGTTTCATTTCTATAAGTCACACTTGCCTCTGCTGTTGTTTGCTGCTCTGTGGAGCCTCAGCTACCCAAGTTTGCTTACCGCCTGGCCGGGCATCAGTCGCAGCAAGCCCAAGGATCAGCTGGACCCTAATGTGCGGGACTGGGGAGACTATTCAGACCTGCCTCTGGGGATTGAGCAGGGGTTGGGGTTGGACGAAGAACATGGAGTTGGAGAGTCCTCATCAAGCCTGGCTACGGAGCTGGATTTCCTGGCTGACTTTGCAGGCAAGACAAATGTACTGATCAGCTGATGTATCTACTTGTCTGTTTACCTGATTACAGTACTGTACCTCCACCCCCTTTACTCCACTCCAGGTAAAAAGCGACTGTGGGTGATAACAGCCCCATCACACAATGACCACTACCTTCGTTTGATGGAGAAACAGCTGGAAGACATGGAACAGGTACTGTACTGATTTATTTTACACCCGTTGGAGATTATCTTTCTATTCTGTTTCATTTTCTTTGGGAAATATACAAAGGAATTTCACTAAAAGCAGTCCCCTTTCTATCTGTTCTGTAACTCCTTTTCTTTCTTTCTTTTGTGTCTCTCCCGGACTCTCTCAGAAAGGGCTCAACTGCCGTCTAGCAGAAAGAGACACATTCATCATCACCATCATCCAGAATGCCATGATGGAAGGTCGAATCCAGAAAACAACTCTCCAAGGAGACGCCACAGTGGAGAGCCTGGACCCTGACACAGTTAGCAAACTGCTGCACTACCTGGAGCTCACCAGCCAGGTAAGCTGTTAGTATCTTGACAAGATATAAGCATGTTACAGACATTGAATTATTTATTTTAATTCAATTGACATTTAGTTTTCATACTGTACCAATTGTTTCAGGAGCAAGGGTTCACCATGCTGGTTCTGAAGAAGAACCTTCGGGTCAGTGAGCGCTTCCCCTATGCGGTCCGTGTTGAGGCAGTTTTGGAGCTCATTGATCATTTCCCCATGAGGAAGCTGGAGAAGATGACAAGAAAAGGATCCAATTTGAGGTTCCATTATAACACTAATAGAGAACGGAGGAAGAATTTCACAAGTTCATTTAGTCCACTTTCAATTTTAAATTGGTGCTTTTTGTAGGAAGAATGACCATAATTTCAAAGTTTGGAAAACTATGTTTTTATTTTATTTAGGTGTAAAATCACTAAAAAGAAGGTTGTGATGAAAAGGAAAAAGATGAAGAAGAAGATGGTACTGAGCCCTCAGAGGCAAGGGAATATGACTTCGGTTGTGGCATTACAAAGAAAACCTCCCCTGGACAAAAAAGCTGTCCTGAAGAGTAAAATCCAGGATATACTGAGTGGACGGTCGAGGTTTGTTATCCGTACGGTGCCTGCTGTGGGGTCCACGAAGGGAAAGGCCTCGACCAGTGGTGGCGGAGCCGCTTCTAATGGACAGGAAAGAGTGCACAGTCCTACATCTGTGTCAAAGAGCAATGAAGAAATGAAGAAAGACAGGTGCTATCTTCATATTTATGCTCAATTTTTCAAACAGACGTTAGAGTGCGGATGTTTGATTGATTTTAAACCCTGTTTAGATTTTGTGTTCCCATCTGGTCTGTCGTGCTTCCTCATCCCCTTTTTTTTTAGTGCTGGATGAACATCAAAGTAATTTCTTTTTTCTGTTCTACTGCAGGCCTGACGCCACTGTTGAAGAAGGGAAAAACAGTGAAGATAAAAAAGGGCAAAATGTAAAGGATGCCACACAGGAAAAACAGAGCTCTAAGAAGAAGGGTAAAGGGAAAAAAGGTAGGAAAGGGAACGGAAGAGGGAAAAAGTCCAACAGAGAGGCCAGTGAGAATGATAAAACAGCGCTGAAGAAGTTTTTGGACAGTTTAAAGGGGAAAAGAAGGTTAATGGTGAGAACTTTCTCTTTTTGCATCCTGTTGTCTACATTTTTCTCCCTGTCTTTTATCTCTAATCCTGTTGTACATCCACATTATAAATGCATGCAAAGATGCAAGGACCTTTAAGACATCTGCGCCTCCCTATCATTCATTTGAAGCGATGTATATCTGTGTGTGTTGTCCTGGTACTAGTTGATCTCAACGCCCAGCAGAGATGCAACACTGTACATCCAGCAGAAAGACGACAGCGAGAAACATCACTGTGAACTTGCTATTAGGATGATCACCGTGGCGACCATTGTAGGAGGCGGAAGTGACGCCACGCTCACGCTGCAACACCACCAGCTCGGTATGCAGTATGGAGTGTTTGTACACAAACAAATTTGCATCTAAAACATTTGGTTAGGTTCTCTCTAGTTCATCTCAAGCAGATGTTTTTACACATATAACTACTGTTGGAATATCCTGAACCAAAAGAGGAACACGTAATTATTTAACCAAGGCGTAACCAAAAGCAAATATGTTGCTTCCATAGTTAAAGCAGTGGAGGTTGATTCAATAGGTCTGAAACAGTGAATTTCTTCCCTCTTGTATTTGTTGTAAAAAGAATATCATAATGGTGTTTTTTAAGCTTCATCCTCTTTACTTTACTTCAATTTATTTTCAAAACAAGCAGCTATCGTCTGCTTTGTGATTGTGCTGCCAACATTTGTTATTATATATTATATATATACTTCCAAGAGAGGCAGCAGCTGAACAGCAGCCATTTCAATGGAAAACAAGACTCTACAGCCATGCTAGCGCCTCTGAGGGTGCACTAAAACACACACAGTGGTACTTTGAGCTAAATGATAACACATCTTATTGTGTTATCATGCCAACTTTTGCTAAATTAGCAGGAAACAAACTACAGCTACTACAGCTGAGGCTGATGGGAATGTCGTTTGTTTTGTCGGTATTTGGTCATAAACCAAAGTACTGGAAATCAGACGTGCAATAAATACTGTCCTCCAAGGTTATATGGTTCAAACATTGTTCAGAGGTGGTGATTCAACTTGATAGTGTTTTGTGTCATAGTTATTGTCGTTTATCGTTGGTTATACTGGGTTACATTACACTAAGGTGTC
The DNA here is from genome assembly GCF_031162955.1 of Sander vitreus. Classification (NCBI taxonomy): domain Eukaryota; kingdom Metazoa; phylum Chordata; class Actinopteri; order Perciformes; family Percidae; genus Sander; species Sander vitreus. The sequence goes on from NC_135870.1 coordinate 15,996,392, forward strand.
CCCTGGTATTTTGTCTGCACCCTTTATATCCATGCAGACACATTTATTAATTTATTTTGTGTGTTTCAGAGTCGGAGCCTCCACTCAGTGACCAATCAGAACATTTCTCAGATTCAGGCCTGGCCTCTGTGTTGAGAGCAGAGCTCGGCCTGTCGTCCTCTGACCTCTTCTCCATGACCGTCACAGACTACGACATTAAGCCCAATGTATGAGTCTCATCTGCACTTTTTCTCTCTTCTTATATGGATTTGATAAGGGATAAGGGTTTAGTGGTCCTGTTGTTGTCTGTTGTCTATGGTCTGTTGTCTGTCTGTCTATCTGATGAGCTGTATGGTGCAAGATGAATTTCCGAAAGGATCAATAAATGTCTATCTAGACTTGTTTCTCTGTTGTTGTTTTTTTGCCTAATTAGCTTTTATCTTTCCCTTAGAGAGTCTTTGAGGCTCCTCCATCAAGTACTGCTCTGTTCGAGTACATTGACAACTTTCCCTCAAGGCGCTCAGAAAAAGAAAAGGAAAGGAGGAGTCCTCCGTCCTGCTCCAATGGCAAGCAAAAGCCTGGAGCTGAGAATTCACTGCTCAGGTACTGTACTGTAATCCAGTGCTAATTATTACCTAATACTACAACAAGACAAACAACATATGGAGCCTCTTCAGGTATCATGTAACAGTCACATAATACTGACGTATAGACCAACATTTAAACTTAAAGCACTGTTTCTATGGATGTTTAGGTTCATGTCTAAGAGGAGACTGCTGGTCATCTCTGCTCCGTCTGAGGACGACTACTCCTTCCAACAGCAGCATTCTGCTCTCAGTGGACAGGAATGTCACCTGGGTCAGGAACACGCCAAACATACATCTGCTAAACAATAAACCGTCTGTCTGCTCTGTAGTTTTTTGGCGCAATATGAAAATGTTACAACAGAGCCACGTTTCTTCTCTGACATTCAAACCAACACTGTGTTTGCCTTATTTGGCAGAATTACATAATGTACAGAAGTGTATGCATAATTTGTACTATAATATTTTCTTATTTATACTATGAAACACTGTATTATGCAACCTGCACACTGTATTATGCTGCCTCCTGACTACCTGATTTGTGGGTCTTTCTGCAGGCATTCGCCACTTTGCCATGTTGAAGCTGACTGGAACTGGAGACAAAGCGTCAGGAACGGTTGAACTATTTCCCCTTAATGGTGAGTCACAGTAATGTGAGGCAGTGCAGGTACATGGGACTGTGATGGAAACTGTACCTGTATTGTCAATGTTGTGTATATTATTGTAAATATACAGAGACATGCCCAACATTTTTTAATTTAAGGTTAAACTGAGTTGTCTTTTTAAATCCCCTTTTAAGGTGTTTTCTAAAGTGCAACAACTTACTTTTCACCTTGTCACTCTTCCTCCAGGTCGTAGTCAGAGTGAAGTTGAGCCGTTATCCCGTGACATGGTCAACAATCTGAGAGAACAGCTGAAGATCAGTAAGGACTATTTCAGCATGCTGGTTGTGGGGAAGGATAGCGATGTCAAGGCATGGTTCCCATCACCCATGTGGTCCCTGGATAGCATCTATGACCTGGTGGACTCCATGGAGCTACGCCTCCAGGAGGAGAAGCTGCAGAAGAAACTGGGGATCCACTGCCCTGAGGACAGAGGGAGAGGAGGCAGTGAGGGGGGGCATTATCACGGCTATGATGAAGACGGGGCCGAGGAGACGTACTTGTATCACCAGTCAGAGGAATGATGAGAAAGAAGGAGGAAGAAGATTCAGTGGAGTGAAGAAGAGCAACCTGAATTCTTGAGATGACTACGCAAATACATGAACACACAAAAGCAAGTTAATACGTAAACTCATCTTCAGGACTCACAGGTCCAGGACTCACAGACCCACAATTATAAGATGAATATTTTCTGTTAATACGTAATACGTTTGAAAAGCAGTGCAGAACATATTAGAATGTTTCATTCAAGAAAGTCTTAATAAAAGCATATGTGCACCCTTCAACTGATTTTTAGAAAACGTGGTGTTATTGTTTGCTGATTATAGCAACAGTTTGACAAGAAGAAGGTCCATCCAAGGCCGAGCAGATTGTGCTTTTTGGCAACACTTCTGTCCACTCTTTTTCAAACACATTCACAAAAATAGAAAGCCGAACATGTGCTTTTTTTTAAAAGAGCTGCTGTCTTCAGGGTCAGTAAAACAAAGAGTTGTTGATGCTGGATTCGTAACATGCCTCAGGACATCCTTTTATAACAGTTCTTAAAAAAACAACCATTATTTAACCTTCTGCAAAGGCTTTCAGTACTTCACAAAAAACATACCATCAGTGGAACCAAAAACAGTTTTTGGTTTTATACATTTATCTACAAACAAACACACAAACATTATTTTATAATAAGGAGAGTGTGATTCATATAGACATAGACCAGGGGTCAGTAACCTTTACTACCAAAAGAGCCATTTTTGGCCATGAAAATGAAAATGTCAACATTATTAAAAAGGTCTAAATGAGCATTTATAAATATGGTGATGTTTGTTGCCTTTTTTATTACCGGGTCTTTTGACCGTTTGATCCAATTCTTAAAAGCAAAACATTTGCTCTGCTTTGCTTTCTGCACCCGTTCTGAAATCACTCTCTTTCTCTCATCCCCAGCCGGATACTTTTGAGCAAAAGTAGTGTGCTTTTTCTGGAGATTTCTTTCAATGTTACTCTTTTTGGATTTGGAATCCATAGCTAAACTATGGAAACTATTGAGGTTCGTCAAAATTTAGAGGATAAGGCTTTAGACATATACTAATATATACCATATACCATATAGACATATATGACGCACATTTTAGTCCACTGAAATGTTATGTAAATAGAGAATGTAAGAATCATTTTAGGTCTTTAACCATGATAATTGAAAACTGAAATGTCATTGTAAAATAAAATGTTATTCATTTCCAAATGGTTTTTTGTCAAAGCCACAGGGAGCCACTGGAGAGGGGAAAAAGACTTATGTGGCTTCGGAGACAAAGGTTCCAGACCCCTGACATAGACCAATCCAGGGCCCAGTAGAGACAGTAGTGAACAGTCATGACATGGCAGTACTGTAAATATATCCTAAAGCAATGCTAATTAAAAATCCTCAAGATGAGAAGATACGCAGACTCAGTTCAGGGGAAATATATGGGTAAGAAAATGAGCAGCAAACACGACACATGCCTAAATGTGGATGTTAGCATCTGTTAGTGGAACAGCATTTTACAGTAAAATGCAGAAGTCGTAATTGTAGGTTTGGAAACACTCTGTTAGGCAAATAACATCAAAATAACAAGATAACCCGTACATGAACGTATTGATGCTAATGATCACATTTGCATGTTGGTGTAATGTACCTCCCACAGTTCAAATGAATGGCAGCCAGACAGGGTAGACGCAAATTGTGTCACATTACAGATGATGAATGGTGGGGACTGGGGAAAGATCCTGGTGAGTGCCTTCCACCCAGTGCATCCTGGGAGAATCTGCACGCCACAACCTGTTGTGAGCCTTGGTTGGTTTATGTGGGTAAATGTTACTTATTTGTCACCACCTTCTCTCATAACCCTAAACTATACATTTCTGTTACATAGACAGGAAAACAGTCATGTCTAATGGAGCAATGTTTTTACTTTTTAAGTAAAAAAGCTGTTATATAAATTAGGGCTGTCAAACGATTAATTTTTTGTTAACTGCGATTAATCGCTGAATATCTATAGTTAATCACAATTAATCGCATGTTTTATCACATTTCACATATAACAATTCTATTATTTTGCATTTCAGAACTGTTTTTTAAGTACATATTAACAATGGAAAGCAATTCTTACCAGTGTCTCTTGATTGGGGATCAAATAAATGCAAAGAAAGTTACTTTATGAACTTGACTTTAAGATTTGTATTTATTTATTATTTCACCCATTTCGCAAGAGCAGTAGTAATTTTTTTGATTTTTTGTTTCATCCACAGGTCAGCAACTAGCACTCTCCAAAGTAGTGCTTTCCCTGAGCCCGCTAGCATCAACATGAGTCACGTTAACTGTACTATGCTTAGCTCGTAGGTGGTAGCTCGAGCTTGACATGCTTCGGTGATATTTTAATTCGGCTTTACACAATGTGCATATGGCTTTTGACTTGTCTACTGAGCCGTCCGGGAGTTTTGGAAAATAAAAACGGTTGCTGCGGGGCCCCGGTGTTGCTGACTAATCTTTCCGACACACAGTGTTGCAGGCGTACATACTGAGGTCTTCCCGTCAATTAGTCAACAATCCAGGACACGAGGGGGGCATCCACCTGCATCGCTGTCAGTTTGTCACCCAGAAGAACCGGCCTGATGGTGTCAAAAGCACTGGAAAAGTCAAAGAACGTGACCCTCACAGTGTTTGCCTGTTTATCCAGGTGTGTGTACATACGGTTTAGCAGGTAGATGATGTTGTCCTCAACTTCGTCTGGGCTGGTAGGCGAACTGGAGTGGGTCCAGGTGTGGGCTGACCATGGGCCGGAGCTGCTGCAGGATGAGTCTCTCCAGGGTCTTCATAATGTGGGATGTCAGAGCAATCGGTCTGTAGTCCTTGGTGCCACTTGGACGCAGGGACTTTGGCACAGGAACGAGGCAGGACGTCTTCCACAGCACGGGGACCACTTGGAGAGTCAGGCTCATGCTGAAGGACTCCACTCAGCTGGGGGGTACAGGCCTTGACCACCCTGGGGCTCACACCATCAGGGCCTGCAGCTTTCCCTGTGTTGAGTCCTTCTTTTTACCAAGTCAGCTGTGAAGCACATTGTCGTGGTAACCAGTGGAGTTGCTGTTCTGAAGAGGGCAATTAAAGATGATGTCCTTGGGGGGAGGAGTAGGACCGCCACTGGAGGAGGAAGAGCAGATAGGAGGGGGAGGGGGTGTAGTGGTTTGGTCTCTGAGTTGACTCTGGAAGTCGACAGGCTGGGGGGTGCAGTTAAACCTGTTAAAAAACAGGTTCATGCCCTATCGACTCCTTCCTCAATCCCATTGTCAGCTGACCAAAAACCAGTGATGGTTCTCATGCCCTTCCACACCTCTCTTGCATTGTTTTGCTGGAGTTTCCACTCCAGCTTCCTCCTATATTTCTCTTTGGCCTCTCTTATCTTCAGTTTCAGATCCACCTGGATCTTTTTTAGCTCCTCCCTATTACCAGCTCTAAAAGCCCTCTTCTTCCCGTTTAAAATGTCCTCAATGTCCCTTGTTACCGAAAGTATTTAAAGTGTTTAATATGGTTGCTAAGGAACAAGTCCCACAGTGGTTTTTCTGTTGACGTGCCACAGAGTGAGTGGGCATCAGTTGTTGAGCACAGAGGAAAAGTGAAGGGAGTTTGCCAGGTATAGGCAAATTCATGAGATCAAAATACACAGATAACAGAGACTGGGAGACTCGCAGCCCCATTAAAACACACATTCTACCAAGAGAGGAAGTAGTCAAGTAGTCTGCTGATATCACTGACCGAACTGGAGTGTACATCCTCCCCACATACAGACACACACACACACACACACACACACACACACACACACACACACACACACACACTTAATGCTTTGTCACCATCTTTGTCATTCACTTTATCTTGTGCCTTTCTCTCTCTTCGTCTCTTTGACCTCAACAGAAACTCACACAGATACACTGAACAAACACACTCTGCACCACTTACACTGCACCATTTACACCTAGCAGAGGTGCCTGGGATTGCTGTTCTCAGTATGGTGAGTACAACTTAACTGTCAACTAAAAGTATTTAAAAATCACTTTGTAGATATAAGAATTACTCTGGAGTACCTTGGTATGATGTAATGAAAGAAAGCTGGATACTATGAGTATTTTATTTGCAACAACACCTTCAAGTAGCCATTCATTCTTGTACCTATGAAATTGACAGTGTAATTTGTTTGAGCAAGTTACTGCATGTATGATTATTGATTATTATATTAAAATGCATTCAACAGAACTTCACTAAAAAGTCACTGTATCGATTTGTGGGCTTTTATTAATCCTAATATAGTGTTTAAGACACAAGATTATTTTAATTTAATTTTATGATTTTGTTTCATTTCTAAAAACAGAAGCCACCATTTATTGTGTGTATGTGTTTGCGTGTGTGTGTGTGTGTGGTTTTGTGTCATCTACATTGTGTAAGACAACTTTGGCCTCCACTTTTCATCACATAGAAATCATGGTTCCTCTTTGCTTTGACCAGAAGATCTCTTTCTCTCATTCTTTTCTCTGCAAGTCATATTACTTTAAATAGCCTATACTTGTGTTTAATAACTGCATATACAATAGCATTTGAATTAATATTTGCAATAACAGGGGAACTAGCTAAACACCTAACCATCCAGTGGCTAAAGTATTGTTCTCAACATAACAATACTGTGGTTTTAACTTCTCCACATGAATTTACACATAATAAAAGTGCCTGTGCACTAAAACTATGAACTGTATACAGGGTAAACCAACTCTAAACCTGTGCTTATCCAGAATGTACAGTGTGCTGCCTGACACATAGCTGAAACTAATGCAGTCTGCAATAAATCCTATCTAAACACTTTTCACAGCTATACTGTTTCAGAAGACTGAAGTTTATTGTCACTTTGACTGCAGTTTGGGGTTTTGTTTAGATGTGTTGCATTATTCTGAGAGGTCTTACAGGATTTTGACTTGCAACTTCACAAACATTTAGAGAAGTGGTAATTGCAACTGGCAGGACATATTGGGGATTTTTTTGTTCACTGCGATTGACAAACTTTCCTCTGATTTCGTATGCAGCCACATCATGTCAGGCTTTATGATAACACCCTGCGTAATGCCACCACTGCAAAATGTTACTGGCACCATTATAGGAACACTTCAGCCAAAGCCTATGCTTTCAGCACCAGTGGTGAAAGAAGTATTCAGATCCTTTACTTAAGTAAAAGTTAAAAGTACAACTAAAAGCCCTGCATTGAAAATGTTACTTAAGTAAAAGTATGTATCATGAGGGAAAAGTGTTCTAAAAGTATTAAAAGTAAAAGTACTCAATGCAGAAAAATCCAATCAAAACAGTGCTGTCAATCAGCTAAGTGTTTAATCGGCTAACCATTTCAGCTATACTTGTAGGCCTGTATATTGTTGGCTAGTTTAATTTATAATAAAACATTGTATTTTATAAACTACAGTACATGTGTTTTGTGTGCAAAAATCTTAATTTGTAAAGTAACTAGTAACTAAAGCTGGCAGATTAATGTATTGGAGTAAAAAGTACAATATTTCTCTCTGAAATTTAGTGGAGTAGATGTAGAAAGTGGTATGAAAAGAAAAGACTTAAGTAAAGTGCAAGTACCTCAAATCTGTACTTAAGTACACTACTTAGTAAATGTACTTAGTTACATTCCACCACTGTCCAGCACCAAATACGGAACCTTGGTTGGCTTGAAAGGTGGTTGATTTAAAATAAAGGTTGGCAGTGGCCTTCTCAACAACACACACAGTGTCACAGTGGAATAAAAAAATATCAAAACTTCTAAAAACAAATCCTCCAACATCACTCGCTTCTCCATTGACCATTCGTGTGTCCAGTATGCTATAAGATATTTTGGAGCTATAACTAACTGAATAGACGCAGTGCTATATTTTGGATGATGGTTGGATAGATGAGTGGACAGCGGAGAAGTCCAGTCTGCAAAGCTGCAACATGTTCAAACTGTACATTGCTTTTCCAACAATATCTGCTCGTAGTAATGATTCATATTTTTTATGTTTTGGCAAGTTAAGGTTATGAAAAGATAAGTATTTATCTTAAGTATTTCACCAAAACCATAATGCCATATTCTTCTATGCCATATAAGAAGAAAAAAACCCATAATAAACATAATTTTTAGGAGACATGGTCGGTAGAAGACGATATTAGTTATACTAATAAGCTTGACTTGGCTTTTCCATCACTCATTAATGTCATACTGAGATCATTCTAGACAATAACACACAGTAGCTTCTTCTTTTTTCTGGCAACTGAATGGTTTGGTGTACTGTAAGTGTGACTTTTTCTTTTACAATATTCTAACTGGTTTTTGAATATTGAATAAGATCTGACATTCACTGTGGTGTAACATCCCATTTAGCTTCATGCAGTACATTTATACTTTCTGTTGTACCGTCCCCCCCCCCCACCGCTTTCACTGCTCTGCTGTAGGAATAGCATGCTGCTCTTATCTACACTTCCTGGTATGGTGCTGACTCTAGTCAAACCTGCCTCATTATAATAGGTGTGACTGCTGCTTGGTCAGTTCATTGTAGCACACAGCTGCATGACCAAGCTGTTTGAATGCGTCCATGTGTGCCTTAGCCAAAGCAACACAATATATTTCTTATTATAGACTTCTTTTCAGTGTAATAAACAATCAAATTGCAATAATACACTATAAACCATCATTAATATCCCTCCCTCTTCTTCAACAATACCTGACAAAACTACTTTTTGTTCACCTACACTGAAGAATGTGCAAAGCCATCTATTTTATAGTACTTCCTACTTAATGTATTACAATTTGCTTCAAAGTGTTGTTTAACCTTTATCTAACGTTGTCTTTTGAGATATCTTATTTGCTTTTTATTTATACATTTTAATATAATGTGAGGAATGCATTTCATCTATGTATAGGCTACATTATCCAAATAATAGAAATAGTTTCCATAGCATAGAAAATAGCTTTTATTTAGATAAATGAAGGAAATTGTAGATTACAGGACATTCCTTTAGTGGTTTATGAGTGGCCTAGAGAAAAGAGAGAAACAGATACAACTACACACCACACACTGGGTCAATTGGAACCCAATTTGGGTCAATCTAGCACCGATCCAGTACCCATGAGCATAAAAACCACTGGGTCACCGATCACACTCAAAATAAATGACTTTGACCCAGTTTTAGTTATTTACATGATTTCCATTGGGTTATTCAGCCACACCAATATGTGGTTATTTTGACACAGTAACAATGTCATATTTATGTACCATGTGTATGTACTATATACTGTATGGGGAAGCAGTATGTGCTCGCAGCAGCAGATGTGCGCTTCAAATGTTTTTATGTCTATGACATAACATACCCCAAGCAATGTTAATTTGTGTATCTGTACTGTGAATTGGAGCCACTCCAAATTTTTGGAGATTTTCAAATGGGTTCTTTCTTGGCCCATGCTATGGCCTTCCACATGAAAATCAGGCCAGTTTTTCCGTAATTCTGCTGACAAACAGACAAACTCCTTGGAGGAGGTAATAAGTAACCACAGAGGGAGCCGGAGTTACATTAATTGGAAATACCCTGATAGGAAGGTATTTTAAAGTTGTGCAACTCTCTGTTCCTATGTGAACTTTCATGTCAGTCTAAGGATTTGTGAATTTTGTTTGCTTTTATTCCTCTTTTGCTTTGTCAAGCAGTTTCTGTTTCTTTTTTAGGACTTTTGTTTGCTGAAGTCATTTTCCATTCTGGCATGCACAGCACATCCTAATCTTATTTTTAATTCTGATTTTGTATTCTGATTATTAACTCTACTTCTGATCCTCTTCCGTTCTTCCTAGGAAAACAAAGCCGATGTAAAGGCCATGATGGCTCGCTTCCAAGCGAGTGGGGCGAGCATAGACGAGACTTCTTCCACACCGGCTGGACGCATCAAACAACCCCTGCACCCCACCCTCTCCTCCGGCCCGAACATACAGACAAGAAAACCGGTATTGGAGAGCCTCTCAGGCAGTGCGATAAATATTCCTCCAAAACCCACTTTTCTGAAAAATACAGTATCAACTAAAAGTGACACAGAGGCACATGAACCAAACAAAGCTAAAGCCCTGGCTAGCCTGTTTGAAAACCCCCAGGGTGACACCAACACCAGCAAAAAACCTTTCATTGTTAATAAACCCTTGAAGCCACCTTTGCAGGCTCCTGAAGCTAACGGCCCTCTACAGAAGCCCCCTCTCAGCAAGCCCTTCCTGAGCTCCACCACGTCTGACCCCAAACCTGCCTTTCCTAAACCCTCTCCAGCATTCAACTCCAAGCCCAGCTGGGTGAAAAAAGACAGTGGTGGAGGTTTACCACAAAAACGAAGCAGCAGCTTTGTAAAATTAAGGCAGCAAAATGAAGAATCTGCAGGAGCTGGCACTAACACTGCTAACACTCCAACAAACTACACTTTTAAGCCGCCCCCCAACTTCAAGACTGTTCAGAATAACAAGGAGACGGATAGTGGCATGAAAGCAGACGAAGCCAACAAACCGCCCCTCACTGGCACTAACTCAGTCTCTCCTCCAATACCTTTAGCCGGTAAAAAAACTAGCATCAAAAAACCTCCGAAGCCTTCTCCTCAGACTAGCAGCATTATCAGTGATACCACTTCAGGCCCCAAGTGTAACCCCCTCCCCAACAGTTTAGCTTTGGGCCCTGCTCCTGCCAAGCCCAATCGACCCCCCAATGTCAACCTGGAGAGCTTTAGAAGAGGTGCTGTGGCCTCTGATAATGGTAAGTAGGACTTAATTAACAGTATTTTTAGTTTGTTTAATAGTGACACCATAGACGAACAAAACTACTGATTATGATAAGAAGTAACAACCAATTCAGTGAGTGAATATACATATCAGTATTTACACAAATCAGTCCTCACTGTAGTGCAATGCTTTACATAGTCTAATTAATTAAACTATGTTTAACTAATTAAAATGTAGCCTGAAGCCCCACACAAAAATAATAACAACTTCACACTCTCAAAGGTCTCAAAGATGTGTGATCGCACTTTGTGTCACAGCAGGCATTCTTCATTAAGATTCAGCAGAAAAGTTCTTGCTTTTACCTTTGCATGTTACAAAGAGCTCTGTTACATGCGGCCTTTATTGGTATAAAGTATAAAGTATAAATCGAAACCACTACTTCATGAATTGGTAAAGTTTGGGCCTTGAAACTGAACAGATTTCAATCTAAAAAAATAACTGCAGAGTTCTGAACTGTAGAAGACACGTTACTACTGGAATGAACTGTAACACATTTGAAGTTAGAGACACTATGTCCTCTTGCAGTGATAGTGTCATTTGTGAAGACTAGATGCCATTAAGAAGACTGAAGACATACGTTTTGATTTGGTGAATTTAGTGGTTTAACAACCTGATTCTTATGATCATATACATTTTTATAGTCAATATCTGTAGGCTTGATGTAAAGGGAAGTAGAATTATATTCCTGAAACTGTGGAGAACTCTTTGAAACCCAAATTTGACTTTCATAAAATGTACCAGATAATATATATTGACTGAAAAAAAGAAAAAAAGAAAGGTTGCTGATTTATCTGGCTCTAATCTTTTGGATATGTAATTTGCTCTCAGCTCTCTCCTGCAAAATACATATTGACCTGAATAACTAAATCTTACGTAACTGACTAATTAAACACCTTAGCTCTTCCAAATTGAATGAAACATCATGTAATGGTTTACAGAAAAAAAAGAGTCTAAAGTATACATTTTATTGCTTTTTCTCTATAAATCTCCTTTCTATCTAATTTATAACCATTAAGAAGGCAACATACTGAACAAATCACTTTATTCGCTGGAAAATAGAGTTTTAGTAGAGTGATTCTGCCAGCCAGCAGGTACACACATGTGGCCCCACAGGCAGGAACACTTCAACTACATCTGGCTGCATTCACATCATTTGTTTTCCATTTGTTATGATATGTCTTTGGTCCCAATCGATATGCAACAAATACACCAATTCAAACACTGCAAAGGATTTCAACATAATTTCTCTAAACTCTCTGAAAGCTAGTTTTAAAAGATTAAATGGCAGTAAACAGTTTGCAGCTCTTGTTACAGTCAGATAAAAGGGGTTCCTCATACAATATTTTGTTGTATATCCTCTCTGTCACCATCAGTGCTAATTTTGACAGACTTTTTGAATGCGTTTCAGAAGCGTGAAAAGGAATTCACAAGTTTATGTGGTTTCAGTGGCATTAGCAATGCGTCACCTGCAGTTGTTTTGCAGAGTGCACTTTTGGTTATCTGACCAAGCAGCAATACAAACACCTTCTGCTTTTGCATGATAGCTTTAAAAGTCAATTATTCTTAGCATTTTAAGATATGTTCATGTAGCATTTGAATTTGCCTTTTGTACATTCTGTACACAATTTGTGCAAGTTGCACAGAAGTGGCTGTAAAACTGTTACATGCTATAGATAAGACACCAAAGTCACAGAAACACACTTGGTTCCTCTATTTCACCAAGTTCCCTGTCCAGTTTCTCCTTTCTCCTTCCTCCTCGCTATCCGCTCTGACAGCCGAGTTTGTTTTACCACATGAGGAAGTAAGTTCCAGCAAAAAGGCATAGTTTCGAGTGAGAGGCTCGGTTTTTAGACACACACCTGATCTGAATTGATTTTTAGTCAGAGGTAAGGGATGGCTGTTGGCTAAAACGCAGAAGACCAAAAATAACAGTTTGGATGTTGATTTGATTTCTTTACTGTAAACTTTAACCACAGTTTGTGAATTAATTACCGGTACATTCATTCAAGTACAATACTTATTTACAATTTTGAGGTACTTGTACTTGAGTATTTCCATATTTTGCTACTTTATAATAATTCTACTAATTTCTACTTCTTACTCCACTAGTTACTTTGCAGACTGCAAAGTATTAAAATGAAATCATTCAACTGTATATAAAGTAGTTAAAATCAGCTCCACCAGTGGAAAGCTGCTCACACTGTAATGCATCACTGATCATAATTCAATAATATAAGATATAACACTGACAGGGGTGGCATGGTGGTGCAGTGGTTAGCACTGTCACATCACAGAAAGAGGGTTGCAGGTTTGAACTCGCTGGTTGGCTTGGGTCCTTCTGTATGAAATTTGCATGCTCTCTGTGTTTTGCCGTGGTTTCCCCACAGCCCAAAGACATGCAGGTTAGGTTAATTATTGACTCTAAATTGCCTGTAGGTGTGAATGGGAGCATGAATGGTTGTTTTGTGATTAACTGGTCCAGGGTGTACCCCACCTCTCGCCCGATGTCAGCTGGGATTGGCTCCAGCCCCCCTGACTGTGAACAGGATAAACTGTTACATATAATGAATGGATGGATGGATAGATAGATACCACTGACATGCGCCTATTTTGCGCCATTATGAGTATTTCCACTTTTGATTCCCCTTACCCAATTTTTCTGATAATTGATTTGAAACACAGAACGTGTACAGTAATGGAGTATTTTCACACTGTCACATTGTTTGTTGGGGCCTGTCTGACTTGAGGTTTCTTTTTGCATGGGCATCTACGCTAGTTACCCCTCTGGGGATTGATAAAGTTATCTATCCATCTATTTATCTATAGCTACATATACAGTCATTGAAGGGTAAAGACACTTACAGTAAATTGTCTATTTTAACACCATGTGTTTTTGTTACAGGTCCTGGCACCTTTAAGAAACCCATTCTCCCACCTCCTCTGGCCCCTCACCTAAGTAACCATGTGACCCCGACTACCCCTCCGCCAGCACTTCCTAGTCTGCCCCCACAACACCCTGGAGCCATGTAACCCACATTCATGCACACACAAACACAGTTACAAATGTATATACAGTATGTCTTCTGGATAAAGCTTCTCCTGTTAACAAAAGGTAAATCCTGACTGTCCTTTTCAGGATCCAGCAAGATGAGTTCTATGATGATGTTGATGAATTCAAGAGTGCTCCTCCACCTCTACCACCATCTTCAGGTTCAGTAATGTTCACTATTTGATTCATATCTAATCAAATGTGATGTGTCGTGATGTGGCAAGGCGTTTATGTACAGTATTTACCACCACAGGAAGACAGAAAAGGACTGTGTGATGCTGAACATTGTACCAATATTTACATATCAGAAGACACATACATGGAACTATATTAGTCAGTATATCTTGGCTGTGAATAGTCTGTCTTACTGTTACCAACGTTTTACCTACTTTGGGGTGGTTATCTTGGTAATTTGCATATGATATACTATATGGCTAAAACTGTGCAGTTTGTTTTGTAGTTTCTATCAATAGTTGTCAAGACAGTTTAGTTCTCGTTGTGTGAAACTTAAAAACATAAATGTTGTTTTTACATGATTCAGAATGGAGATAAAAAGTTTGAGAAACTCTCTGTGACTGTTACTGAAGTAATAAAAATAGTCAGATATGAAGTACAAGTTGGATCATGATGATCGTAGCTATTCCGCAAGGGTCAAAATATCTTGTAATGTAGATTTGTTGTTTCTCTTTAGGTCACCCAAGTCAGAGGGCAAAGGTGAGACATGCTGATTTACTAACATAAATACAGATTTACATGCAGTTACATGTGCAGGTGCAGACACAATAAGATAAGAACATGCACGTGTGCTCATGAAGACACTAGAGGTGTTCAGCACATTTTCTCCCAATTTCTTTTCAATTTTCAAAGTGAACAACTGACTACTGCAGCACTATTAACCTTATTTAAAAAGCGCTTGTATAGACTAGTTTTGTACTAAACTGAAAGTGACATCTTGGACTACAACTACAACAGACTGAACTGAAGACAATAGCATCAGTGCTGAACTTTGGACCGTATGAATAGTGACGCATTCACTTACTGACATACGTAGCTTAGAGGAAAGAATTAACAAACTGCAGTCAGTGACTACGAATCTTTAATCTTAACCAAACAAAGTCTTTCAATCAGCAAAGTGATTTCCTAATTTCAACCTCTAAAGGAGATGTGACTAATGCATTTAGTGGTGCAGTATGTAGCAGCATGTAGTGAAAACATACAGCAACAGTACAGTAAGTAAATAGCAAGAAAGAAAAGATGAGTACTGTAAATGACAATAACTTTTGTGTGGTAAGTATATGTTAGATTGACCTCAGAACAAAGTATCAGGGATGTGTGAATGACAAATGTTGGATCAGTGCATTTAGGCCCTCTGCAAAGAAACAGCAGTGGAAATTTCCGCCTATGCAATTATAAAGAGGAATACGAAAAATAGAAAAGAATATTGAAGAAAATATGCATTAAAGGGGAACTATGCAGTTTTGTTATCTTAATTTACCTTAACTGAACAGCTTCGGAGTCAATGGAATGGTTAAATGACTTTTTTTCGGGTTGAATGGTGGTCGTCTCGCTCCCCCCTATCGCCTGTGAGAGGAAAAACCACCCTCGCAACTTTGGGCCGGCGAGGCGCCGGCCTCAGCGCCAGGAAGTATTGTGTGATATCAGGTCTCGCGATGTAACAAATTGCTTCACGGCACTGCACACATACGCCCATTCAGGAACCGGCGTACAAGGTAACAATGGAGCTTTTCACACTATCATCATGGCTGAGCCGGCAAAAAAGAAGCAGAAAGTTGGGAAAGTATTGTCGGAGGAACAGAGAAAGAGGAAACGGCAGACTGACCGAGAGCTACCGAATATCTATTCTGAAGCTGTAGGAGGAGCTCTATAGAGAAACCTGGGAGCAAAAAGCGAGAAATCAGTGAAGAAATGGCCAAAACTGCATAGCGCCCCTTTAAATATGTCTTTAAAAAGTTCTGCAGAGGTGAAAAGGATGAAAAAGTATGTAGTGTATGATGTATGAAAATGAACTAATTACTGCTGAACTAATGCTGTTTTTATTCGCGTGTTCTCCGGCCCAGGAGGAAAATGATGGCGATGATGATGACGGAGAGATGTATGAGGATCTTGATGAACGATGGTGAGAGAGTGTTCTTCATTAAATCTTTACCTGTTTATCCAACACACTGATTTCAATATTGTAAGTACATGTTTAACAATTTACTGAGCACCCTCACTCAAGTGTTAGTTTTAATCCCAGTTCAGCTGTGTTCTTGTCTAACTTCACTAACACTACTCTCTGGTGGTTGTTTTGCAACACTACAAGAAGTCATTCATTCTCACTCGCATGTACTTTCAGTTGATGAATTTTAATTTGTGTTTTCTGGTATTGTTTGTGTTTTGCACTTTTGGAAAAGCCCATCTAGTGATGTGCTGCCAGTGTTGGGAAGGATACTTTCAAAACGTATTCCATTACAGAGTACAGAATACATGCCCAAAAATGTAATTTGTAACGTATTCCGTTACGTTACTCAATCTGAGTAACGTATTCTGAATACTTGGATTACTTCCACATTGAATTGCATTTTATAAGTAGGAATGCGGCCATCACATACAGCTTACTAAACAGGCCTATTCTGGTGTGTTCTTCTGTTCCAACTGGTTGAATGTGTACCTAAACAAGCAGATCGATTTTTAGTGAGAATGTAAAGTCACACGTCAACTATAAAATAGGAAGGTGAACAGTAAAACTACAGTAGACGACTACCCTTGGCTAATTAAAAAAAATAACTTACTTTAAGATGCTAAGTAATTTGGACGCTGAAAGGAGGTTGGTTGCTGGCAAGCAGAGGTTGCACTGCACATTTATATTTCGTTCTCCCTGTTCTTTATTTATTGTGAAATGCTGTTTGAATTTCCAAGATAGAAATGCATTCCTGCCCTGGCTCTGTTGTGCTGGTTCCGGCTCCATCTCTACCATCTGTCAGTGATCACGCAAATAGCTAATTTTTTCGTTTTCATATTGGGGCTTCTGGGAAATGCATGGAGTTGCCTTAATTTATTCAGAGAGTGAATAAACTCGTGAAACAGAGAAGTATCGTCATGTAATCCACTGATTTCAACAATGTAACTGTATTCTAAATACCAACTATTTAAATTGTAACTGTAACAGAATACAGTTACTCATAATTTGTTTTCTGAATACGTAACGCTGGTACATGTATTCCGTTACTCCCCAACACTGTGTGCTGCAAATTAGCATAGGCTAAGATACTATGATAAATTCCATTATAAGAAATGATCCCAATTAAATAGATTAACTGGGTATTTTTAAGATAGTGTAGTGTAGTCTTTTGTATTTTGTCATTCAGCCAATCGGTCATGTTGACATTTATTTAGCTGTTCTCTTTCTTAAAAATATGCTGTGTAATCTCAGGAGCCACATCTTGCAAGTGCATTTGTTTATCAATCTGTCACAATTTATAATTTACTGTCTATTATCAACTCTCTCTCGATCCCAAAAGGGAAGAGATTGAACAAAAACAAGAAAAGAAGAAAGAGAAAGACGAGAAGGAGGAGAAAAAACGACTGGAGGCTGAGAAGAAGGAGCAGAAGGAACGTGAGAAGAAGGAACAAGATGCCAGAAAGAAGTTCAAAGTGAGCAAACAAGACTAAATATGAAGCTAGACCCTTAAAAAGTGACAAATATATTGTTCTGTCAAAAGCATGTCATACTGTGGCCGGGTTGACTCAGTGAGTAGAGCAGGCGCACATATACTGAGAGGTTTATTCCTTGACGCAGAGGTCCAGGGGTTCGAATCCGACCTGTGACAATTTCCTGCATCTCTTTCTAACCTAGTTGTTCTATCAATTAAAGGTGGAAACCCCCAACAAAAAAAAAGCATGTCATATAAATAAATGTTACAATCTCTTTTTTTTTGTTGTCTGTGTGCATTTGCATATGTGTTTTTGCATGGCTGTGTGTGTTAGTTGGTTGGTCCCCTGGAAGTCGTCCACCAAGGGAAAGCCCGGTTGGATTGCCGAAGCAGTAAGACTGACCTTGCTCTGAAGCAGGGACAAAGCCTGGACATCATCCGTGTCCAGGGCAACCCAGAGGGAAAATGGTTGGGACGTACGCAGGATGGATCCAGTAAGTTCACACATTTATCATTGTTATTATCATTCATCTTCACTTCTTCATGTTTGCCTTTGCTTCATCTTTCACCTGTCTTCTTCTTTTTGGCCATCACATCCTTCCAGTCCCCTCTGCGACTACAGGATAAGACTTTTATTACATCTCTTATTAAAAACAAAAAAAACATTTATGACAAAGGAAGCTGTTAACTAACAATTAATTGTGGAGAAGGGGTGGGATTAAATACTTCCTTCACTCACTGACCTTTTCTGTTTTCTTTTACATGTTTGAAATAAATTTCAATCAGTCAATCTTGTCCTTATTATCGTTTATTTTTTTATATATTCTCATTTTTTATCAAATAGTCTATATTTGAGCTTCAAACATGCAATAAATCACACTCGACATCCTAACTAAAGACAATAAATCAACTCAATATTTCACTTTGCTCTTTGTTTCTAACAGTTGGTTATGTGAAGACCACGTCAGTGGAAATTGACTTTAACACTCTGAAAAGTCATGCTCAGCAGACATACGACCCTGAGGTATACGATGACATCGACGTGGTGTCTCCTGATAATAGGTACTGATTATACCTGTTTTTTATATTTATATATATATGTGTTATATATGCTAACTCTACATCAGCTAGTTTCACAGATGAGTTGCACTTTTGTAAGAATGGAGACAAGTAAAATCATGGGAGCCACTAGTACCAGATGTGTTTTTTCTCATTATAAACTGCCAATAAAAAAACCCTCAGTTATGCAACACATCCATGTAGACAGTAGTTGGAAATATTTAACCATTGTCCTTGAAAAAAATCTAACATTTCTGTCAGTTTGGTATATTGAATGGCACCCAGTACTACAGTTCTGACATATTCAGGAAGCTTTGTTGTTGCAATGTAAATATCAAATTTCTCTCTCTCTCTCTCTCTCTCTCTCTCTCTCTCTCTCTCTCTCTCTACAGTGGGATGAAAAGACCAGGAGGTATGCGTAAAACCTCACAATAATATTAAGTAATTTCATTAAACTTAGTTACAATCTTTCCCTTCAGTTAATGTCAATGTTGTTTCACGGAGTTAAACATGTCACTAATTACATCATGTATTTGCTGTTGTCCTGTAGTTGTTCTACCCCCGCTACCAGGAGACGAAGGAGAAATATATGATGATGTTATTGATCCAAACCTGGACGTCAGGTGAGAACTTACTTGTTTAAATGGGTAAATTGAATATGAGTACAATATGCTTGTGATGGATACACAGGAAAGTTACCAAAATAAAAAAAGTAAACAGAAAAAGAAATGCAGGTTTTTTTCATCCTTGGTTGGCTCTTTAGTCCAGACTCCAGGTCTTATTCAACGAAGCCTCGTGGCTTCCTGTGGATGTTTGACCGGAACAGACGTCTTGCCAGCACTAAAGAGTAAAATACACTCAGTAGTAAGACTGACCAATCACAGATCTACTGTCCACTCCCTAATCTTTCAGCCGTCACTCCTCCCTTTCAACATTTAAACAATTCCTCTCAGATGAATTTGCTTTTTGATGTTGATTTTCTCCCCAGATCAGATCAAAACCTTCACCTCTTACTGAATAACACCGAAGGATGCTAATAATAATAAATAGCAAACTGAAATCAAAGTGTTGTTTCTATGATTACAATCAGTGCAGCTGATCTATGACTTTACTAATCTTCTCGAGACATTTGCATGACTGTAATTGATGTATGACTGTTGACTTAATCAAAGAATCAGGATACCATCTGCTGCTAACACCCTCAAGTATACTAACTAAAATATTGTGTTGCAATTCATGAATATCATTTCTCATTTGGGCTGCTTTGAATCAACTTTTCATTTTTGATATTGTCATGATATAAATTATGTAAAATTTTGATTTTTCTTCTGTTGTACCAGAGTGCCTCCACCCAGCCAGTTTACTGCAGAGGGGAATTCAGGTATCACTCACTGTTATATGCTACCATGTTTTGAGTGAGAAAAAAAAGTATTATATATATATATATATATATATATATATATATATATATATATATATCCTTTTCTCTAATAAAAGCAAATAGACATATGCTGGTTTAAATTTCCAGACTGACTTTAGGAAAACAAACTCTAAATGAATGCAGAAGTTTTAGTCTTATGCAACTGGCCTTTGGTCATTTATTTACCCAAAACAGTCCTTGGTCCTTAGTTGGCATTGTTAAAGCGAGACTACAGTATGTCACTATTGAAAGAAGACCTAACACATTTTCCCTTTTACAAATAAGAAGTTGAATTCATAAGCAATAAAATACACTCTTGCTCCATACAATACACACAATGGTGTTGCTTTTTTTGGTCTGTCATGACCAGTAGCTCATAATGGCTAATGTATTAGACTTTAGACAGACATTGTTGAACAACTGCCATTACTGAGTCACTTTGTATGACTCTTCTCTGTTTCTGTCATGCTACATTTAAGCTTATACAATTATACTGTCATTGTAGATTGTAGCCACAATGGCTGGTGTTCAGCTAAAGTTACATATTCTCACTTTAAATAATTACACTTTGCATTTGATCTCATAAGTGAAGTTTGTACTTATGGCTTTTATGGCATTATGGCTTGTAAACCTCACTAGCCAAAATGCAAACACACACCTTCTCTTTACATCCTTTACGATCGATTTTTGTAGTCTGATTAAAATGTGTCCCCTCTTAATGTTAGGTGTCTTAAAGTAAAAAAAATTTTTACATCACCGACTTCTTCTTCAACGTGTTATCACAGATCAGCCAGGAGCAGCGATTGATGAGGAGCTATACGACGATATTGACTCTCAAAATGTGCCTCCCCTTCCTCCCATCAGCAGGTACATTTGCATCAATCTTAAAACAAAATAACCTTACAATAACGTCCATTCAGATCCATGTGTTCAAGTGTGTTTTAAAAAATGTCAGACTCAGGAGACATATTGTGGTTGACAAAAACAAATAAAAAAAGTGACCAAAGAATCGTTTGTTTTTGCTCTCCAGCCTTCCACCCCTGAAAGGCAAAAGCAAGACTGAAGAGATGGACTCAAAGAAGCAGAAAAAGTTTGAGAAAGAGGAGAAGGACTTCAGAAAAAAGTTTAAAGTTTGTCGCTCCTTAATGTCTTTAAGCATGTTTATCAGTTACCAGGATCTGCTGAAAAACTTAGAACAGCTCTATAGTGCATATATAGTACAGTTAGTATTTTTCAAATTTAAAAGCTACTGCTTTAAAAGCTAATACTTCAACAACAATTTGAATATAAATTCATTAGGATATTAAGTATAATCATCGTAGTGAATATATGGTCAAACTTAATAACTTTTTTTCATACATTAAAAACTAACATGCCATCATCAACAGGGTTGATTATAAGACTTAGGTGCAGCACCGAGCCGTTTTGGGCAGCACCTAAGTCGAATGAATGTAAAATCAATGTGAGCATCAAAACTAACAACATTTTACTGAGATCTAATGGTTGTAGTTGGTCCCCAGTGGACTTATTTAGCAAGTTTTATCTTTAAACTTTTGAGCGTTATTTATTTATTGTCTCCTCTAGCGTTTCCAATGTTTTTAGACACAGATATGGTGATAATAGTGGTCCAAAATGATGTCAAATTGCATTTTTTTATTTTTTTTATTGAAAAACATCCTTGAGGGATTTACCCTTAAACCCCTTCACCAATATGCACACCCAAGTCTTTCACCAACCCAGGGAAATCTCTGATCAAGAATGTAAAAATAAAATGTATACACAGTCACAATATTGATGATGTAATTCTCTTTCAGTATGAGGGTGGGATAAAGGTGCTGTACCAGGTGACCATCGCCCCAACCCTTACTAACAAGAAGTGGGGTGTGAAGGAGCTTCCGGTCAAAGCAGGAGAGACACTGGACGTCATTGTTAAAGACGTGGATAACAAACTCATCTGTCGGAACGAGGAGGGCAAGTGTGAGTATCTGCTGCTTGTTATGGTTTGTGTTTGCAAAGACAATAAATCAATACATGTGATCAAGGTTTCTACACTAAAGCTTTTTCATTCTTTGCACCACAAAAGTGGACCATCCCAAGTCTAAAATCTGCCTATGTGTATTTTACAGTTGGTTATGTTTCGACCGGCCACATTGTAACGGAGTGAGTACCAAAAACATGTACATGTACACACACACACACACACACACACACACACACACACACACACACACACACACACACACACACACACACACACACACACACACACACACACACACACACACACACACACACACACACACACACACACACAGACTTACCAAAATGCTGTACTGATCGTTTCGTTTTTTGTGTTTACAGCGATGGTGATATCTACGATGATATTGGAGATGGTATGTTTTCAGTGAATCTTTTCATCAGTTCATACAAATATATAATTTGTAAATATCCACACAGTAGACCTAAATCACCATTTATAATAGAGATAACCTTTTTAATCAATGTTATATTTTCTTTTCAGATTGCGTATATGACAACGATTAGAAACATCCTGCACTAGGTGTATTGTTTTACACCGATATTGTTCATGTTATTTATTATGTGTATTGATAATATACATCTGGAGCTGCTTTTTGTTAGCCTGATAATCAGACCAAATTATCATCTTTCCCTTCATTATTTATCAATCAACATTTGAATCTGGAATCAGGCTAGCTTTAATTACTTTGAACAATGTGATCCTTTCAAAATTGTATTTCTTCAAACAACAACAAAACAATTTGATGGGGTTATGTTACTTGCAGCATTTTAACAAAGTGGGAAACATTTGTTAGAACAACAGTATTTGCAAATCTCCACAGCACTGTATTTACATGTTTGCTTCTACTGTGTTTTGCATTTCATAGGAATAGCTACATGTTGTTCATTACTTGCTAATGTCCATGATATGATACTGTATGTACATTGCATTGCTATCTGTAAACTAACTCTGATGCCTTTGCCCCAAGTTTCAACATGTAAACGAAACAACTGTTTCAGTTCCAAACTTCCTCAATAATACTGTACATACAATTATGAAATGCAATTTTAGAGAAAGAAAATGTTTGTTTTTCTCTACACATCTTAGTTTGTAAAAGCATAAATGGTATAGAGAGAGTGCTCCTGTTCTATGAGTATATCTCACAACAACAATTACCATACACAGTTGTGTGATGTTTTTAAACTTGGGTAACTTCTGTGCTGGTGTATGAGATGTGTGAGGATGAAGGAAGACCATTTTAACTGGATTTTTTCCAAGTCAAAAAAAATCAGCAGCAAAGAATTTGCAACTCCTCAATCATGACCTTCTCTGTGCAGTTTCTGTGCAAGAAGAGAATCAGCAGCATCTAGTGGCAGCTATCAGGAACTACAACAATAGCAAACTTCACACTTCAAGTAGTTTAATTTTTGCTGTCAATTTATGGTTATTGATACAACACTATAGAGATAGAGATACGACTTAAGAACAATAAATGGTATACCTACCCAAACTTACTAAGTTTCAACTTACATGAAGCGCTTAAACGATTAGTTGATTACTTTATTGCTCGATCAACAGAAAATAAATCAGCAACAATAATAATGATCAAATAATTGGTTCAGTCACTTTTCAAGCAAAAGTACAAAAAATGTTATGTAAAGGAGTTTTTTTCCTGCTTTTCCATGTTTTCATATCATTGCAAACTGAATCGGTTTTGGACTATTGGACGGACAAAACAAGAAATTTGAATAAAGTGCGATGGATATTTTTTGTAAAAATGTCTTGATTAATTGAGAAAATAATCAGCAGATCATTAATTTCAAAATAATATTTGGTTGGATGTTTAGTTGTTTCCACAGCTTTACCAAAATGAAGTGGTGCCACAGTTGTTGCTTTAGTCCATTGTTTGGAGTTAAAAACAAAGAAGAAAAGAAAAAGCACTGAAAATAATATATATTTCGTAAAAATTACGTTTGGCTAATATGCACCTCCGGTGGTTTTAACTGAAATCCATGATTAGCTAAGTAAAGAAAAGAAGAAAAGAATAAAGACTTCCGCCCGGCCCCCGGCCCCCGGACGTCACTTCCTCGCTTCACCATGGTACCTCCAGTCGCAGTGTCGCCGCTCATCAAGGTAACGTTAATATTAATAACACACATTATTTGACCTGAATATTGTCATTGCTGTGATGTATTACATTTAAAGTGAACACATTCATTTGAAACGAAAGCTTTCATTTTTAGATATGTAGCTATCGGTGGACTGGCCGTTAATGTCAGTTGCTATAGTAGCATGTTAGCTAATGTTTGCTAGCGATGACATTGACAGGCTGTTCAGGTGAACATTCAACAGCAGCGGTAACTTATAATCTGGAGCTTCTGCGTCAGTCTAATGCAAAGTTCGTGATTATCATTAACGTGACTAGCTAGTTGTAGAGCTGCAGTAATTCCAGTGTGTCATTTCATGTTATCTCTCAGCTAGCTAATACTGTTTAAAAGTGAGTCACATGAGATGCAGTGGAGTTCTTAAATATTGTTAAAGAAATTAACTATTTAAAGTTGTTTTGCTGACATGTCTTACTTAGTTAGATTAGCTGGTTAGTAAAAGTTGCTTCACTAGTTAACACGTTTGAATCACTTATTTCAGACGGCCAGGTGGTCTGCTCTGCTGCTAGGCGTGTTCTATGGCAAACAGAGGTTCGGTAAGTTCATGTCTGCGCATGCGCCAGTAGTGTTTGTCAATGTCCAAACTCCAAGGGCAACAGGCAGACAGAAGGGAGGGACTAGTAAAGTTCCTTTCATATACATGTTTTTAATAGTCTTATTTAGTCCAAAAAACATAAACCAGTGCCAGCCCTACATACATACATTAAACAGTCCTTGTATAACTAGTAAAAATAATAAGAAAATCCATCTGTCTGACAAAGCCCTGCTCTGATCTTTAAAGTATATAAAGTATGAAGCTTCTATAATTATACTGTAACTGTACTTCTTTCTACCTTAACGTGTGCTCATGATGCTGGACTCCTCTGTCATTAGGATATTTTGCACACTGCGTAAAGCTACAATAAATGTTCCAGGTTTGTTTTGCAATAATGATTGGTTGTGTTGTTTTTCTTGTTCAGATTACCTAAAGCCCATTGCTGAGGAGGAGAAGAGGGTTGAGGAAGTGGAGAAGAAGGCCAGAGAGGAGCAGGAGCGCATCTACAAACAACTGTCTGAAGGTAAAACAGGACCACACTCTTGGTTCCTTCTATTTAACTGTCTGTCACACAAACATTACTTTTATTGTTGTTTATTCAAATGAGGCATCCCACATTTCAACATTATATCCACAAAATGTTCTATTAACATGTTTTCCCCATTTCTCTCTCCTTTCTGCAGCCAATTCTGACACCATCCTCCAATGAACGGTCTCTGGACCTGTTAAGTTATGTTCCAAACTCAATAAAAACAAAACATATTTTTCATGTAATAATCAGTTATTTGTGTTTTTTTTGTGGGGGTTTATCTTCATACTAAAATAGCAAATCAAAGTAGTTAATCTAATTTAATCAAGAAGGCCTTCTTTAAAACAATTCACTGTGTGTGTGTGTGTGTGTGTGTGTGTGTGTGTGTGTGTGTGTGTTCCAGTAGGAGATTAGCCTGGGGGAAGAGCATGCATGGTTGTAATCCTGGACTAGTTAAGCAGCAAATCCAGGATTGAGGTCAGGGACCAGTAGTAGAAAGTGCAGTGTGGACAGACATGTTTCCTCAATACTCTTGTGTGTTGTGTAATATTGTAACCTTCATTATGTACTCTACATTACCTCATAGCATTATATAGTACATGCTATTGCATTATAATTGTGATGGCCAAGTGGCTGAAAATTAGGTTTTTAAAACATTCCATGTTGCTACATGTAACTCAAACAAAATGAAATTAGTTTTTAATAATTCAAACTAGTTTCCTGTGAGTGTGCTTAGTCAGCGAATAGTGAGTTAAACAGTAATTATTATAAAGTCATTTTAGTTTGTAAGCAAGTTTCAGTAAGGCAGGCAATTAATTCACTCAGTTACCTCATAAAAATACATTTGCTTTATTTGGATCATCATTGTACACATGGAACAAATGAGGCAAGCTTTAAAATACTGACCATGAAGTAAATTGAAGTCTATTTATTTAATTTATTTAGTTAGGGCAATTATTGCCTAATATTACATGGTTATCTCTGATACATTCACTTTCTTTCCATATGTGGAATACTTAAATGAATAAATGGAGGCAAGCATGATTAAAAAACAAATTTCAATCATTTAAGGGGATAAGAAATTAATTGATGACTCATTTGCCAGTGCTTACAAATCACACTACAGAAAATAAGCATCTATGTTTCAACTAGAAAAATATATTTTTTATATTTACAGGGAGGAAGGAAGTATGTACAAGTCATTACAAGAAGCTGTTCTTTTGTCTCAAACAGCTCTGTCTGCAGAATTTGTTATTGCAGATGCCTGATAGACTAGTGGTTTACACGGTTGCCTCACAATAGTCCTGAATCACCAGGTCATTGACCTGATTTTTTTTGTGTGGAGTTTGCATGTTCTCCATGTGTGTGTTCCGTTTCCTCTCACATCAAAACACATTATTGTCAGCTATTATAAATACTATCGTTGCATTCGGACAAGACACAGGCCTCAGAACTGAAAAGTAAAGTTAATCTGATCTGGAACCAACTAATTTCCAGAGTTTTAAAAATGTTCTTATTTAATAAGACATCTTTAAGTGTATATTCATAAAACATAACATTCTCAGCTACTCAGATGTACATATGTACAGTATGAAGGCATCATGAGTAAGCAACTACAGGCTTGTCTGCGGACTGTAAAGCTAAATTTCTAAGCCATCGCCTTAAATATTTATACTTTTTCACAAATATGCATTTTTTACTGTAGCAGTCTCGAGCTTGCCATCTACCTTTGGCTCTGTAATCAAGGTAAACAAACTCTCATTTGTAAATGGTAAGTGACTGGAAGGAGTGAACATGAAATGATCAATTTGAAATATATGTACAGTAGTTCAATTACTGTATAGTTCTATCTACTGATTTTCTAGATTTACATTCTGAAGCCCTACATTAATATTACATTAATGTACAATATGCAGTATGTTTGAAAACAGAGCTCCAAACATGATATCCAATCTCCGGTGACCTGGGCTTTGCAGCAAAGAATTATTACATCCTGTACATGAGTATCACTTCACTACACAGATGTATGTACAAGTTGTATCCTCTCATTTTGCTTTGTTTCAAAACTACATTAAAGAAACGGTCAAAATAAATGTATGTTTGTCCAACAAGCATGCACGCATGCATGCACGTCTGTTTCTGTTGTTCCTCAGAGAAATTTTTTGTCAAGATGTGGGAGTGTCCTGCCTTGTTCTGAATTCATATTTTGGCTCACCTGGATGAAACATTGCTCTTCCTCTTCCTTGTTTAGGTTTTTCATTTCTGATCGGAACCAGTTATTTTGAAGAAATACTACGGAGCTGTGCATTTACTCACACTTATGTCTTCCTGACTTTATTTCATTTTCTTCCTTGGTGGTGAGATGGGCTGGCTGGCTTTGGTGCTCAGGTAATTCTTAAGTTGTCTGCACTTCCACAGTTTTTTGACCTTTTAGCATACAGAGCAGGTCTTGGAGCCTTCACCGGTGTTGTTTGAAGTAGCTGGTAAGACAAAGACATCAAAGAAAAGAGTCAATATATTTGTGGATCTTTAATATTCTGTATAGCAATTAGGCTTGTTTTTGTGTTTTGGCTAACCCAATAACTTTTTAGGTTCAGTGTTCCTGGTACTCCACATAGAATCACACTTAAAAAAGGCCATCAGCTGGTACAACATACCATGCAATAACACGTGAAATAACTGTAAGATTGAGCAAACACCATTGCAGCAGTTCGAATACATTTCAGAGTTGTGCGATAAGTCAAAAGAATCACTGCACCTTTACTGACTTTGGCTGCCTCTTTAGCAGCCTTCTCCTCCTCTAGGGCTTTGAGTGTAGCCTCATACTCTTCTTTTTTAGCATTCCACTCCTTCCTGTTATTTAGGATGCCGTCCAGCATGGGCTGGATTTGTGGGTGGAAGCGAGAAAACTCCTGAGAGGAAAGTGAGTCAAAGAATAGGATAAAAGATTTGGTTAGTGGTTTGTTCACACTTGTTGATGAAAAAAAAGTCAGGAGATTGCTTTTATTTTGTCAGACCTGCAGAAAACCTCCAATTATATACAAATCTATATAAATGATTTGCTTTAGGTAAACTGAAAAGGACCATGTACTGTGTAATTCATCTGTCAAAATGCAACATTAAACATTACCTTGTAGACAAATGTGCAGACGAAGTCAATGAAACCACACTGTAGCTTTGGAAGTTCTGGTGCATGGTTCCTGTCCATCATGGGCTGGTGGGCAGGCAGAAAGGGTTTGAGGCACTCAAAAATATCATGTCGACATCCCGGAAATCAATACTAACAGCAACAGGGAGTAGTTTCTTGTTACTAAACACCTGCCTAACATCAACCATTTTCTTCTGGTTTCTGACAAGATTACATTTTCTTCTGGCGAGTTCATGTTTTTAACATTGCTGTGTTAGGAAGCCTAATGAGCACAATGTCGGAAATGATGGAGTCACTTCAATCAGGGCTCAATCAACACATGATATCTGTGAAGCTGTAGGTTGGTTAAAGATTTTATAATATATTGGGTTCTGTATTTACTGACCCACAACATATGTATCAGTGGCACACCCCTTGCTGCTGCATATGTCGCCACTGGATAGTCCAAAGTTACTAGGTAACAGCAACACAACAAGCAAATATACTACAAAACATATATTTCATATGATAGGGAATGAATCAGCATTTACTTTAATAATTTATTTCCTCATTTTAGTATTTTTTACAGCAAAAATAGCCAAAATGATCAGGTTCCAGCTTTTCCAGTGTGAGCATCTGTTTTATATAATTTTATAAGAAATATTTTTGAGTTTTGGACTGTTTGTCCCATAGAAGTAGACATTGTGATGGATAGCGTTCACTATTTACTGAAATTTCATACACTAAATGATTAATCAAGAAAATAATTGTCCTACCACACCATAGATAGCCTACACTGTTTTCCTTTTCATTTACTCATACTATTACAGTATGTGCTTATATGTGCTGTACATATCCACATTTCCACATGGATAAAAATAAACAGATATTCACTATAACTTTTGTAAACTCACAATAGGTTGTTGCTCCAGAACTGTCCTCTCCAGGTCACCCTGCTCCCAAAACTCTGCTGCTACAGACAAGGCAACCTGAAAGATACACACAGATACACACTCATCTGTTGAAAAAGCAAATCACAAACACTTATTATAATGTATATTTATTAGAATTGTGTGCTTCTCACCCTGCTCTGCACCTCCCAAGGCTTGGTGATAGCTGACAAGTCGCATGCGGTCATCATCATGGCCCTGAAATAGAAAAGATTTACAGAGAAAGAACAACAACAAAGAACTACGTACATGCTTGTTGTACTCACATGACGATTTCTTTTCTGGTTGTTTCTAGAGACATGAAGTCCACCCACTTCTTTTCATCCTCATATGTGTGTGAAAGGTCCACAATCTTCTGGAACATGGTTCTTTTCCTATCAGGGTACGAGGAGAGGAGCTAATTAACTATTTATCAGTATGTATTTTTACAGTGTAAAGTTTCAGAGAACAAGCAAAACAAGTAGAGTGAGAGATTGTGCTGACTTGAAATAAAGAGCCAGGTCAGTGGCGATGATGGCGATGTCCATGAGATGAATCACATGTTCTACCTGTCGCCTGTTAAGGTTCTGGTAGATATTCAGTGACTGCAGATGAGATGAGAGAGATGGGCAGTTAGTGACTGCTGAAATATCTTCCTCGTCACATCCTCCACAGTATAAGTAAGGTGAAGTTATTCTCTAGTTCATTTCTTCTTTCTCACCTCGTCAGCTAAGAGGAACTTTCCAAACTCTAGATGGTGTCGTTCCAAGATGGATGAGCCATGTAGCTTGGCCAGCGGGTTGCCAGATCTGTCGGCATGAATACAAATTCCTTAGATATGACATAACAGAATTAAAGACGATACCAACAACTGTCACTATCAGTTTCAAGTATAAGGCTTCAGTATTGGCATATGGCAGACTTTATGGGTTGTTTAAAGGATTATACCAAAGTGACGGCATGTATTGGCCCAATTCCTACAAATTGTCAAAACATAGTCATGCCATCATTTATTATTATATCCCATCACAATATATTGAACTTTGAAAGACTTGAAACTTGCTTGAAATAGAATGGCTTAAGATGCATTAAAAAGCTTTGAAAAGACATTGAAAAATTACTAACTAATAACTAACATTCATATAGAAAGTGATTTTTTCCGAGCTACACGTGAGGACATGAATGCATCATTAGTATAGACTAATTTATTATACTATTTATGTATGTATATACACATAACTGCATCTTCATTGTAAATATAATAGTTTTCTTACAGCATACAATGATTATTTAGCAGTAGTATGGCACTAAGACACAGCAGTGTTATGATTGTGCCTCTCTGTAGGCAGCTGGTTTTCTGTATACCATGCTATGGATATAGTTTTGCAAAGTGTAGGTGGGGTTATTTTTTCTATAGTTCCCAACAGCACTTACTTGACTTGGTACAAGTTGTTGGTCCCTCTGTGATCAATATCATGCAGGAAGCCTGCAGTTATCATGGCCATTACCTCCAAGTCTGTGTAGTACCGCTTCAGCATTCCCGTCTGAGACACACACAAAGTGGTCAAACAAAGAACATTTTGCAGAACAAACATAATGGTGCTTACAAAAATCTAAATAGTTTCTATTGTAAGTAGAGTAAAAATGAATAGTACCGTTAAGAGTGTGAACATGGTCTGTCCCACGTTAAAGCCATGACGCCAGTTGTGGTAGGTGATCTTTCTGTAGCCTTTATGGACCGAGTACATGAAACGAACCAGCACCTGAGAGGAGAGAATTGCTTAATCACAAAGACTAATCACAAAGTGCTTTATAAAAAAAGAATGTATAATAATGTTGTATGAGTGTGTAGATCACCTCTTGAGGGATCTGGAACTTCTTGACCACCCCAACCTCATAGTACATCTGGATGCCGCACTTCACCAGTTCCATCTCTGTGCAGTTAAAATCCGAAAAGTGGAACTCGTAGATCTCAAACTTCTTAATAAGTTGAGGTAGGTCTTTTTTCTAAGAAGAAACAAAAGCAGTGTAAGATAAAAAAGAGTACACAGCCCATTCATGCCAGTGGCAGTTCTGCTTGAATGTAAGAAAAACTGAGAAATTATGTTCTCGTAACTAAAGTGTAACACTCCCAAATATTGGAATTACTCAAGTCTTCCTCCTCTTTTAAAGAGTTGGTGTTACCTACTGTAGGGGAAAATAAATTATAGATGATTTTCAGTGTTACCAGGATAGCTAGGAGCTCCTCCTCTTCACACTCTCTGGGTTCAAGGCCATAGACATCTCTGGTGTTCTGGGAGAGATGAGAAAAACACTCAAGTTGTAAGTATGGATTGACTAAATAGTGAGCACAAGCAAGTACCGAGGTAGTCATACTGAAAACAAAGTGTAACATGAATGCTGATCCATTTCTGTTGTCGCTAGTTTGAATTTGAAATAACTTCTTTCGAACAAGTGCTGTGATGACAAATCGTAGAAAAGCTTGAATGTGCTAGTGCACACTGGAATTTTTGATAAATCTAAACCTTCTCTGAATATCCAATATTTAAAATGAATTAACAATGAAAACAAAATGATAAGTACTGACCAGGATATTCTGAATCTCATCCTCCCGACATTTGACATGGTAGAGCACCATGTCCTGAGCGATGTCTTTACGATTCTCCAGCTTGTTCATCTTGTCGTAAGTGTCAGTGTTCAAAGCTGACCAGCCCAGGAACTGGGTCAAAGCCTGAGAAACAGGGATCAGTATCAGTACAATATGTAGTAGTAATGTAGTAATGAGGAGGATTCACAGACAAAGTCCAAATTAAAAAAGCTTGGTAGACTTTTCTTAACCACATCATACCAAGATGAACTAAATCAAAGTTTCTAAATTTCAAAACAAGCATTTAATTATGTGATGTAGTTCAGTGGTCAAATACCTCCATGAGCTGCTCATCCTGATCATCAAAAGGCTTTCCATCTTTTCGGTTGTAAAAAGTGGCCACACCAACTATCTCTTCTTTTTTGTTGACGATTGGCAGAGAGAGAACATTTTTTATGGTCCATCCACTGCTGTCGAGTGGCTCTGTCTAAAACATTGGAACAACAAGCAAAATCATTTGATTCATCTCTGAATATACCTGGACTAACTTAGCTCTGGGGAGCTTATTCCCCGGAGTCCTTATGTTTTTTTCGCCCCGCAGTTTTCCTTTGATTAGGGTGGCACCTAAATCATGGTTGCAGCTGTCGCCGTAGTCCTGCTCCGTGCCCTGCTATGCCCTGCTACACCCTGCTACACCCTGCAGTGCCCTGCTATGCCCTGCAGTGCCCTGCTATGCCCTGCTAAGCCCTGCTACGCCCTGCCATGCCCTGCAGTGCCATGCTACGCCATGAACTACAACAACTACTATTTCTAGTCATAGTTCCATTATCTTTATTGTGACTATAATTGCCACTGTTCCTCACACCCCCAACCGGCACCGTCAGACACCGCCTACCAAGAGCCTGGGTCTGTCCGAGGTTTCTCCCTAAAAGGAAGTTTTCCTCATCACTTGAGGTTTCTGCCTAAAAGGGAGTTTTTCCTCGCCACTGTTGCACTAAATGCTGGCTCTTGGGGGAATTACTGAATTGTTGGGTCTTTGTAAATTATAGAGTGTGGTCTAGACCTACTCTATCTGTAAAGTGTCTTGAGATAACTCTTGTTATGATTTGATACTATAAATAAAATTGAATTGAATTTTACCTTTCAGCTGAGTTTAGCTGTCGCTTACCTGGAACTGGAACGTCTCGTCAGCAGCTGCATTCATTATGTTGCAAATCTGAGAAGCAGAGATGAAATCAGATTGATCAAGGTGGAAGATGTGCAAATACATTTATTTGGTTTCTAACGCATTCAACAGCTTGTAGTAATGTAATGGGAAAATAACTCACAAAACCACTCTCAGCAACATAAGTAGGAAGGCCACTACTCAAGGCCCAATGATCTGGAGTCGGATTGCTGTGTGATAGAAGGGCAGGACGACAAGTTAGCAGACATGAGCACAGATTGTGTCCAAACTGTGCTCTGCTCTCTGATGTGTTATTAATGTTTTTAAATTGAGTAACATGGTGCATAAATATACCCATTTTACTTCAAGCCCTGTTCCCCCAAATTACTTACTTACTTATTTAACTATTTTAACTATGGGGGATGTTTTGGTATTTGGTTGTCATATTAATCCATGACCCCATTTTGAATAAATTTTTAGACTAAAGCAAACTGTCAAATGAAAAATAAATGTACTTACGGTATTACTTTGATGTCTTCTTTTCCGTGTAGTATATAGTCAATCACTTTGTAGAAAATTATCTCCTGGAGGAAAAATAAAACACAGAGATTTGGTTTAAAACTGTTAAAACAGGAAAAAAAGACCAAGCAGAGTGTTGATAATAATGTTAGATTCATTAAATAAAAGAATGTACCCTGCCATCAGGAGTGACAGGACCAGAGTAAGGTGCCTGATCGCCCATCAACACTGGCCAAATATCAAAGAACTCCTGGAGGAAGATGGACACAACAATTCAGAGAAACAAATCAGCACCTCATGGTAACAAACACATGGCTACAACACAATGGGATATTACGGGCAAAGACACAGAAAGACACGGTACCTTCTCCTTTGTCATGTCTAGTAAACCGACAGAGTAGCGGTCACAGTTGAGGTAGGCTCGGACTGTGTACAAGGCTTTGTGAAACTGTCGCTCAATGTCTGTCAGCTCTTCAAACACCTTGTTGGCAGACCACAGCAGCAGCTAGGAAACACACACGTGCAGCAGTCAGTTCATGCAGTGTACATGCAGTCATTCTGTATTTGAATAGAGTGTAAAGCCAAACTCTTGAGAGTGACTTCTGTCAGAATATGTGCAGGTCCTTTACCTGTCCTTTACGGGTCTCACAGTTGTGGAGGTAACTCAGGTGGTAGATCTTCAAATTCAAAGTGGCAATTTTCAGATACTTTAAAAAAAGCTAAACGGACAAACAAGTGAAAAGACAGCCATATAAGAAAATGATATGATACAGTGTCTGGACAAAATTTCTGATTAGGTAACATACAAGATTTGACAGAATACAGAATACAACATGTGGGGATGTGGCTCGAAGGTGTTTTTTGCCCCCAACGGCTCCTTCCAGGCAGCGCTGCGACCGCTGCCTCCAAGGCACCTAACCCTAACCTTAACCATAACCCTAACCATAACCACAACCATAACCATTGACTAATTGACTTCAAGGCAGTGCTGCGACCGTTGACTTCAAGGCACCTAACCCTAACCCTAACCATAACCAGTGCCTAATCCTAGTGCCTTCCAGGCAGCGCTGCCTGGAAGGAGCCGTTGGGGGCAAAAAACACCGATAAACGGGGATGTGTGAGGATGTAGGATACAGCGTAATCTTATTCACTGCAAAAAGATAGGCTTTACAGTACATAAAGTTGGGTGCTTTTTAAAAACACAATAAGCCCTTAAAGTGTCCCAACAATCTGGATCACTCAAGCTTTTTGCTCGTTGCAGAAAATAATGAGCAAGTAAGTAAATGTAAGTAAAGCATTTCCATCACAGTGTGGACTTCAGAATCATAATTCAGCCTTATGACAAAACTGAGGCAAATGAAATGTGTGAACTGTGATTTACAGTTGTTCTTTGACAAATCACGGAACGTTGTCGTCATTTTTTCTCCAACCTGCTTTTTCTTTTCATTGTTTCTTCCATTATGTGTTTATATTAGACTTACATCACAAGACTACAAACAGACAAACATGCATTTTTCAAGTTTATTAAAAGGCCATTATGCCAGAGATGTTTGAATATATTTAATGGGTTAATTTAAAAGGTGATGAGGATATTCAGGCAGATAACCCTGGCAAATACAACAACAATGTAAAAATTCATCTTTATACAATCTTTATGAACATTTCCTACTCAAGTGTATATAAATATCTTGATTTCTGCATCATCATTCAGATAATATATGCTACTGAACTTTTATTTATTTACTTTTGCTAATGATATCATACCCTGTCATATAGTTACATGCTGTTAATACAGGCATTAACCTGCTGTAGATCTATAACTGACTTGACCACCTTGATCTTATTTCCATTTTGAAGCTTAGTTTGCTCCTAATTGGGATTAATGACGTATAATGAACACACACTGGTCCCATTCGTAAAGACCTTAATGATCTACCAGTCAGCCCAGAGGGAATTCCCTCCCAACTGTAATGATACACTGATGGCAGTTGTCTTTGAGAGTTATCAACTAAGTTTGAGATAGTCTAAAAGGTTAAAGAAGAGCCACAATCAAAATCTGGCAGAAACAGATTTGGTACAATAGTTTTTGTTGAAGAAACTGTGATTTGGCAAGGCCGCTGACTATATATGTGCTTAGCTGTGTGTGTGTGTGTGTGTGTGTGTGTGTGTGTGTGTGTGTGTGTGTGTGTGTGTGTGTGCGTTTTGTGTATGAGTGTTGGGTTGGGACTCACATCTTCATCTTCAGCAGTGAAATGTGGTCCTGTGGTCTTGTTTAGAGCCATGATCACAGCCACCATGTCTTTGCCATTGAGGATGGGCATAGCCAAAATGTTCCGGGTATTGTATCCTGTGAGATCGTCGACAAATGAGCTGAAGTGCTGGCTCTAAGACACAGAAAATACACATTTTGAGTATATATAAAGTATTCTTGCAGGAATTTCATTACCTGCTTTCATTACTATTACTACATAGTGCATACATTAAAAAAAAATATTTGAAGAAGAAATGTGGTCCAAAATTACAGTTATTGCTCGTATACAGTTAAGTTCTCTAACTTGATATACTGTCATACTTTTCATTTAGTATATTGTAGAGTGTCATACTTTTCATTTAGTATATTGTAGAGTGTCATACTTTTCATTTAGTATATTGTAGAGTGTAGATTCATGAGTAGATTTATTAGAGGTCAATGGTGTCCCTAACCTTCATGATATAATGACATTAATTGCCTTTAAATTAATACTTTATGAAGTAGAATGTCTCTGCTTTTGAATACCAGGTGGTAGGTAGGTACTGTAGTTCTAGGCCTCTAAAGTATTACAATTTGGACTAAAACCAAGACCATCATTGTAACAGTAACCCAGATGACAAATCACTTGACAATAATCCCTTTGGAAAAGTACATACAATCATTATACTGAACTGCAAGATGTTTTTTACATGATTTACAAAAGCAAAATGTCCCACAACCATAAGATTAACCTGCTGTTTCCCACTGCTTGAGGTGATTTCATTATGAAACTACAGTATTTATTTGAACACAACACATATTATGTATGTAGTTTGGTTTGTATGGAGACAGTGTAAAGTAAAGTAGTTTTGATCTGTTTTGGATTCCTGCTGACTGCTGACTAAATGCCAGAGACGTCTAATCCACAGCTAGAGCAGAGGCTGATGGGATCTGGAAATAAATGGATTATGTCTGACAAAGGGATTTATACTCTCACTTGGTCAAGTATAGAGATACGGGTCACTAACTCTTCCTTTACATGTCTGCAGCCATCAGCCAGGTTTTAAGTATAATGCAATTCATGAAAACATATAGATTCAGTAAGGACATGTCTGTTGTCGACACTTTACATTTGTACAATAACAGGCAGCAGTAAAAACATTGACGACCCCCTTGAAAATGAGATGTTTCATCTCTAGGGGTTTATACTGTAATTCAATTTTTAAATAGAAATATAATAATACACCAAAATATTGTTTAGTTGTTTACTTAATAAAACAGAGGAGTGGGTGCTAATGCTACATACACTTTGTTTTA
The DNA here is from genome assembly GCF_031162955.1 of Sander vitreus. Taxonomy (NCBI): domain Eukaryota; kingdom Metazoa; phylum Chordata; class Actinopteri; order Perciformes; family Percidae; genus Sander; species Sander vitreus. Next base: position 16,033,269 of record NC_135870.1, read on the forward strand.
CATATAGGCTGCCCAATACAGTGCCTTAACTCCAGTGCATTATTAATAACCACCTAATAAATTAAAGCTGCATTAGAGCATAAAATATTACTTCCAGATTGCATATATTGTATTCAAACTACTAGCTAATTTTCTATAATGGGGAGATGCACAATTCAGTTGTCATGGATGCCATAGCCTCATTGCCTTTTTCAAATATGCACTATGAACACTTGTCCATCTGCAACATGCTATTTTAAGGATTTTAAGGGACGTCATATTACCTTAGCAACATGCTAGCCATCCTTAGTTTTGATCGTCACAGACCCAATTTTTTTAATTGCCCAAAATTGTCCTATAGAACCAGATATATATTAAGGGAAATATACCACAGTATGGAAGGTACTGTATGGCATAGTCTTGCTACAGCTTGTTTTCACTAAGATGTAGATTTACTCTTACATCCTTATTTTTACTTGTCTGCATGTCACATTTAATAATGAATTAATTACGCCCCTCTAACGAAGTACAATGGCGTTCATAAAACATACTTGCTTACTATGAGATTAAGATGTAATTGTTAAGAGAAACATTTAATTATTAGTTAAAACCACGTTGTGTGGGAGTTAAAGATTGAAGGCTGTGGCGCCATCTGGTGGTAGTATCATGAATGGTACTGTGAAAGACGGCAGTGCAGATATGCTCAACATCTGCACCCCATCCAGGTAGAGCTTCATCATTCTAATTTTAGGATTACGGTTTATCGGCGCATTTTTCCCCACTAACCTCTGTGACATCTTTCACATTAACAGTCTTCTTGGTCAGGGCCACGTGGCCGACTATTCCCATGTCCAGCGGATAAACGATCTCAGAGTCGGGTGGCACCACACAGTCCTCCAACTCTGCCTCTGTGTTGACATTGAAGAGCCTTGTGGCAAGCTCTCCAATGCCGTTTCGCTGCCGGTACATAAACAAGCTGCACCGATCTGCGTGGATGAGCGCACTGATTCTCTTCAGGATCTTGAAGACCACCTTTTCCACGTTGATGTTCTCCTGCATGTCTTTGATCAGGTCGTACATGATTTGGCTTTCTTCAACCTTGAAACAGAGCAGAAAATAGTCCCATTTTAGAGAAGATTAGGACCTTCATAATAAGTACAGAAGTTAGCCAGAAGTTACATTGTATATAGATAGATTTATGTGGGGTAACTCATGGCAAGGTGTGGTCAATAGTCTCAACCGGTTCTCTTTTGTTTTTACTGTAATAAACATGTAGTGAAATAGAGATATATATTTACCTGACTGAGCTCCTGGAACTGGCTGAAGTCAATCTGTTTCTCTGGGAGTCCTGATGCCTTTGATATGGAGGCAGCGCTCATCTTCTTGGCAAAGTACTCTTTAGCAAATGCAGGGTTCCCCTTGAGGAACTTTTCCACGTCTTCCTTTTGCACACCCATGGTTCCTTCTTCCTCCTCTTCAACCAAATGTTCCTGTCTTCTCCCTCTTCAGCTCAGTGATGGCGCTCCCACTCGGTCCAACGCTTCCCTGAACAAGCTACTTCCAACTTCTCTAAATAGAAATAAAAGAAAAAAGAATAAGCAAAACAAAGCACCCAGCTCCCAGATTATCCAGTTAATCCCCTTAAGGAAAAAAAGGAGAGAAAAACAAGCAAATCTTACCCAGGTAATACACACAAAGGGGGAAAACAGAAGTGGACACATTCAAATGCAGGTAAAAAATAATCCCCCTGTAAGTGGGATGAGCGGACTGAGTGAGGGAGAGCCCTGAGGAGAAGGCAGAGGGCTGAATCCAAACAATCCATCTGTCATCAGCAGATAGTGCTGAAGGTTAGCAGGGATCTGACTATGCTAAACTTGTCAGCTGATCATCTAGTAACAGATATGTGGGCCAAATTATCCAGCCCCCAGTGTGCTTCAGTACCTTGTAAATCTGCAGACAAGACAGGCTACTGCATGTAAAACACCAATATTACATTTCAACACGATGCTGTTGTGCAACAACATAACCCTCTTTCTTTTCAATGCACTCTTTCATTTTCAATTTAAGGGTTACATCCAATTAGCAAGTCTTTTACACACATGTCAAATGGAAATAACATTGAATAATTTATATGTATGCTTAAATTAAAATGTATATAGCTTTCTTAGTCTTAAATAAATATGCACAAAGACAAGCAAAGCTAAAAATGAAACTAATTAGCAATCAGCAATTACATTATTATAATATGACATATCTAGATAATCTTGGTGCGGTTATATTAACTTAAACCCTACAAGCAGTCAAGAATAACACTTGCCAAGACATCTTAGGCAGGTTTTGTGTACTCTTAAAGACAGAGAAATCAAAATGTAGGAACACCTGTATTTCCGATACATTATATACATATAAATAATAAATAAATAAATACACATAAATTCATATTGAATGATAGAAAGGTATAAGAAACAAATATGTACGTTCATAAGTATTTTTAAATTATTATTATTATTTTATCCTTTGTCTTCCATATTATTTTTTAGTTTGTTATGTATCATCTCCAGTATACTGTTTCTGTCTGTCTCTCTCACACATGCAGGTGTACCTGTACAAACTCTTTAAGTCCTTATTAAACAAGGCCTCCTCTGGCATAAGCCCTATTTAGTTAGGACACTAGCTGATTATCTCAGCACCCCAACTATCTGTCTCTTTCCACATGCAATTTTGTATGCCGTCTACCTGCAGTCCCCTTCTAAATTGTCACAGTAATTACTGTCATTATCATGTTTAAGAGAAATATGGCTAATGTCCTGAGAAGACTGAGGGAGTAAAGCCAGCAAGAAGCTAGACACTGATCTACTGTCAGCAAAAAACACACAAAGACACAACGTTGGAAATAGGAGATGTTTTGTGCTTCTGTAAGAAAGTGAATCATTTCATTCAGAGCAGGGAGGACCTAGCCTATAATAAGCTTCCGAACATCTTAAACAATCTGCTTCCAATAGATTACGGCAGGTAGAGAGAGAGAGAGTGTGTGTGTGTGTGTGTGTGTGTGTGTGTGTGTGTGTGTGTGTGTGTGTGTGTGTGTGTGTGTGTGTGTGTGTGTGTGTGTGTGTGTGTGTGACATAGAGTGAGTGAGGGAAGGTATAGTGATTTATGTTGGTCAGTTGGTTAAGTATGCATTTGATGCAAAAAGAGCAGTTACAGTACAGTGACCAAAAACTGTTTCATGATTATTATACGTATGGGCATGTTTTGTCAGTGTTATTCAATGATGGACTTGAATTCTGGATTGTCGTGGATTTAGTGTTGTACGCATATGGACTCGACTGGTTGTACGTCACTACTACTCAAAATAATAATACTTAGCCTACTAGTTGCAATGCTGACATTTACCACAAGATGGCAGCAGACCCCATATTGTAGCACACCCCGGGTCATGAAGAGATAATACATGATAATCAATAAATATATTAACACATAAAGTGTGGTTGACTGACATTCATACTCTTCTGGTAGTTTATAATTTTGTATGTGAATTGTATGTCTTTAGTCCATATAGTGCTGGGCTGCAGCAGATGCTGAAGGTGTGCTCTCAGTGTGGCCTTGATTATGACATAAAGTATAATGCAAAGAAAAGCCACATAATGATAGTTAGAAGCGACGAGGACAGGAAATCAACTTTTCCGACCTTTTATTTGTCAGATAGTCCTCTTGCTGTGTGTGAGGAAATTAAATATTTAGGTCATGTCATATCTGATGACTGGACGGATGACAAAGACCTCTACCGACAAATTTACTCTCAAGCTAACATGCTTATAAGGAGGTTGTCTATGTGCTCTGACTCTGTGAAGTGCTCTCTGTTTAGAACCTACATCACACCGCTATATACTGCTCAAAAAGAGTATGCAGAGGCTCAAGGTAGCATACGATGATGCAATGAGGCTGCTGCTCCGTGTCCCTAGGTGGCATAGTGCCAGTCATTTGTTTGTGTCCACTAGAGTGCCTACTTGTGAGGCACTCTTGACAACTGATGTTTAGTTTTATGTGTCGCCTGGACAAGTCAGAGAACCACATAATTGAAGCTCTAGTCAGCCCTCTGAAAAGCTGTTATAGATACACTTCTAGGTTAATATGGCATTGGTGCAATAGCCTGTATATCCTATAGGCTAATATGCAATTTTTATGTATTTTTGTATCTCCTTTTTATACTATGTATAATGTATGATGTGTTATATGGACCTGTGTCTGCAATAAAGCTTTATATATTATAGCTGACAGTTCCTAAATAGATCATTAGGATGGTCAGCAGAGGGTGTGTTAGCCTTGCCCCAGGTCAGCCAATCAAATCTAGCTGATAATCATGACCTGAGGCTTGGAGCATGCTCTGTGGATGATGCAACACGTGTCCTCAGATCAAGAGTTAATTTAGATCAATGGTTTTGCAGGAACAATAGAACTCATCATCAATTTCTTTACAATAAACAACCTCAAGAATTGAGGTACAGTATAGGGCCACAGACTTGTATATGCTCCCATATTAACCTTCACATTTTTGAATTTAGGAATGTAAAATATAATATGGTGTATGGTAAGTCTATTTTGGTCGATGATCCATTTCAGGCCATCGAGTTGGATTCAAGTGCAGCACTGTGGCGAAAATAGGTTGTCTATCTTGATTGGCTTGTCTTACTGTGTCCTCACTGAGGAGACATTATCAGTGTGGTGAGTCTTTTGTGTATAAAAAGCAACGTATTAAAGAACTTTAATTAAGCAAAGAAAAATGCACAATAAAAGAACAAAGCTACACATGAAGAAGAGTTAATCCAGGAAATGAGTTTATCTCAGCAGAGAGAAAGATTAATTTGCTAATAAAGCAAATTGAAATTGAGAGAGAGAGAGAGAGAGAGAGAGAGAGAGAGAGAGAGAGAGAGAGAGAAAGTGCATAAGTGCATTCATGCATGAAAATGTATATTTATATTGATTCCTTTTCCTACATTTAATAGAGGTTCTGATCTTTGGTGTGTTATAAAAGCCTTCCCAAACATAGTCAAGCTCTTATCTAACTGTATTATCAGTGTTGATGTTATTATAAGCGGATCATCCCATTATTTGGAAAGTTTTGACACACTTACAGGCTACTTCTCAGAGGATTGACCACTGATTACTCACCCACGAGATAACAAAAGAACTACTCTAATTTTATTTACTCTCTGGTGGTGGTGTGAGATAATGTTCTTATTCTTAAACTGTGCTGAATTTACCAAACACTTAAACCCCATACAGTATAACTTTAACAGTAGTATATGTCTTTATATGTGTCTGTGTACATGTAAGAATGTAAATATATATGCATTGCCATTATTAATAATTATATCCATATTCATATTTTTTACTATGAATATTAATATCAGTATTTTTTATTTTGACATCCTTGACAATGTGTAATGATGGAGACTCTCCATCATGAAACATTGTCAAGGTTATAACCACTAATGTAGTTTTTTTTGAAGCACTTCTAGGGTTGTATTTATGTATCTATTTATTGTGGCACCTTGAGTAAGTAAGTAAGTAAGTAAGTAAAGTGTATTTCTAGAGCACAGCTTAGACGGTCCAAAGTGCTGCACAAAAAGCAGGTGCTGTATAAAAAGAACATTAACGTGTAAATAAAAAGTAGAAAGAGAACATACCAACGACAACAACAAACAGCAATTCACAAATCCAAACTGTGTCAGAGTGTGCAGATAAACAGGATCTTCTATGTCTATGTCAACTTGACAGAGCATAGCTTTTATTAGTCTGTGGAGACATTATCTAATCTCAAATATTTGTTTTCTGTGGTGAGTGCCAAGAAACTGTGATTGGTGGGGAGGGTTTAAAGCCTTTATATTATCTAGCCATATGTACTGATACATTTATTGATTCATCATCGGCACCAAGGAAAAACAACAACTTAAAAGTGAATGGACATTTTTTTTGGTCTAAATTTAAAGCTCCTTAATAGGACATTTAATGGGAATATTTGGTCCTTTTAGGCCCAAGTGTTATTAAATAGTTTAGCTTTGTGGATCCTACGCAGGCTTGGAAGTTTTTCAAGTTTAGTTTTAAAAGTGGATTTGTGCCTTTTACACCAGTGTGGCACTTTGCCATAAACTTCGAACCTTCAAACAGATTTTTCTTAACAGATATTGATTTATATATTCGTTTTGTCTGCAAACATGACAGTACTATAACCTGCCAAATCAAACAATGAAAATCCATTTCTTGTCACATTGGTGTTATGGCATCTAACCTTTTTAATTGGCACAAAACGTCTTCCTTGTATAATAATTGTGACGCAGATAAATGCGTTTATAAAATGATTTTTTTGGCATGTATAAGTCATATGAGTATTTCCTTAATAATCAAGACATCAGATAACAAAGCTCAGAAGTATCTGTTACTACCGTGTAGGCCTTTTTCTTTAGGTAAGTAAAGATTTCATTTTGTGTAAAGTCAAATACTTCATTTATGCCGTATACTGTGCCATGCATGCATTCAAATTCAGTTTGTGTGCATGCACCTGCATCTGCTCAGATATCCACGTGCCTTTTTGTTTGCTTCCAATCAGTCACATAAAGGTCTGGTTGTTGTTATAGTATATCTTGGGCAGGTTTTAACATGGAAGCCAGATTACGGTAAGTATTTCAACCCAACAGGATTACCTCCAGATTTAAGCACCTTATTTAGTTCCAAGCAATGAAAATCAGCCAGCTTGTCTGTGGAGTGTGTATATAAAGACCGCCTCACACACCACAAGACCCAATCTGCTGGATAACCTAAACAGAAGAAGACTTTCAATTACTGTTGCTTCTTTGACTCAAAACAGGTAAAACACTGACATTTACCCTGTATTTAGGTACTAGCTTGTGTATTTTCTTCAAATTGTATCAGTAGAAATCAGCGAAAGCTACAGTATCTGAGATTGTGTTTTCTGAAAGTGTTTTGTGCACTTAAACTTTCTGTTCTGTTAACTGTAACTGTTGAAATTAGAGATTTGATAATCACTGGCTTGAGTAAAGTGCTACTATTTTCTTTATCATGTCAAATGACGCAATATATTGTTGAGGCATTTTTTATGTTAGTATACAAGACATCAGGGATGGTGGACAATTTTTTCCTGAGACCTAGTTTTGTGTCAAATAATGATACTTCAGCAACCATGTAGAAATAATCCCAGCATCTGTTTACACTGATATGCATGCTCATTATAGAATGGGATCCTCTAAGGTGGCCTTGCTGCTGGTCTTGCTGTCCTGTGTAGAGCGCTGTCTGTCTGCCTCCTGTGTCGTTGACAGCTTCACAGTCAAAGGGGACTTTGACCCCAAGAGGGTGAGTGAATTGTAACGCACAAAAAGCATGCATGTTGAAAAAAGTAATTGAACATCATTTTTGACTTGTCTTTTTCCTTCCTTTTAATCGCAGTATGCAGGAAAGTGGTATGCACTGCAGAAAAAAGACCCAGAGGGCCTGTTTCTGCAGGACAACATCTCCGCTGAGTACACCATTGATGATGACGGCTCCATGACCGCCTCCTCCAAGGGGCGTGTCACTCTGTTTGGGTAAATCAAGTGACTGTTTGTACTCACAGGGATGACTTTTTACCCTGCCTTATCCACTCATTAAATACAGATAAGATTAAATTATCCAAACGCAAAACCAAGGTAAAGGGTACACTTGGTCACAAAGACCTTCTTGACTTCCTAGGATAAGGATCTAGGATCTCAAATATGATGTTTCCAGGGTCATCAGTTAGGAACAGGTGTAGAAGCAGAAGCACATTCTGAACAGCATTAGCTACAAACCGGGTTGTATGTGTATTATGAAGGATTAGGAAGGAATTAAGCTTGAACAGGTGGATTTTTACACAGGAATTTGGGCTTGAATGCATTTTTACAAACAAACTAACAGCTGATTTAGCCGTTAATGACATGGACTGAAAGCAATCTAAACGTTATTTGGAGAAATTGTAAAATATACTGTACGTATATACTGTACATTGCAATGAATTAAGGTTTACACAGTTAAAGGTTCCTGTAATTGCAAGACAGGGACAATGATATTGGCTAAAGACTGTTCACTTGTTGCTCTTTGATACTAACGTGTGTTTGTATCATCACGTTGCAGCTTCTGGGTTGTGTGTGCTGACATGGCTGCCCAGTACTCTGTCCCCGACCAGGCCAACCCCGGCAAGATGTTCATGAACTACCAGGGACTTGCCAGCTACCTGTCCAGTGGAGGTCAGCTGTGCACACATATCCCCCTCACATCCCTCTTATACCTCCTCATATCTCTTTACACTCACTAACCTCTCTCTTCCTTTCCAACCAGGTGACAACTACTGGGTCATCGACACCGACTACGAGAACTACGCCCTCACCTACGCCTGTCGCACCCTGAAGGAAGATGGCAGCTGCGATGACGGCTACGCCATTGTCTTCTCCAGGAACCCCCGTGGCCTGCCCCCCGCCATCCAGCGCATCATCCGGCAGAAACAGGAAGACATCTGCATGGCCGGAGAGTTTCAGCCTGTCCTGCAGTCTGGAGCCTGCTAAAGAGAAAGGGAGCAGGAATGAGTGTGAAGCCAGCTAGTTGCAGTCTTAGAAGCTTGAAAGCAAGAAGAGGGAGAATGAAAAGAGTGTATGTGACATATATGTGGGAGTAATAATGTGAATGGACAGAAGCAACAAAAAAAGAATGAGAGGAGGAAAAACGTGAGAAATAAATAAGCGAAGACAGTGAAAAACCTGCATATGTCCCATCAGGGTTCCAAGATTTCCTTCTGTTTTTTTAATCCATTTTCTCCTCCATCACTCTATGTCCATCCATTTTTTTGTCCAAGGAAAATGTTACTGCTGCTGCTGCGGTGTATTAAGTGAATTTGAAAGATAAAAATTAAAGATATTTTTCTAAACAATATCTAAACAATGTTGTCATTTTTGTGTCGTAAAGAAGTTATATTTCATTTTTAAAACATGTATATGTGACTGTATATACATCCCCTAGTAGTTAAAAAAAAGCATAAAGCTCTTTGAAGCATACAAACACATTTGTCAGCAGTTAAGGCTTGAAAACCTGTTTGCACTTTCGCCATGTAAGTGGCTGTGATCCCTCCTGAGCTCAAGAGAATGCTGCCAAACAACACAAGACGCATGGAGCAGTAATAAGCTTACTGGTGGTCAGATGTTCAGAGACCTTAGTCCTATTATACTACCTCACCTAGGCCACCAAGCATTCTCCAGGGGTCAAGGACCATATCAGGAGCCTCAGCTTTCTAAAAAAGGAAGACTGTCTTTATACTCACAGGTAAGAAAATGCTCAAATGTATTTTTGAATGGAAATGAGGTAATCTATACACAATACAAAACAGCTAAACCCAAACAATATGTTATACTTCTGTCATGATTAGAGCATACATGTCGTCATATTCTTGAATTTCGCGCTAGACAAACAGTAAAGGAAACTAACATTACATAGGCATCACTTTGGATAGAGAAACAAATCAAACAAATTATTTTTACAACAACAATTTACATTTTATGATCTCACCTTTACTGCAGACCCAGACTTGTCACGTAAATAGTTCCACAAGCTTGAGATAATAATTTAAGTGGATTTATGGTCTGGTGAGGCTTGAGGTAAACTCAAATACCCCATGTCTGGAAAATGCCAGCGTTAGGGTTTGTGGTCTTATAATGGTCTTCTTCATAGCAGCCTAACAAAGCTAAAGTGACAGACAAAATTCTACTTGTTATTCATAAGAAATGCTGATTCAATCTAATCTAGTGTTATTCAGTATATTCTGTCTATCAAGAAAGTGGCTTTCCTCTCATACTGTCCCATTATTTACAAGTCTCTGAGGGAGAAGGGTTTTTACTGTCCAAACAGACTGTGTCATCGTCATTTCAAACAGAAATAATGAACATCCTGTTTAAACACACTACCTTACATGTATATACAATTGTACAGTACATTGTGAATGTTTGCAATAGCTGCCTTTACTAAATAATTTAATCAGTCAATCAATTAATTACGTGTAAGATCACCATTAGACATGGTCTCAGTGCACTTTACAATTAAAGGAACACAGAGATAACAGACAGCAGCGAAACAATTGAACAGCATTAAAGCAGTGATAATAATACAAAACCAGCAACATAAGAGAAGAAGTGAAAAGGTTTGTTTGTGAAGGACGCAGAAAGGATGGTGTGTTATGGTTGGCTATAGTATAATAAGTAGATGTGGGTTTTCAATCTAGATTTAAAAATGTCAGCTGAGTGAGCTTCTTTAACATGTAGTGGGAGGCCATTCCACAGATGAGGGGCACAGTAGGAGAATGCTCTATAACCAACCGATTTTCTGTTGGAATGAGGAATGACCAGGAGACCAGAATCAGAGGGGGCGGAGAGAGCAAGCTGGTGTATATGGTGTAATAAATACATTTTATAGTGATTGCTGCAATAAGATTAGTCCACTAGATGGCACATGGCCATCTAGTCTTGGTTTGCCATATGGCAAACCACATCAAACACCGAACACAGCCCTTTTGGCCTTAAAGTCGTATTAGTCATAGTGTATGATTAATATATAGGCCTACATTTGTCATAGTTTCTATTAATAGTCAGTCATTTTCATGTTTGATCATTTGGTGTTGATAAACTTACTTATTTGATAAGTAACAGTTCAGATAAGTTCAGTGACAGCTGGTCACCAACAATAAACAATGAGGCCTGCTACTTGATTATTTATACTGAGTATAAGTTTCTATTTTACATTACATTCTTTATTTATCATGTGGATTGCATGAGGTGCCAGTGCTCTGGAAGAGATGCATTTCAATGCTGTTTTTAAAAGTGCAGGGCTCCATGTCCTTTAGAATAAACAGGTGAATGGACGGAGGGCGTAGGGCACTGACAGATAATTGGTGCTATTGTGTTTGTGTTGTGGGCTCAGGGTGGGGATGAGATTGGATCTGACTGAGGGTTTTTTGTAGTAGCTTTAAAATGTCACCATGTTCTTGTTCACATAACCAATAAAGGAGTAACACAAGGAAGCAGTAAGGATAACATAATTCTAGATTACAGTTTCATTTAAAACTTTGTATGTGTTGGGATCTTCTAAATGGTGCCTGAACGCAGCATCTGAATTTTGGAGGTGTGCCTGTTTTTGAAACATCACCAGACCGCCTAATCCAATTATCTGTCTGGAGAAAACAGAGGAAAGACAGAAGGTGACTGCCTGTGTACTCTACCTGCCGCCATTTAAAGATTTGTGAAAACATGAACAAGCTTCTGCTTGTGGATCGGGCTCAATGTGCAGCTCCTTTTTTTAAAGAAATTTCCTCTGTAAACCTATTGTTTAGGAAACAAAGGTGCCTGCAGCAACAAACTGTTGTTGCCAGCAACATTTCTTATTGTTGTCTCAATATGTACCAAGTTCTCTAAATCTTTATGTGATTATGCGCAAATAATCTTGTATTCGGTCTCAGCCTTCAGACTTATTTCTACTACCTAGGTGATTGGATGCTAAGGATTGAGATGATGCAACCTGTTCCCAGTGCAGCTTTCTTTGTTTCAGGAATGAGTATACTGTTATAAACAACATCATTTATCAAGTCCTAAATACTGTTCGTACAGACCAAAGACAGATGTAATGCCATAGGTTCACTCTCAATGGTAGGAGTTTGGCATTCATCACACAGACACTTACCACTTGAGGAAAATTGTTCCTTTAAAGGGGGTACAGAGGGCATTCTCATTTTCTAAAATAGACACCTTCAGGGGTCAGTTGATTAAAAAGGTAGATGTGCAAGGCATTACAATAATAAATACTGCTGATACTGTTACTGCTGTTATTATGATGGGCGTGTGTTATTGACAAAGTCTTCTTTAGCATCATGATCACAGGGCACCAGTGTGAGACATTTCTCAGTTTCTTCTCGCTTACTTTATTAACCACCTGTCTCTCTGTTTGTGCTCGGTCTGACTCACCTGACTCTCTGTCTGTGTTTTTATGACTCTTTGAGTCGTCCGACCAAGAAACAGGGGGGGGCGGGTAGGTTCTTGACAAATCTGTCTAACTGCTCTGTAAACAGACCGTGCCTTTATTTATTTTAAATGTCTGGGGACAACAAGGTGCTCATGAGGATAACCTGAGGCTGGAGTCAACAGTGTTTCAGGATTCACATTTAGTCCTTACATCCAAAATAAGGCACCATTTTCTACACAGGATGTGTTTTTTTGTTTTTGTTTTTTAAAGGTCTCCAAATTTAATTAAATCTAAAATGCCAGTTTCACTTTATGTTGTGGGGCTTTAAGACCACTGCCTTTTGAATGTATGATGTGTGATCTCAGGTAGCCTGTTGATATGTTGTTGTTGTTGTTGTTGTACGTTCAGCTGGTCCAATCATTTATCACGTTTGCTTTGTAAACAACAAAAAGTTTGAAAATTGCAAAAACCTGCTTGGCAGAAGTGTAGAGTGGTTGATCAATAGCAAAGTGTTTTGCAATTGTTTTTGCCATGTCAATGTGAACAAACATTTTGGTTTTCTTTTGACTTTTGTTCATGAGGATTTTTGGAGCATGGTGACCCCGGTCAAAAAGGTCATGACCCTAATTAATAGAGTTGATGGAAGTCACAGTGGGGTTATTGTGTGTGCCCAGGACGTGCTCTTTAAGGGAGCATCAAATATATTAGAGTATCTCAAGTGGAGCAGAGACAAAATAAACCTGTGTTGAAAAACCAAAACTGTCAGTCATTTTAGATAATTTCTCTGACAAAGTAGAGACACAAATCTTATACATTGAAAATGGGACATTAGTGGGGGGAAGGGATGGGGATGGTCATGGAAGGTTTAAAAGTAAGAAAAAAAAATCTATATAGATGAGCACAATATTTTAACAGTTTTTTAAGAGTAAGAAATGAAGCAGCCTGTAGTTTGTGGTTTGCTATATTCACAAACGTTTAATTAATCTTCTATATCAGCCAGTTATAGGAATTATTTATAGGGTGGTGGGGCCCCCCATCACCCTCTTTGTCTTCCTAAATGTCAAGAACTATTGAATAGATTACCATGAAATGGTCCCCATAGGATGAATCCTACTGATTATGATGGTCCCCTGATGTTTCTTCTAACTCTATCATCAAGTAAAATGTGTAAAATATTTTGTTTAGTGCTAATTAGCTAATATTAGCATGCCAACACATTAACCTAAAATGGCAAACATGGTAAACATTATACCTGCTAAACATCAGCACCTTAGCATTGTCATTGTTAGCATGGTGATGTTGGCATTTTAATAAAAAAAACTGCTGTGCCATAAGTATTTATTCTATTCTTAAAGGTAAAGTCAAGACATTTTTTATGCAACTAGATCAACACCGAAGAAACTCAGAGCAGGTTTCACTGACATAACAGCCCAAAAACAAAGTCCATTTCGGCATTTGTTGATTTCAGTATAAAAGCCATAAAATGTTCATTTTGAGTGACATAAGAATGATGGGGTAAACATTCCATGAATTAAAGAAACTTTATTTAGACAGCGTACAAACACAGCAAAGACAATTAAATGAATAAAACTCAGTAACATTTTTGTAAAAGGAGTAAAAGTATGTATTATCTTACTAAAGTTGTTCACACTAAGTAATAAATATCTTGTTAAAGTACAGTAAACAGCATTTTATTAGTAAAACAGTATGAAGATGGCTATTAGTCAGTTACTCTCACACAAAAACACACATTTCTATTCTAAATTGGATTAAGCATGCATAGCTATAGTAGTACTGGACATACAGTATATGTTTGTGGCATTTTCTCCAGAAACAATTGATTGAACAAAGTGTCACTAATAACTCAACTGTGAGAAAACATTCCTCTGAAAACACAAAACATTCACAGTCGTGTAATTTCCCCTCAAAAATTCTAAACAATATTTTCTCTGTTGCAAGAATAAATGACACTCTTCTCCCTCTCTTTTTTTGTTTTGCATATCCCTGTCTCATTTGTCATCCGTTACTATCTGTTCTCTCCTTTTCCCTTCTTATTTCTTGGTCTCCTCGATCTGCTCCACCTCGCTGGATTCGTCCACCACTTTGCCGTTGACCATCGTCTGAGTCACCACCTTCACAATCTTCCTGGTGCGAACATCAGGCTCCTCTGCACGGACAGAGATGAGATCAAATGAGATGGGAAGGGATGATATGGAAGAGGAGAGAGGAGAGGAGAAATGAATGATTTTAGAATGAGATTAGTTTTACAGTAAATGGGATCACATGAGACTTACACAGGTGAGAAAGTAAGCTGCGATTAAAAGAGATGACACGTGATGAGATGGAGAAGAGAAAAGTTTGATGATATGAGATTAAATAAAAAGAAAATAGAAGAAAAAAGATAAAACAATTTGAAGCGTGAAGATGAGATCATATGACAAAAATATTAAATAATACAGTGTGAGAAGAGATACGATGAGGTGGAAGAGATGCAATGAGAGAAAACATTAGAAGTAGTGAGATGAGCAGGGAAATTACAGGTTCCATATTGTAAGAAGTGAGATTTCCATGTCTATTTTGATTGTAAAGCATGTTGAGGTGCTATAAAAATACTGTGAAAGAATCAAAACGCTAAATCGACAGAAGAATGCACACAGCCCGTATTCAGAAACGGGGCCTTTAAATGATACAGGAGTTCTGTATGGTTGTGATGTCATAACTATACTAAATTTATTTATAGGTAGAAAAGTGCCCCTATAGTGCTGTTACAGTCATTCCCTGGCTGCAATGACGGTGCAGAGACTCAGAGAGTGTAGATGCAGAGGACAAGGAAATGCTGACCAATCAGAGCAGGCTGGGCTTTTTCAGGAGAGGGGCTTAAAGAGACAGGTGCTAAAACAGAGGGTTTCAGACAGAGGGTGAGTACAGGTATGTTCAGACGGACCGTATGAAAAAAATAATGTGTTTTTTGTAAACATGTTTTAGTAAAAACCCCAAAATACAAGTATGAACCTTAAAATGAGCATAAGATGGGACCTATAAAATGAGATGAGTCTTTTTAATCTCATATTCCTCTGTACTTTGTGTTGAATCATGTGCCTGAGTAGGGCCTCCTCAGTCCCTGCTCTGTCTCCGTTTTATTTCTCCTGATGTAGTGTGTTTTCAGTTTGATGGGTTGCACGCTGAACTTCTATGTGTATGAACTGTAACAAATAAGATGTTGTGTCAGACAGCTTCAGATGAAGGACGATGTACAATTCTCACTATTCAACTCTCCTGTCTCGCGGGACTCTTAAAGGCGTCACAGCCATTTTTTGTGTTGTCTTTATGTTGAACATTAAACACCAAAACACCTCAAGCGTGTTAATCCAGCTGCAAGGCATGAGTCAATTGGATTAAAAGACAGTTACAACATTTCTCCACCCACATTTGTTGCTATAGGAGTTAAGCTGTTAGCGGTGGTTGCATTGTTTTGAGGTCCATAAAACAATCATTAGTCCTGGGCCACCTGGGTGTGTAAGTTTGTGTCTGCCTGTCAGTTTCACTTTAACTCTGTCAAATTACAACATAAACATTTGTGAATAGTTTGCTTTACTTATCTCCATCATTACTGCTTTAGTCACACTGTACCTCCCTGCTGTTTCCTTCAGGTTGTAATAAAATGCATTCAGAATAAATGAATGATCAGTGAGATGATCATCTTTGCTGTGCTGATGTACTATTACTGTGCGTGGAAGTCATTCTGATGTTCTGACATTGTGACCTTTTTTTAATCAGTTAAATATCAGAAGCCAAGTACTCACTTTTTGGTGGAGGAGGAACTTCCTTGACTCTGAGGGGCAGAAAGGAAACATGTCAGAATGAATAGCTTTAAATTGACTTGAAAACAAGACAATAACTTAGGAATAGATCAGGAAATGCGCTTGTTCAAGCGGTATTGACGGTTGCCTGGCTATTTAAAAATGGCAGGTTTGTGCAGGATGTCCTGTGTCGCACTAATGACGGTGCTCTCTGACCAATCAGTGGCCTGCAGTGTTTTAGTCTCGCATTGCCAGACGCTCCTCCACAGCTCTTCGAAGGAAGGTCTGGCTAGTACACACAGCATTCTGGGATAGGAGAAAAACGTGCTCTGGTTTATTGGCATTTCTTTAAACCAATCACAATCGTCTTGGGCGGCTTTAAGCACCGGACACAATGACGGTGCCGCTGCAAAATAGCCTCGGGAAGGAACTTGTTTTGGTGGAACATGTGTACGTTCAAGTTGTTTTAGTCGTGCAACAGAAAACTCAGATTGGACAGATAGTCTAGCTAGCCGTCTCAATTTACCCTGCAGAGATCTGAGGAGCAGTTAACCATAGTCCTCATAGATTGACCAGAGTTTAAAATGCCAACACAAAGAAAGCAGAAGGTGACTGACATCTGGCCTGAAATGAGGGACATCCGGCGGAATTTCCGGCGGCACCTGAACATGTGGTATGCCGTACTATGTGATGGAAATGCAGCATCAGTTCAGCTCTCATCCAGTCATGAGGATGGTGAAAACTCACGTCTCCTCTCCCTCCAGGAGGCGCCTGTAGGTTGCGATCTCCATCTCCAGGTTCTGCTTGATGCGGAGGAGCTGCTCGTAGTCGGTCTTGGTGCGCTGCATATCCAGCCTGAGCTGGGAGAGGTCGTCTTCCAGCTGGCTCAGGGTGGCCTGCAGCCGCTCCATCTCAGCAGAGTATTTCTGACCTGTCTCACCCAGGTTACCTTCCAGCGCTGCTATCTGAGGAGAGAAGTGAAAATAATGACAGCTGACCTAACTTATCCACATACCTGGGTCTAATATTACCATTGTGTGCTTTTAATGTTGCCCATAATCATATCAGTTTATAAGTTAAATGACAGGTGACCTAGTAAATGTCCCAAAATTATTCAGAATTCTGTTATGTTAGCTGGTATTAAAAATTGATGCTTTTCAACCTCCTCACATTTCCTTAGAGGGTGTTTTTCAGTAGAACTCAAAGCTCAGTGTCTCTTGATTCTGAAATTACTTCCCAAAACCATTATCAACAAATACCTGAGAGCTGACAAGGCTTTGGCATCCAAAACAAACATTCACTGCTCAGACACGATTAGCCTACCAATCTCACCATCGAAACTCACCCCCGTACAGTTTAGCAACTGAATCCACTATGTCCTCGTACGGCTTATCAGCGTGGGAGAACATGTTTACTGTCAACACAGGATTAAGAAAGCGAAAAACAAAGAAATTCTCAGACGTTGATGTCAAGTTCAACAAACAAGTGTCACTGAGACTGAATCTCAAGTACTGTAAGGATTTTCTGTGTTGGTATTCGACAAATCCCTTCTAAACCCACTCTTTCTTTAACACAATTGCGGCTTTGTGAAAAGGTAATACTCATAACCATATTTCAAAATCATGGTTGTGGTGTTTGCACTGCCTTATAGGTATTAGGTTTTGTTTTCACTGCTCCAAATGGAGAAATATTACACATTTATTTTCAAACCAACACACAACCATGTAAGGCTTCAGCAGTTTTCTTTCAACAAATTATTCCAAAGTGGAAAACCCCCCGTCTTTTTACGTCTCTTGTGTGTGTTCATGGGATCATTTGCTCCACTTGTCACCTCCCTCCTCAGGTGTAGCCGCTCACCTGTTTGTGCAGCCCCTCAAGCTCCACCTCCAGGGTCTGCAGGAAGCGCTGCCTATCGATCAGCTCGCTCTGAGCTCCTCTCAGAGCCTCGTTGCTCTCCTTCACCTCGTTCTGCACATTCTCCAGCTACACAAAATAAACACAGGAATGCACACTCACATGGAATGCATGTACTGTACTATGTGTGTCTAACCTTGTCTCGGCCATTTGATAAAAACTTTGATATATAGGATTTCACTGCCAGGTGTAACTAACTGACAAACGATTTTAGTGTAGAGATGAAATGATTTTTAAATCAAAAACAGTGAAAAATATTCTCTCAAAGGAAGGAGGATTTGCTCCTTTAAAAAAAAAAGATATCTTTGCGTTTTGGATATTTAAAGACACCATGGCCTCTTAGAAGTTGTGATGGGCATTGTTTCCCTATTTTTGGACATACACCAAAAAAAAATAAAAAATCTTTAATGACAAAAGTCTTTAGTTGCAGTCCTATTTCAATAAATCAGCTGAGCGCTCTCTGCCCTCACCTTCTTGCGGTACCATTGCTCCGCTTGGTCCTTGTTCTTTTTGACAATCCCCTCATACTGGGAGCGCAGTTCAGACAGAATGGTGCCCAGTTCTGGCCCGCTGGCCGAGTCCACCTCCACATTCACTTCATCTTTGGCAATACGGGACTTCATCTGCTCTAGTTCCTGCGGGTGGGGTGGAGGGGGGGGGAGTATGTGAGTAATGAATACTCATGTGTATTTGTGAATGAAAAGAACACTGCATTGTGTCACTGCTACATAAACGTTGTTTACAAAAAAATGGTACCATATGTGTGAATATACAAATGACATATGGAACCAGGGATAGTCTTGTGAATCCGACACCGCAGGGTGGCAGAGAGGATGTGAGGACATCTTCATAATTTAGATTTTCTCCATTAATAGTTGATGATGCAGAGCTCACCTTACCTCTGCTTACTTACAATCACACACACACACACACACACACACACACACACACACACACACACACACACACACACACACACACACACACAATCTCTTTCACTCTCGATCTTTGTGACATTGTGTCATGTCACATTTGTTTATAACCATCTGAGGTCTGAGGGTATTTTCATAAAAAACGATCCCCATGTATTTCATATTAAAATGTTCAGAACAAACTCAGCTTTCCGTATAGTAAGGCCCACATTTTTTTCCAGAGCATTGTGTAAAGAGATAATTAGGCGCTAAAGCTGAAACGTTGATGTTCACTTTTTCAAATTCCTTAAATCTCTTTTGAAAATAAACTTTAACTTATGGTGTGTTGTGCGAATTGTTTCAGTGCTTGAAATGAGTTTACCAAAGTCTTAAGTTCACAAAGTACTGTAATAAATGATTAAAATAGTAAAAAAAATGTCGGAAATGAAACCGGTTTTAATGATATTGAAATAAAAAAATGTCCAGCCTCTGCTGGACAATAAAGTTCAATTATATAATTTATTGTTTTCATTGTATCCTTGCTTGGGAAGGAGAAGCATGCGTGATCTAGTCTCATTTAGTCAAATTCATTTTCAATATCTGCAGTAGGTCATGTATTGGCTCGGTGCAGTTTTATTCACATCTTGTTTCAGTAAGCAGGAGATCAGTCCTTCTCTTGATGAGAGGAGGTAAACTTATCTTAGTTTCTTATCCCCCCCAGAGGACAGTAGTCCGGATGCCTCGGATCAGCTGATTGGGCAGAAAGAGAAGGTTTGGGAAACCAGATCTACCTGCTTCTTTTGTCTATAGTAACCAGAGGACCACCTCTCTCTCTTCCCCCCTCCCCACACATTATTTTCTGTCCGGTTAGGCTCTAAATAAGACCTCTTGAGTCCACTAAACTGGGTTAGCCCGATATATCAAACAACTTGTTGTTTGTGAGTGCAGGTTGTAGAATAAAAGAAAGGGCCATGAAAATGAGATCAGGCAAATGTCGAGTAACAGAGAAGTAATTTTGATAACAGCGTGTTACTGTAAAAGACCTGCAGAGATGTGGGCAAAGAAGAAAAGAGAAGGGATAAGAAACTAGTACCGGCAGACAGCTTTAAGACAGATTTACCTCCTCATGGTTTTTCTTGAGGAAGTAAAGTTCTTCTTTCAGGCTGTCCAGATCTCCCCTCAGGGAGGCGATGATCTGCTCGTGGTCCGTCTTGGCCTTTTTCAGAGCAACACAGTCTCGCTCCACAGACTGACACATCACCAGCTCAGTCTCCCACCTAAGTAAAGTCCAGATAAATGGAGAGAAAGGCAGAAAAATATAATATTTATTCACTTTCTTTTTAACTGCAATAGAAAGTGCCTAATAAAGTTACATCTAAACTTGAAAGCTCTGTCTGCAAAAAAGAAGAAAAGCATTCGTATTGATCTAGTTCCATCTCATGATGACATCTCTTTGCAAAACGTTCATTAAACAAAATACTCAAGACTTTACAGGGGAAAAGTAGGAAATGAATGGTTGAAGCAAAAATTTAAGTATTATGATGTTTTTCTAATAGGAATTTGCATTAAATACCTCAACAGTTCAGCCAATATCACACTAAAACGTAACACATACTTAACATTTTAGTATTAATTTAATGCTCCCATGCCACACAGTTATTACTAATGTGCGCTACTGCATGAAGCAGATGTATAAACCTCAATCAAAGACAATGATTAAACTCTAACGGGCTCAGTAAATAATGTAAAAAAAGAGACTAAGACAACCAAAAACAGTCTCAGTTGTTCATCTTCATCCTGTAATCATGAATCACTCACTTGATTCTGAAGTCATCAGCAGCCAGTTTAGCATTATCAATCTCTAACATGAGACGAGCATTTTCCAAGGTCCTCTTCCTCACCTAACAAATATTGACGGGGAGAAACAATGTTATGATAGACATCAACGTCCTTTATTAAAGTCATACAGAAGTCATGTGCATTTGGTGCTTCATGTATTGTGTTCACATGTTTATATTCGTTAATACTGGCAGTGAAAGTACCAGTGTTACAAAAGACAAATAAAAAGTTGAATCCTTATCCAATAAGGTAACACATTCCATCTTCATTAAACTGTAACTTTTTTCTGTTT
This sequence comes from Sander vitreus, assembly GCF_031162955.1. Taxonomy (NCBI): domain Eukaryota; kingdom Metazoa; phylum Chordata; class Actinopteri; order Perciformes; family Percidae; genus Sander; species Sander vitreus. Next base: position 16,054,028 of record NC_135870.1, read on the forward strand.
GGTCAAAATAGGCAGAAATAATGACTTCACTCAGGCTCTGGTTGGTACAACTCAAAGATTAAGTGTAGGTGTAATTCTGCCTCTGATGAATCTAATGATGCAGTTCCTGCTAAAAGATCATATGTCCACATTTGCATGAATGTTTTGTCTCTGTAAAATAACCAATGTCATCATAACGTTGAGCTTTGTTCATGAAAACAGAACTTGCAATCTGGCTGCCGGTCTGTGTGACGTACAGTGTGTCTGGTGTGGTTCCATGGCCCTTCATGCCTACCTCTTGCTCAACAGCATGAGCTTGGGCCATCATGGAATCAAGGTCATGGCCTTTGGGAATGCGGTCGAGCATCAGCTTCTTGATCTTGGCCTCCAGGTCTGCATTGGAGCGCTCCAGTGAACGCACCTGGAGGAAGACAAAGAGAGAGAAACAGTTTAATGATCAGAGTGTTTCAGCTTGCCACTAGTGGTGTCAGATCCTTGTCTGCATGGTGTCAAATGGAGATACACCCATCACCCATTTGGCTGCTGACCAACAGTATAACAGTGCTGCTACTGTTTTATAAATCACACCTTGTCCAGGTAGTTGGCCAGACGGCTGTTGAGACTCTGCATGGCTTCCTTATCGTTGACGCTGTTGCCGTGCAGGCCATTAAGTTGCAGGCTGGTTGGCCCATTGAGATCCTGGCTGACGGAGGCCGAACGGCTCAGCGGGCTAGCTGCAGCGAAAGACACCGACGCACGGGAGCGGGCGCGGCCAGTGTCCATCAGAGAACGACTGGAAAAGGAGGGCTGACGGTTCATAGAGAAGCTCCTCACCGACATGCTGGAGGCCATGATGGGTGGCTGTGAGGACACAAAGATGGAAATGTTGGTGAACTTGTAAAGACAAAATGGAGGCAAGACATGACGAGAGAAACCCAAGCACAATTACACATGTTACATCCATCACAGCTACTAAGGGCTTATCACTCTGAATAGAGAGTGGATGGATTTTCAAATTACAGCTATAAGGTCATAAGGAAAATACATAACTTCAAATGCAAGACTGTTTGACTTATTGCAGCAGTTTAAAGCTAGTGTTACATGACATCTGGCTGTGGAAAAGCTCTTTTGTGGCCCTTAAGCAAATGTGTTTTATTCTAGCATTTGGCTAGACTTACATACAAGTAGGGCCTTAGATTCAAGACGACTGAACGCCCCACTGAAAATGATGAAAGGAGTCTTTTCAAGGAGTGTACGTATGGCCGGCTAGTGGCTTTTAAAATGAACCATCTGCATTGAAGAAATGACTGACTTTACAGTCAGAGCCACTTCAGTCTGTTCGTCTCGGCTCTGTTCAAATGCAACTTCAACTCAAGTCAGTGTAAAATCAAAATGTAAATGAGCACAGCTCAACCCTGGGTCAAAGGAGAGCCTCTCAACGGGACTGAGAACGCTCTCATATAGTCTATTACTATGATAATGAAGTGCATTTTATATTCAAGAAGAGACTAATAGAGTATTCATAAAAACATAAAGTGAGGAGATAAAAAGTGGCTTCACAAAATAGCTTTCTTAAAGGTTTAGACTAATGGAGAAGTGGTTAAATGTTATAAAAGATTATGAAAGTTATGTTTCTATTCAAATCCAGTTCACACGCAAATCATTTTTTTTAGTGAAGTAACTTTGTTTACTGTAAATACCTAGTATTTTCTTCCCTACTTTTTAACCTCAGTTAAGTTTAACAGGTGTTCATTACTTTCTGGACTTCATCAAGTGTGACTAGTTAGTGTATAGATCGATGTCAAACATATACAGGACAGTATCTTTGTGTGTGTGTGTGTGTGTGTGTGTGTGTGTGTGTGTGTGTGTGTGTGTGTGTTTCTGTAGATTAGCAGTCAAGGGAACCTCTCTGTCTCTCTGTCACTTGATCCTTGCAACACCGTTCCCACAAGACTACAAAGGACCCAGCAGGAGACAGACGGCCCTTGTTCAGATGAAAGATATAGCTTGGGAAAATGATCGGGAAAATATTCAGAGTGAATTCCAGTGACACAAGGAGACACTTTGTTCAGCAGGAAATGGCCTTTCATTTCATTCGTTTTTTGTTTAGATCACCTTGTCATTAGCTGACAAATTGTTGTGATGACAACCGTTGAATGAAAGTGAACAGAAAGATAAGATTAATTTCCTAGAAAGTGGTAGACGCTTTTTCTTCCAAATGCTTATTTTTGTTCATAATGTCAACTATTAAACTTAATAAATTGTTGGAAATTACTTAAATCATCAATTCTAATAAATCTAATTGCAATAACCCCTTAAAAAGCATCCTACTCACCAGGGTTTTCTTCAGATAGATGCACAGTGGGATCCAGAGGAATACAGGAGACTCTGTGCTGCTGATGCTACAGGACAGGTGAGCTTATATGCAGGTGTGCAGGAAGTGGGAGGAGCTAACTGTGAACAGGAGGTGTGTTTACTGCACCTGAAGGTCTTGAGAAAGGTAGATGTGGAGTCTTGTGGTTAAACTGTAACATACATTTCCATTTTACCTGCCTACTGTTGAGGTGCACTAAGCTGAGAAACTCCATAGTACCTTTATTATGAGGAGGCAGTGACAGAATAGGTATTGTAGGTCTGAGCTTGGCTTCAGAGCTTGGCTTGAATTTGTACTTAATACTCTTTATTTCATTTTTTTCATTTTTTAACCTTCGTCCATTGTCCTGATGTCTAAAATACTTACTTGAAACAGTAATTTGTGTCTGATATGGTTTAAAAAAAATTCCATTTACCAGATTAAATTCACCAAGGATCTATGAACATACAAATATTGTTCATTTCAATAGGTTGCTGGGCACAAGATATCTTCTGTCTGTTTTTAGTGTATGTGCACTGGAGGTTTTAAGTTTTCACATCACACGTGTGTACATTTCTTATTTGGACCATGATTGGCTTCCTAGTTGTGATGTCACAAAACCCTGCACGTGTGAAACTCAGATTTAAGGTAAACAAACCTTTTCCTCCCTCAACAGATGAATGTGAAGCAAGCCTTCCAAGGATAAATGGACATACTGTAACATAATGGGGACTTTAAACAATGGGGGCAGAGCAACAAACTGTAGACCATAGACATTTCATCACCCTATAAAGTTGATATGGTAAACATGAAACAACCTTCTGTTAACACATCCTGGAGACACGCATCAACATAACCATTCGGAGTCATCTTTCAAGCCACCAACTCCAGAGAGAAATAGTTGCTAAATGCTCAAAGAGGTGAGAGTGAACCACAACAGTAAAACTGTGGGTTGTAAAATCAAAACAATGAGCTGAAAGATGCCAAAACGCTTTGTAGGAGAACTGCAGAGTTGTGTGACAATTCTCTTTGGATTCGTCGCTATGAGAGACCCCTTTCACACTATTATGAAAATATAGGGTAGTGCAGGTTTGAATACTAAACCAACATATTCTTTCAAAAGATATTCAGTCAGGGATGCTGACAGTTCTCAGCTTCCACCTCGCAGCATCACTGATCCCAAGAAAGCATGCCCTCTCATGTATCTGTGCTGTTAAATATCTCATTATCATCACCATCCTTTTACTGTTTGTATGTGGGTGGGTGGAGCCCTGCCAAGCTTAAAGCTACTTATGTACATATTAGATTTTGCATACTTTATTATTTTTTTCATATTTTTATTGTAATTCTCTTAATTTCTATATTTATGTCTCTTGAATTTTGCAATACTTGCTTTTATTGTTGTGTGTGGGTTGGTGGAGCCCTGCCTGCAGTTCCCTGAAGCACTCCTGTCATCTCGCTGCAACCTGACCCTCCTACCGGTTGGAGATAAAATATTCAACAAGTAGCTCACAGAGAAAGAAAACCTGCTGGCCGTAGCACTGTGAAACAAACGTGGTGTAAACTCATAATAGTTTACATACAGACACAACATATATCAAAGCTTACGCCCTGAAACACTCCAATAAATGTGTCATCGTTAATGAAGTTGTAACTTTAAAGATGACGCTGTATTTGAGCGCCAGGGAAGAAATTTAGACTGACCAAATGCTTATTGTCATTTATTTACTCTCTACACACACATACACGTGTGTAACTAACACATGCTGCTGTGGTCAATATTTACTGACGACACACACACACACACACACACACACACACACACACACACACACACACACACACACACTCTCATGCTAAACAGCAGGACTGATTCAATTATTCAATTCAATTATGTAACTATAACTCTTTGAACTTTGTCGATGCAAATTCTTGTAGAAACATGACGTGTCATATCAAAAATGTTTGTGTGTGTGTTTCCCACGTATTGTCATATTCAAATTCAAGTGAGTATTCCATGTGTCCGTCTGCATTGCAAATGTCTCTATTTGCATCCACAGACATTTTGCATTTAGTTCCTACGAGTTGTGTTGGCACGTTGGCACACATTGGTTCATTCTCTTGCTCGGTAATTAACGCGTGGCATCGGTGTAGATGCGTGCTTAAAAACCAAAACTATTGTTGCTCAAAAAAATTGTCCAAAAGGTGAAACTTAAAGTTTGATATGATCAGTTTATTTCAAAATGATAACTAAACTAATCAAACAATAATGGTTCTCCTTTTCCTCTTACCACGTTATCACCGCATACACTGAGTCTGACCTCGCTGTGCGAAACACAGCTGTACCAATTAGGCCACATTTAAATACACTTTTTCCACCCACAGCGTCATGCGCTGGTTGCCCATGAAATACCTCCAACATGTTGTATTTGAACAAAAAACCGAATAGCTATATTATTCTTATATGACTTTATGACATGTATCTGTGTCCTTACAATTTACAAGCTGCAACATGTGGTGCTCTGATGAAGGATTGTTTGCCAAAAACACATCATCCTAAGAAGTGAAAAATGGTAACCTGAGGCTGTGCTATTAATATGTTGTGCTTTTGAACTGCTGCTCTCCTTATATTTTGCTGTGACTTAAGCAGTGAATCTCTTGCATCTTATAATAAATAATTATTTCTTTGTATGCCACTTTTTCATTACAAACAATCAATAAAATCAAAGGTGCATGAATAAAATCAACAATGTGCAGCGTATAGAACATAATAAGATGCCGAGCATAAAAGATTTAAAAATGATTGACAAAAAATCTGCTTTAAGAAGTCATTTAAATGTAATTAAAGGAAAAATAATGATCAAATGTAGTGGTAATGTTGTCCTAAGAGATGGAAAGGGACAACAGGGCAAAGTTGAAGTGGGTTAGATGATAGACCTGAAGGGACAGAGAATGATACAAAACAAAAAACACATCTGTATTTTATTACTGCAAATCTTCATTGGTTCAAAATGTTGCCAGTGCCCTCGGTGCATATTCCCATCAGACCACACATCATTCACCAGGCAGTGATCTCCGGCTGAACAGCTGTAATCTATCTCCATTCTGTGGTGAAGGCTGATCTGTACAGGCCAAGTGCAGAACAAAGCAGGTACCAGGACCTCCCAAAAGAGGGCAGCAACAAGCTGTCCTACTGTAGTGCTACTGTAGCTTTAGCCTTGTTATCCCAACAGATTGTCTCAATTGGATTTTCCATGTTTTTGAGTGCTTGGCAAATTATATTATATTCTTTTAACCCCTTAATATTTAGTATTGTGTTTTTACTTCCACTAAAATCAGAATCATTATCAAGTAGGTTTTCACATACAAAGGATTTGCTTTGGTGTTTTGGTGCATAACATCAACATTGTAAAATAAAATAGAATTAACAATAAAAGCAAGTATTGCAAAAATCAAGTGATAAATACACCACACATAGAAGACGAGAAGAGAATTACAATAACAATATGAAAAATACTATAAAGGTAGGCAAAATCTGATATATATATAAATAGCTTTACAGTTGGAAAATTAATTCACACACATTTGCACGTACAATATAAACAGTATAAATTATGTATCCAATTGCTTTAGCTCCTCATTGAAACTTTATAAAGTTCTGTAGATCTGAACAAAGTTTGTTAGAATGTATCTACTTACAGGCTACTGCATGTGGAGGGGTTATATAAAGAGACATGTAAACAAGGCGTATTTGCACTTTGCACCAAAACTACCACTAAACATGACGTGCACATCATCCCGACATGAGATCAATCATGATCGAGCTGAAACTTAATCAACTTTTCCTCTCACTGTCACTTTCTCTTTCTTTTCACTTTCTCTCCTTCGGCCAGTGTGGATCAGAGTTTGGTTGTTAAAAAAATAAACAGGTGATTAGACTGGCAGGATGTCAGGATACTAAGTATGACCCCACTTGACCCCTCATGACCCCTGTCACAAGCGATCATGTGACCACACCAGCAAAATGCACACACCAGCAGAGAAAAGTGCAAACACTGTGGTACTGAAGACATCCAGGGTCAGGTCATCACTCTCATAATATTACAAAATACTAAACTACACAGACAGGAGAATTATATGGTTTATTTGGATGATGAAAAATGTAAAGTTCACTCCAAAATCAGCATGACAGTTTAGGACATGACACAAACACAATTTTTTTAAATAAGCAGGTAGTCTGCAGGATGTTGCTGTTAGTTAGTGCAACATGATGCAGAGGGATGCAGCAACAAAGTCATAACAAAGCACAACTATGACAGGCAGAGCAAATAAAATAAAAGCATTTAAAACACCAGACATGCGGAAACAGATTTTACGTTTGAAGTATCAGGTAAAGGGCTTCTTGGAGAAACAAACTTAAAATGCTTTCAGTATCATGCTGTGCAACATCCTCGCTACTCTGGCCATGAACATGACTGACACCTCTCAATAATCATTTTGCTTGTGAAGTGATTGCTTCCTGTTACTATTCTGCTGGCAGGACTCACTCGCGTTCATGTTGGCTGGCTGACAGACAGGCAAACAAACACAGACACACAGAGAGGCTAACAGACAGACAGACAGACAGACAGACAGAGCCAGAGATGAGCAAGTAGCCAAAGAAGAATCCGTTCATTTCACAACTTTGTGTATTGAGTCTTCATCTGCAGCGTAACTATTAATGTTTTGGGTGTCAGAAATATGGTTGAAAACAGCTTTTCTGTGAGTCTGCAGAGCACTAACCTAAAAAAATGGAGTTGCATTTGGAGTTGATTGGTGCGAGGAATGGCCTCCTTTTCTAATGGAAAGCCAATTCAAGTTCAAGCCCAAAGTTCAATCAAAGATTTTGGGAGCTGATCCAAGTGAGTAAGTGAGACAGCAGAAACAAATAGCATTGCATGTCCTGTGAACAATGCATCGCCAAAATGACAACTTTTTATGAGCTAAGTCAAAATGTCTGCTGAGAAAAAAGGCTCAAGTGATGATGTTGGTATTAACCTGTGTACTTCTTCTGTATTTATTATCAATTGACTGCTGTCTCTGTGAGCCAAATTAGGCTTTGGAGATATTAAAGCGTTATTCTACTCCACAGATGTACTGTATGTATGAAATCACTTACATTTTTTAAAGAAAATCTTAGTCGGATCACTGCAGATCATAGAAGTATGACATCATATCTTAAAGCTTTTCAATTGGCTGAGCTACTAGTCCTCAATGACTGTACTATGACTCCTTCAGACTGGTTTGAACCTTTAGATGATGCATGCTGGAAAAGAGGAAGGTTAGACATTTCTTAAAGTGTGATCAACTCTGGAGATTAAAGGCAGATTGAATTATGCATAAAGCAATCTGCAATCTGCTTACAATCACTTGTTTTTATTTCAAATAATTAATGCAATCCCATCTAATTTCACAACACTAGTATATTATTGAGAAAATCTTACTGTAGATTATTTGAGGCAGCAACAAGTTGCACATGCAATCAAGCTGTGATCTCAACTGCAGTCTGTTATTTTCTCTCTCTCTCTCCCAACTCAACATTTCTACAGTGTTTCTGCCGCCTCTGCTTCGTTCCTCACAGTTCCCCATCAAAAGTTTATATCTAAGATGACAATTGTTCGTTTTTCCACCAATCTAAGGACTCCACTCCAGACCCTGATTGATGCAATCTAGGCCCCAAGTCACCGTTTGATGGGCGGACGTCAGTACACCAGCCATTCTCTGATAAGAAGATAAGAATCTGCAGCGGAGAAATTACACACCGGTAACAACATGTGAGCAGCTCTGGAGGTCAGCACCTGCACTCGCGCTTTCTTTTCCTTTACTTTAACTATACGTTTTTTTCCCCCTTCCTCCATTTGGGTTTTTCTCCCCCCTCCTACCTGACTGCAGGTTGCTTTTGTGTAATGGAAACACATCAGACCGCTCAGTATGTGTGTGGAGATTATTATCAGAAGGGTTGGTAATATTTAAGATATAAATCTATATGCATAGCTGGTGGGTGTATGGAAAGTTGAAAGGGAAAGAGTGCTTTGTGTGTGTGTGTGTGTGTGTGTGTGTGTGTGTGTGTGTGTGTGTGTGTGTGTGTGTGTGTGTGTGTGTGTGTGTGTGTGTGTGTGTGTGTGTGTGTGTGTGTGTGTGTGTGTGTTGTGTGTGTGTTAACCCTTATTTAAAGCTCCATTGTGTAATGTTTTGAGTTGATTCTTAGCAAAAAAAAAAACTTTGTTCTTTCACAAATATGTGCTCATTCATGTGTAATTACTTCCACCAACTAAGTATTCTCTTAAGTGTAGAATCTGCCATTCAGAATCATTCAGAAAACATAGTCGCTCGTATGTTTTCTGCCATGTTGCGCCTCCATCTTTAAAATACATTGGCCAAAGAGGGACATACCTCCGCCTTTCGCGCTTTTACACTCAGTGGCACCGTGATGAATGCCAGGGGGAGATTACTCGATCTGCCGGCAGATTTGAAAGCCTGTTGAAGATGGAGGACCACGCTGATACTTTACTAACATTAGCTTGCATTCATTTGGGAACCTGATAGCTGATGTTAGCAATGAAATGGTACCAAAATAACGATAACGTAAAACTATTATTACACTGGAAGGAACACTCACGGACGAAGTACTTCTTGGAATAATATGGCCACCGTAAGAGTTAAAACGTGATCGGAATGGGAGGGGCTAGAAAGTAATATTCAGTTGGTTGTCATATACAATTTCCCCGCTAGATGGGAGAAATTCTTACACAATGTAGCTTTAAGATGAAAACGCCACTAAGAGCACACTCTTATCCTGTTCCCAGCCCGGGGAAGCAGCAGCAGAAGCAGGGAGAGTAGCACCCTTGGGAGCTGCTTAGTGGTGCAACTACAGTCCTGTGGACAGCTGAGCCGATGTAGCAGTTATGTGAGTATGGTGCCTTGCTCAGTGGCCCCTCAAAAGTAATTGTAGAAAACCGTTTCTCACAAACTTCCCACTGTGAGAGTGGCTCTAGTTTGAAGTCACTGACTACGACTGGAAGCAAAGCAGGCAACTGCCCAGGAGCCCTCAAAGTACCTATTTTTACCTGGTTTTGTTGATTTGATTAATTTGAGATTAGAAAATAATTTAAAGGCCCTAAAAACCTATTTCCTTAATCAGCTTCTTACTATGAGCGATGGAGTCATACATGAACATGATACTTTCTGCCAAAGTTGGAACAGTTTTGTTTTGTTTTTAAATGAGAGATTTCTGATATGTAGTTTTTTCGCACTGGTTTAAGTGGGTAGGAACAGGAGTTTAGAAAAGGAGATGTCATATGTCTCTGTGCACCAATCAGGATTTAGCTAATTTGTTTTGGGCATTTCTGCCTTTAATTGATAGGACAACTGAGATATGAAAGGGGAGAGAGAGGGGAAAGACATGCAGGAAACCGTCACAGGTCGGACTCGAAGCCTGGACCTTCTGCGTTGAGGAATAAACCTCTACATCTGATGACACTATTTCCGAGCAATGAGTTTGATTGTTAATGGTTTAATCATATGTTGTGTTGTTGAGAAATACTAATAATTTCTTAAGATTTGACACCATGTTTTTATTGCATGATGAGAGACTAAAGATCTAGTAAAACCATTGTGGTCAGAAAAAAAGGACACTTTGTCTGTCTTTTAATAAACGGGTTGTTTTAAAGTGGGTTCTTCAGTGTAAAGAATGCTAAATAACACACACGCACGTATATACAGTAAATATATACTGTGGGTTATAGCTTCCTTTTGAATCACAATTTTCTGCCCAGTAAACACAAAAAAATATAAATAATTTTGATCAGTTTTTGTCATCTTAAAATCTTTCTTTTTTTATGTGAAAGTGACTGTGGCTGAGGCTCTAAACCAGACAAGACACACAAGACAATAACGACACAGCTCTGTGATCCGTCGGTCATGTGATCATTGGATGTTTGTTTTCAGGGAGAGAGCTCAAAATCCGATGTTGCTCAGCTTTCCTTCATTTGGTCCCATTAACGGCTGGCAGCACTCTTGTTTTTCCGTTGTTGTTGAAAGAAGCCCTTTCATATTCATATTCCATGTTCTTGGTCTGCACTGTGGTTGTGTGTGTTCGTGTGCATGCATGTGTATCTGTGAGTGTGAGTGTTTTCAGGAAAGACTCCATAAAGTATGCCCTCCAAAATATGAGTTAAATGGACAAAAAAAATGAACTAAAACAGGAGGGTTGTCAGTGCTGTGGGTTAAATACTAATCTGGTAAGTATAGGTGATCATTAGCAGCATGGAAACAGGAAAAATGCTTGTCATTTTAACACAGTCCCTAATGAACAGCTATTAGTATAATGACATAATTCTAACTTACAAAGACCCGTGACTAATGTTAAAAGTACATGAAACTGAACTAATCTTTAATGAGCATATGTGGTGTGAAGTAGCCTAAATTTGGAAAAATCACACTGAATTTATTACTCTTTTTGATTTTGTCCAAATTTTGTAAATGAAATAAGAAAAGCCTGATATACACAATTCAGCTTTAAAAAATAAAAAATGTGTCAAGATAAAGACTTAAAGGTGAGTGTCATTGGGGGGCAGCAAACTTTAAATGCAGTTAATTCGGTATAGCCTACAAGCAGGAATTAATACTTGAATTAAGAATATTTTCTAATGAATGACATGTTTTGTCACTTCTGTTTGAATGTGACGTATTAACAATTAGCCTATACCTGAGCCTGATTAAAATAAATACCCCTTTAACAGTTAAAGGGCTTGTCCTGCTAGATGTTACTGTGTCAATTTTGACAACAGGAAAATAAAAGAGTAATTTTTTTAGCACTGACTGAGTGACATGATACGTTTCAGTGCTTCTTGTTTTAAGTAAGTTGTTGATCAATATGCCCAGCGTGTGCGATGAATATGCACGAGGCGTCCGCCGTGGCGGCCCGGTAATTGCCGGTCGTCAGGGGTGGCAGGCACGGTAATTTGCATCTTGGGGATCCTGCAATCAGCGTTCTATTCATTAGCGCGCCAGCCGCTTCATCTGCTGGCCACTCAGAGCTGCCAATCTCCCCTCGGCAGCCAAAGCATTTGAAAAAAAACAGAAAGGAAAAGTTTCAATTACAAGCCTGCGAGTAGTGGTGTAACAAGTATTAAACCCTATATTTAGGGTGTTTAATGCAGGTGATTGACTGCTACAGCATTGTGAAAGAGATTTGGGGGAAAAGCTAAATGAAACAACCATAATCTCATGTATTTTATATAACCTTTATCTCGGGGTGACTGTCTGCATTCACAGGGGGGAGAGGACGGTGGCCACGACATCTATGCCCGTCTCAAGTGGGCCTTCAGCGCTTCCATTGAAACAGAGGGGGGAAGGGTTACATGAAAGAAAAAATTGTATGCCTCTATAAGAGAACACTGGCACTCAAGGCTATTGTCTCATGAAAATTACACACAGTGGGCAGGCTATAGGCTAACACTGGGAATCTATCATTTTCTTTGCAACAATAATGCAATGATTTCCAGTCTGATACCAGCGTATCGCTGCATATGACACATTTATCAAAGCAGGGAGGGACAGTTAGCTGATATATGAGGGCGACACACACACACACACACACACACACACACACACACACACACACACACACACACACACACACACACACACACACACACACACACACACACACACACACACACACACACACACACACACACACTTTTTTCTTTCTCTCCTCTCAGCCTATCCTCATAAATAAATCTGACAGCTCGTATGTGGACATACAAGACTCACTTTTATTTCCTGTATCCTGTTTGTGCTGTTTCCCTTGTGCTTTATTTCTTATTTTTTTACCCTTACTTTTGAAGAGGATGCACAACTGTTGAAGCTTTATCCTGATGGCTTGTGTGTGTGTGTGTGTGTGTGTGTGTGTGTGTGTGTGTGTGTGTGTGTGTGTGTGTGTGTGTGTAACGCTGTGAATCTTCTATTGTTTTGCAGTGTTGCTGTTTCCTGCATCATAAATCTACATGAACACACAATAATATATATATATATATATATATATATATATATATATATATATATATATATATATATATATATAATTTAATAACACAAAATAACACAATTATGCACAAAACCTACAACAGATGCAGATACAAAAAAATAAGTAATATATATATACAGATGCTAATAATAACAACTAATAATACACCTATACATGAGCACATTTGCAAATAAACAGGCACAAACACACACCACTCTGCATACACAGCTTTGCCCTGCCATTGTCTTATAGAGGAAGCCTGTGAGTGGAGGAGGTCGAATCATGTCCTAAGCTGAAGGAGAACGCAGGGCAAGAGGGGGCCGATGGAGAGAAAACACCAGGATGGAGAGACAAGGCTGAAAGGAGGCAAAGGAGGAAGAGGAAGATCAAAAAGAGGAGGAGGCAAGATGTTGTTTCCGAAAAAATTCAGATCCTTACTGACAGGGAGTTTGACCAGCTGTAAGTAAAGCAGTTTGAATCTGAGGTGATTTGAGGAGCTGAGGTTATACGCATAAGAGGGTCTTTTGTATCAAGCAAATTAGGGTTTTGTGTTCTAATATGCATTTATTTGAAGATCATCAAAAAAAAAAACTTAAATGTCAGTCTATATTTTACATAGCTCAGTATTGTCTCTCTCTCACTCACACACACACACACACACACACACACACACACACACACACACACACACACACACACACACACACACACACACACACACACACACACACACACAAGTTTGTAAGACTCTGATGGTTTAATAATAGTGTCTGCTAACTGGATAGAAATACTTTTAATTGGCACGGAGCTATTTGACTGATTAAAGCCACCACATCAACCTATGTGTGTTTAAGTGTGAGTGTGTGATTCATACATGATTTATATGGTCATAAAGAGCTGACAGCTGCCATGGTTGATATGTGAAGGCTGAAACAGAAACAAAGCAGACAGTAGTCAAATTAAAAGAATATTAGATTTTTGTTGAAGGTTTTAGAGTCGTTTGGAAAGAAAAAGATCTGAATACAGGGTCTGAATACAGTAGGAAGGGGTTAAACACAGAACCGCCTGGTCAGCTTTTCTTTTTGTGATTTCAGCCCAATTAAAGTGTAAATATGTGCCTTGTGAACACAAGTAAGAGAAGCATGTTTTACTGTAATACAGATAAAAGTTGACAGTTTAGTAATCGTGTGAATCGAGTTTGAGCATCGTGGATGATGAGTGTGTACGTTTATTTTAATTTCTATCAAATACTGACTCATATCAAGGCCATTTCTACAGTGAATATGTTTCTAATTTCAGTTGCAGTTCTACCGATGGCAATGCCAGTCGGTCGGTCCACCACTTTGGTCCAGGCTGAAATATGTATCTTATTATCTATCGCTTAACTTTTCATCTAAAATCTCAATACAAACTCATAACCACAGGCATATGAAATTGCCTTACAATGCACTGCATAACATTTAGATGATATATGGTTATAAGGAGACAGATTCATAACAGTAACAGCTACCTCTTTGTTGTCTTTGCACCGCACCCCTATACTGTATCACTGAAACTCAAAACTAAAAGCAACCTATTTCTGTAATCACTGAAACAACATCAATGATTCGACATGTCTCTGTCACATGTAGCACCTCTCCCAATTCTGCTTCTTTGCTGTGCTATTGCAACTGAACTCTCTCTTTCTATAACACACACACACATGCACGCACGCACGCACACGCAAGCACGCACACACACACACACACACACACACACACACACACACACACACACACACACACACACACACACACACACACACACACACACACACACACACACAGAGTAACTCCCTTTCTCCAAATGACTGAAATAACACTATTACTCTTGCCATCATCATGTCAAAACCCTTTTCAGTGTCAGTCTGTCTCACCCAGCATGGATGACCAGACCTGCAGCTGTCAAAATTCCACAAAAAATAATAAAGACTCCTCGAGACCCAAGAAGAAGAGAGGAGCAGTTGAAAGGTAAGGTGAATTCCAGGGAAGTAAACTCTGGGAATTTATGACGCTCCTTGTCCGATTTAGAACAACAACCTCTTCTTTTTCTGAGAGGTGTGAGCAGTACGCCAGCACCGTCGCGCCTTCCTGGACCTGAAAAGAAAGAAAGCCTGTGGAGCCCTCTGAAACCACGGCAACCTCACAGCCCTGCCCACAGAGATACCTTGACACGCACCTGTCAAAGACGTCAATATGTTTTGTGTGCACGTACACAGTGAGAGACTGAGGGGGGACAGGAAGTGTGAGTGAGTGGAGTGTGCAGTGCAGCTCTGTGGGTGGCAAAGGAGAGGGATCACTGGATTTGACAGGAGCTATTTGACTAATCCAAAACAACAGCTGTAAGGTAGGGATGAGGGGATGAAGGGGAGGAGGAGGTGGAGGGGAGGTACAGGAAGTGAAGAGGGGAGGAGGGCTGTCAGTTAAGGAGGAGGATTTTGGGAGAAAGTGAATTATGGAAATGGTATATGAAAATGAATTCCGCATGTAAGCCCTGAGGGGGAAGAGAACCTAAAACACCACAAATAGAAAAAGAAAATGTTGGACATGACGAAAAGAGGCGGGTGAGGTGATGTTAGATCTGCAGAACTGTGACTGGGAAGGAGACAAAGGGGGGAGAGAGGAAAAAGGGAGACGTGGTCGAACCTAACAGGGTATCGCTGGGTTGCATCCATTAACTTCTACACAGGGGGTTGTATCAGCACACATGGCAACACAGGTGAGAATGATTTCACTCACACATACACACGCCACCCTCACGCATACACCGGCCTTCATTACACATCTGGTTGAGTTTTATTGAGGGAAGCTGCATTGGGGTGGTCCTTGCCCCTCTAACAGTTCTGTCCTGTTAACACGGCAGGCCACGGAGAGTCCATCACCCTGCGGGGCCGCATCTTAACATCTTAACATCTCTCTGTGCAGATTAGCAACACTCACAGCTCAGTGTAGCAGTGCAAATAAATGCTGTGCAAACATGGGGGCTGGTGGAAAGAGGCTGTTTTGCCTCTTTTTTTATAAGGAAAACAAAGGTCATGATTTCAAGTAATAGTTCGACATTTAGGGAAATGCACTCGTTTCCTATCTTGCCAAGAGTTAGATGAGAAGATCAATACCACTCTCATGTCTGTCTGTTTAAAAATTTAAAAATCCATGAAATTATGGAATCAACTTTCACAGTTATGCTGATGATACGCAGCTGTACATCTCCATGTCTTCTGATGACACAAGACCAATGGATGCTCTTTTTAACTGTATTTCAGATATAAAATCCTTGATGACAGAAAACTTTTTACAGCTTAACCAGGACAAAACTAAAGTTTTAATCATCGGTCCTGAGGCTCAGAGAGAGAAACCCCAAACCAAACTGCAGGAATTTTCCTTAAATCCATCATCACAAGTGAAAAACCTGGGCGTCATTTTTGACTCTGAGCTTGGGTTTATCCCACATACACAACTAAAATAGGTTTTTATCACCTCAAAAATATAGCCAGAGTCCACCCTATTCTCTCTCGGGCCAATACAGAGATGCTGATGCATACTTTTATCACAAGTCGCATTGACTACTGTAATGCCCTGCTTTCTGGTCTTCCCAAAAAGAGTATCTCCCCTCTCTAAATGTTACAGAACTCAGCTGTTTGTATGCTGACGAAGACAGAACAGACAGAAGACAGACAGAAGGCAGGCACACATTACGCCGGTTTTAAAATCATTGCATTGGCTCCCAGTGTGTTTCAGGATCGATTTTAAGATTCTCTTACTGGTTTTTAAAATCTCTTAATGGTCTTGGGCCTTCTTATCTTTTGGAACTTACTTTTACCCTATGAGCCTTCGCGGACCCTGAGGTCTTCCGGTAATGGCCTTTTGATTATTCCCAAAATCCGGACACACACTCACGGAGAGGTGTCGTTCCAGTCAGTACTACGGCCCCTGTCTGTGGAACAGCCTGCCGGAGGACCTCAGGGCTGCAGAGAATGTTCAGATTTTTAAGAGCAGGCTCAAGACCCACCTTTTTAACTTAGCTTTTCTGTGCTCAGCCACATGTTAGTTTTATTGTGTGTATGAGAGAGGGTGTGTGTGGATGTTGGTGGTGGGTGTGTGTCTGTGGGTGTCTGGGGATGCATTTATGTGATGGGAGGTGGGGGGGGCAATTGCTTTTAACTCTAAAGCACTTTGTGCTACATTTTACATGTATGAAAAGTGCTCTATAAATAAAGTTTGATTGATTGATTGATTGAAAATATACGGCTACACTCTGCAGCCTGTTAGCTTAGCTTAGCATAACGATTGGAAACAGTTATGGACCGTTCGGTATTTATGGAATGGACCACCGGAGGAAAATAGGGGAGGGTCATGTCTTTTTATTCTTTGCTGAGGGGAGGGTCATCCAACATTTGCTACCAGATGGGTCTGACCCATGGATGTATTAAGAGTTTGCTGTGGGGCAGGGGGAGCTGCCCCCTGGTGGCTGAAACGGATAATTGCATTGTTTAAAAAAATGATGATCAGACATGACATGATCAGATATTTTATAAATATCTTAAATAACACAAAACAACTAAATGGTGGTAGGTAATACATCTGATTTCATATACAGCTTTAGTAAAAAAGCAGGACGTAAAATGACTGTTGTTAGTCTGGACATCTTACCGTGCCAAGGTTGCAATAAAGGTTTCCTAAATGCCACATTTGATGTCAGCTTATTAATTAATTGCGGGTTTTGTGTAGATTTTGACTTTTATACGTTTATTCCACTTTGTTTAAACGGAGAAGTGGATGAAGCCTAGTGACGAGTCCATAGCAACCAGTTTGTGTGTTGAATGTTACCCAGAGTGCCTTGCTGAATGGTCTCAATATTTTATTGTTTTATTTCAAGTGAATACTAGTTTACTAGAGGAGAGTAACTTAGTATTTGAAGTAATGCAGTAATGCAGGAAGTGTGCATTTAGTTTCCATGCTTATTTTGTTTCCACAACAATGTTAGTGAGTAAATCTACTGAAATGGCCACCACACCATAACAGAGGAGTGTGATGCGTCAGATGAGAATGTAAGGGTTTAGTCACATATGTCATTGCTTTTTAAAAAAACAATGGGAATCTGTATATTTGCCAAAGTGCAAGCCAGTCCAGAAGGTATTGATACATTGCTGGGGGAGGGTCATGCCTTTTTTCCAAATTGTTTTGGCGAGGAGAGGGTCATGTCTTTTTTGGCTAAAGGTCCCAAAACTCCTCCGGTGGCCCCTTAAATAAATAACAAACAGTCCCTTATAAACACATTATATTTTATTTGTTAATTAGTGTTATTGTTGCATAAAACCCCAACTTTTATGGAGCGGAGCCCTCAGCATTGGGTCCCCTTCATTTGTTTTTGACTTTATTGGATAGTTAACTGTAGCTACTGACAGGAGACATGAAGAGCGATAAAAAAAAGAGGGGAGCAACATGTAAAAGTAAATGTAGAAGTTCCAAACAACAACCAGTACAGATCAATGATGAAGCCTGTGTGAGAAGTGTCGTCAGCTGCAGTCCTCGCATGCCTACTTCATACTTTCCTCAAATAAATTCAGTTCATAAATACTGGCATGTGTCAGACAAAATGTTAGGGCACTGTAGTTTTAACTAAACTTTACCCAAACAGGAGTAAATAGTGCATTTGTAGAGGACTATTTTCACCTGTGGAATTGGTGCACTGGTGAGTATTTACAGCAGCAGGATGGCGTAGTATGTGGGATTGATTCAAAACAAACTACAGACATATCACCCAGTGCGACGGTGTGGCTCATTACAGTGATTTGACAGAGATGTGCCTTGTTTCTGTATCCACAGGTGATAAATGGTCCATTGCATTCTGGTTTGTGCTGAATTATCGAGTAATATCACTTAATGTATGCATGTATATTTTCATCTTTGCTGTTCTTCATGGCATGAATGTGAAAAAACAAACATGGGGTTTAACTGAAATCCAGACCCATCTGCATACCGAGACAGAGGTCTGCGATCTGCGGTTATGTCTATTTCGTCTGCTGAGGTTACGTTGGTTCTGCTCAGGGATTTGGCTGTGAAGCCCAGTTCCTGTGGCTTCAGACCAAACCAAGAACAGAAACCCTTTTCCTTGCATATCTTCTCTAGATGTCTGGCTTCTCTCATCTCTCTGCTGCTCAGTGTCTCCTGGATCCCGTTCCAGGAACCGTGAGAGCAAAATGGGCTTCTTCTTCTCTACTTCCATCGCTGTGGTATCGCTGAAGTATCTGAGGGTTTCGCTGAGGTATTCTGAAGCATCACTTTGATGGGATCAGGCCATGTTTGGTCATGAATGTGGTTTTTGGGGCGAAGAGACGTGAATGAAAGGGAATGAAAACTGACAGGGTAAAACACTTGAGGGTGAAGGGCTGATGGAGTGGACGGCTTTGGCCAGACCAATGCAGCCAATATAACTATCCAGGTGTTCTGTTCTCTTTGGCCGGAGCTCTGACAAAATGAACAACTGTCTGCATGTCAGTAATCTGATATATTAAGAAGAAACACACACATACTATATTTGCACACATGCTTAGAAGAAGATAAAGACAGCATGAAGTCATAGAGCTTTTATTTGAGAAAGCTTATTTCCTGAAAAAAACATTCTCAAATCAGCTTCAAGAAAACACCTGAAAGTCTGAATTTATTAAAATCCGATTGCATTATTTCATTGCATTTAACTGGGTCATTGTTTTAAATGCTAAACTTATTTTATAACTCTAATTTAGACCCTTTAAAATAATGATCCATTTCCTTCACATACACCCTCTTAACCTCCCCGTTAAATCTGGAGGTCTAGACCTGAACTCCTCTTTTAAGTCACTTTGGGAACTTTAAACACGCCTTCATGTCTGATTGGGTCTCAGTTCTTTGGTAACTTATACAAAGCAGCTTCTGCACTGTGTGTGTGTGTGTGTGTGTGTGTGTGTGTGTGTGTGTGTGTGTGTGTGTGTGTGTGTGTGTGTGTGTGTGTGTGTGTGTGTGTGTGTGTGTGTGTGTGTGTGTGTGTGTGTGTGTGTGTGTGTGTGTGTGTGTGTGTGTGTGTGTGTGTGTGTGTGTGTGTGCGTGTGTGTGCGCGCTCACGACTGCATCTTGGACCTAAGTAGCAACAGATGCTGCGCTGACCTCAGAGGCTTCCTGGAAACGCAAATTTGTCAAAATGAAGCAGGAAAAAGAGAGAGCAGCAGTTTAGGTAAATGTAACATATAGGACACACACACACACACACACACACACACACACATAAACGCAGCACAGGCACACTTGTACATATGCCCCTTCACATACTGAACACACACACCAAGTCTAGGGTCTTGTTACAAGGGATGTACAGAGTGGATAATCACAAATACACACACAGTATCAAAAAGAGCGAAATGTATACACGCACGCACGCATGCACGCACGCACACACACACACACACACACACACACACACACCAGTACTGTAAGTACATTGCTTATGTCGATTTACATGGACTAACCGATTTATCACACAGAATATGTCAAATAGTGAAGAGCTGAGCAAGAGTACAAATCAATTTGGATCTATTCACTTGCAACTTGGAAGGTAAAAAATGTCTTGAGGAGCCAATATTGATTTTTGTGAAGCCAGACCAGATTTTAAAGACATAACAACTAAAGATGATAAAACAATATTTATTCTAGCTGACCATGTAATCTGAATGGCCAAAGGGAGACAAACATTTTTCAAAATACAGACACGCCTAAAAGTAAGAAGAAGAAGAAGAAGAAGAAGAAGAAGAAGAAGAAGAAGAAGAAGAAGAAGAAGAAGAAAAAGAAAAAAGGAAAACGAGATCTCCTCACCTAACCCCCCGAAAAAGAAAACAACTAAATAAATCTGTGCAGCTGAAATGTTATCTCCAGAAGAGATAAAAATTAAGCTGCATAGTGTAGTTGTTGATAAAGAACAATTTCCTGCTGATGTAATGACAGAGCATTTGAAACACAGCTTGTAAAACAAATCATGTTCTTTCTTTGGCTTCATTCCAGAGGGTAGTTTTTAGAGCGATAACACCAAATTATTCGCTCACTGAGAACCACATTGCCCTCTCAAACATCTCTCCTTTTCTTACTTTCTTCAGCACCGGAAGCAATCACGCTATCTTTGCGACGAACAAGCAGCCTGACCGCATAATATCACCTCTTTAGGAAAACAAGAGGAAACGCGTGCCAGTTGCTCTCACATGTGATCAATTATTTTACGGTGAAATCGGGCTGTGGGGGAAAAATTTTCAGCCATTAGCCCTTTAGTGCAGGGATCATACTGAGGGTAATAGTGACTAAACACAGAATAAACACATTTGGCTAATAGGTCATTCGAACCTGAAGAGGAGAAGGTAGGCCTGTTGATTGGCCACAAGGTTGTTGTAAGTTCTTGCATTAGCTAAATGTGCATTTACACTCACTCAGAAATGCACAAACACATGCACAGTAATGAACAAAACAACACCTACTAGAATTTATTGTCAGGACTGTCACAGGCGATTATAGCAACTATTGTAAATCACAATTAAAGTGAGTCATGCAGCTGACCAGCAATTAGTAGTGTGTGTGTCAGCTTTAATAGAGCTTTCATGGCAACACAAGGCAGTTTAAGACTGTATTAGTCAAATTCCTAAAAAAGTCTTAAAAACTAGGTAATTTGTCAAGAATTTGTCAATCAATGTGTCACTTTACTACCATTACCAACATATTTTTTTTAAAGGATTACATTTCAAATTACATACATGCATATCATATTCACAACATATCACATAAACATGTACATATACTGTACACTACTAGTGGAAGAAGTGTCCATATCCTTTGTTAAAAGTAGCAATAACACAGTATAACAATGTTTTATTACACGTAAAAGTCCTATAATATATGGATCTTGTCAGCGTTATTGATAATAATATTATGTCATTGTATTATGTTAAAGTGCTCAAATTGGCTTTTCCCCTGTCCTTTATTGTGTTATATATCTTTTTGTGCATGTTATAGGTTTACAAAGTGAAAAAGCCCAAAGTCAGCCCAAAGGGACTTACCATCTCCAACAGAAAACACTGTTCACAAACTGCTCCAAACAGCTCTATTGTAATCCAGCCTTTACTTCCGTGACGAACATGCATCACTTTGTAACATGTTATAATGCTCGCCTAGCTGCTAGCGTGACACTCCCTCATGCTCTGCAACTGACTAGCTAGCAGTACTTAACTGTGCATGTGCGACTCTTAACAAAGACAAAGAAAACAGAGAGCTCAACACAGGGTGAAAAGAGGAGCTGCAGCAATGTGCAGTACAACAAATATATAGTGTTTTCTGAAAATGAAACCACATAAACCTATTCTGGTACAACCTCTATTTATTTATCTATCTATACAATTATGAACCTGAAAATGAGCATAATATGTTAATAATAAATAATAAATAATGTATTATATTATCATTAGCTACAGTGGAATAAGTATTTAGATCCTTTACTTAAGTAAAAATAACAATACTACACTATAATGAATACTCAATTACAAGTAAAAGTACTGCATTCAAAAATCAAATAAGTAGAGGAGTATTATTTTCAGCAAAATATAAGTATCAAAAGTAAAAGCATTCATTAGGCAGACTGGGACATATCAGTGTTATATTATTATATTATTGGATTATTATTATTGATGCATTAAGATGTGAGATGTACTTTGTTGTTGTTGCTAGTTGAGGTGGAGATACAGCTGCTTTGTATACTCTTAAGTGGTGTATTCTATAAGAAAGCATAATGTTTCATAAACTGATCATATGTCTTGTATGTCAAATCTTAATCTGAAAAGTAACTAGTAATTACAAGCCTAGTTGTTAAATAAATGTAGTGGCGTAAAAAAATTCCCTCTGCAACATAGTAGCATAAAATATTCAAGTAAAGTACAAGTACTTCAAAACTGTACTTTAGCAGAATTCTTGAGTAAAAAAAAAGTATTACTATAATAAATCCAATACTGACATACACATCTCTACATAGTTTACCATGTATTGCAAGTATAACCAAAGTATTGACCAATCGACAATCGCTAAAATATGTTCATCGAGTCCAATCAATTTTTACATCATTGTTGTTCATTTGTCCACTCTGTATGTACACTCTCTCTCTCTCTCTCTCTCTCTCTCTCTCTCTCTCTCTCTCTCTCTCTCTCACACACACACACACACACACACACACACACACACACACACACACACACACAGCTTCAGGCGCTGCATGAGCAGGGTGAAACTTAGCTGCTTACCTAATTAACACAGGCTGAAGGTTTCCCGCTCTAACTCCAGCACCTTTAACCTCAACATAAGAACCAGGTACTCACCAGAAAACCTCGACACCGGAGCTCACAGCAGCAAATACAGTACAACCACTTTCATTAAATATGGTCTTTGTACTTTTTCTATTTATAGTATATCTGTGTTTTTTCCATCCAGGAGCCAATGATGTATGCAGAATCATCATTCTTCACAAACCCTGATTTTTTTCTACATGGTCTGCTTACACAGGATTCGTCCTCAGAATCGTGAGATTTTTTACAGCAGAGTGTGACTATACTTTTTTAAACATATTTGTTTTTACTGAAAAAGTTGAGGAACACATTGGCCGTTCTCTCTCTCTCTCTCTCTCGCTCTCTCTCTCTCTCTCTCTCTCTCTCTCTCTCTCTCTCTCTCTCGCTCTCTCTCTCTCTCTCTCTCTCTTCCCATCAGCCTCTCTTGTCTTTCCCCGCCTCTCTCTTTCCCTGCCTCTGTTTATTCTTCTGGCGGTGCAACAGGCCCCAGAGCCCAGAGGCAAGTCATGTTCTCAGGGAAACGGCAACTCTCCACAGAGCTGATATCAAAATAGTTTAAAATGTGAATTGTCTGATAGTTCCCAGTGAGCACAGAGCTGAGCCAAACACTTCCAGATCCCCCTGCCAGCAGAATGTAAACAGAGCCGGGGGCTGGGAGAGAGCAAGTCAACCTGTTGTGTTCTTGTCATACAGCAAGCTCAGATTTTTTTTTTTCCAAGTTAAAAGTAGTGTTTTGTTTTTTCTCAAAAAGTCATGGGTGTGCAGGTGGTGACTCTTGATGGGGAAATATTTTGTCAGATCTAGAATAGTGATATGAACCAGACGTCAGCAACATTATTTCTTTATGTCTAAAATTAACAACAGTGAGAAAACAATGTTGTAATTTTGATACAATGTTGTATAAGATTAGCTTTGTCGGATGCTGCCTATGTAAAAGCAATGTCCCCAATGTCGTATCCAATCTCTCTCCCTGCCTGCTCTCTAATATCTGTCTAATGAATCTAATGAGGTAAAATGCCCGCCCCCTCCACCTCAAAAATATTCTTATGAACAGAAAGGTAAAGATCATTTTTGGAGGCTTGTTTCTGAGATAATGCACATACAATGTCGATAGTACCCTACTGTAGTTTGTTAGCCAGTAGTTTTTTTGCCCGATTGGGTAACACTTTACTTTAACTCGCCCTATTCGGCATTCATAGGCAGTATACTGTGCAAACATTTAAATGGTTAGTATCACACAATAATGTAGTTGTACATAGATGTATATTGTCATTCATTATTTGTTCATACACCAGCCTCCACTTACGGGTGCCCACAGGTGTAGTTATTACTGTTGACATATAGATTAATAAACACAGCTTATAGTGTGTAATAAACCATGTACTGCTAATAAATGCTAAATAGAGGGACTTAAAGTAAAATGTTGCCCAAACTGGTAATAACATAACAATAATAACCAGGAATGCATAGCTACAACAGAAGAGTTTTGCACATAAAATGCACAAAGGTTGGTACAGCATCCAAAGTTAAAGGGGTAAAATTGGAATGCTCAGATTTATCGTCAACATCCCATTTAAAAAAAACCTGTTTGGATAAAAAACACTTCTCTTACTCTCAGATCATATTGAAGTTAATATAACTTTGCTCCCCACAGCTCGTGAAAGGTGCACTGAACAACATATGTAATAGTATGTCTGGACTGTTTGAGAGGGAAATCACCTCAGTTAGGTGTTTCCTTAGAGAAACACCAAAACAGAGAACCCATTATAGAGGAGAAAAAATGTCCTTGGCATTCTATTAAATATGAAAATGTGTGCGTGAAAAATGAAAACGAAATGTATTAGTTTGATGACAGTCGTACACCGCAGGAAATGTCATGACCTTAAAGTGTAAATATAAAATCCTGTATGTGTGAAATCTCAACTTTAATTTTCATGCCACAGATGATCTGTGTTGAGAATCTAAACTCCCCTGAACATGGAAAATTCAATCCTCTTCACTAGTTTGCTAAAAAAAAACAACCTTGAAACATATAGCCTAATTTTATTTATTCTGTGTTTGTGTGTGGAAAGTGTCTAACCTTATACTGTATATTGTCAGTGCATTTGTGATTTGTGGTTTTTAAGATGTATTATTTCTGTGTATTTGTGCAAGCGTGCCTGCATGCTGAAAGAAAAATAAATCTTGCATAATGCTTGATTTGCACCTTCATTTGTTTGCCTGCATGTTTGTTTGCACTGGCATTCAGTACAGGTTTGTCAAGTAGCTGGAGATGCCAGCAAGTAGTTACACAATGTAATGTATGAAATAAATTATATTATCATCATCATCATCATCATCATCATCATGTTCAGGATAACGATGTGTGTGTGTGAGGTAGATGAAGAATTTTCTCAGCTTTTAGGGCATTCTTATAGTGATTTTTATCTATTTGTTTATTTATTAAATGAACTTTACATCTACATCACCTTATTTTTAATCCTTTTTATATTTGCTCTTATTACTAAAACCTTATCTTATTAACTCAATTCCTTTCTTCCTGTGTCATCCTATGCTAATATATTTTTGTATTATTGACAAAGAAAATATTACTCATCTCGTTCCTTACAATGATATGTCACTTTGTAATTCACTTTAATGCATAAAATGTCAAACACAAATGTGCTGTTTACATCGATGCAACATCTCTAATGTTTGACTCTCAACACGACTAAATGAACATTAAAATTAAAAAAATAAAAACTGCAAATAAAAAAAATAAAAAAATAAATATGTTCCTGAGCATGTCTGCTTGATGGGGGGTTTGTAGGCTTTGCCTGAATAAGCACTGGAACTTTCCAGCATTTCTTTTCCTTTTTTATTTATTTTTTGTCTGTGTTGTTTTCTCAGTATTGCAATGCATCACTTGACATTACCCAAGCAAGTTTGAGTTGCAGCGCATCAGCTGAAAGCAATTTGGTCCGGAGCGCAGCTGCCAGGCGGATAAGACTTTCCTTCTTTCGCTTACTTTGAAATGTTCCTTTTTTTTTTTCAACATCCAAAATACACAAGGCAGCCAAATTGCTGACATGTGTGAGAGGGGCAGCAAGACTCCTGCATTCTTTCATGCCCCACTATGCAAAATTCCACATTGTTTATTTAAAGAACACTGAACACTTTAGCACTATTAAGAAACATGTCATATAGTAAACTAAAGGTTTCCTCTCAGGAAAAATCCCTGTCAGTTTATTTTTCTTTTGCAAAAAGTTATTTTAGTTTTGACTCACAAACTGCCTGCATTCACAATTAAGTAACAGTGTTGTAGCTCTGCTTGTGTAGTGCAGGACGCTAACAGGCTCGGTAAACCTGGAAGTGGGGTGATTATTTATGTGTTGAGGCGTGGACGTGTGAGATGGGAGGACTGGACTGTCTCTTTCGCACTACCTCACAGTGACCCAAACAAGACAAAGAAGACTGAGAAGTGAGAAAAGGTGGTGTTTCCTTTATTTCTGCCTGGCCTTGGCTTCCTTTAAATTCAACTTAAAAATAAAATATATTCAAAATACATTATCTGTCTCTGAAAAGATGTGCTTGGGCTGCAGCCTTTAGGGGAAAAAAATAAAACATGATTCAATATGGCCTCAACACCTACGACAAAGAAATGTAGCTCTCCCTGTGGCTTATTGTGGACTGCAGACATTTAGGGAACATAAGAGTTTGCTTTTAATGCATGATAGGGTTGAGAGAAAAATTAAAGATGACAAGTGAGGGCCATACTGTGACACACTATGATCTGAGTGGAAAGAAAAGAGCAAGACAGAGGGGATGTAAGGTCTGAGAGACACAGGATAAAGGGCAAAGCCTGACATGTAAACCTGCAACGACAGCCAGAAGACAGCCTGTGCGTCAGTGTAGTTGTGGGTGGGAGGAGGGCGTGGAGGGAGGGAAAGAGAGAGAGACGGGAGGGCCCGTTGTGAGTGATAGCCCACCAGGGCCTCAGAGTAGCCCGACGCTGGGAACAGCTAACTTACCTTGACATGCGTAGGAAACCCAAGACTCTCTGAGCCCTCTGTCAGATAGGAGCCACCCAGAGGAGACCCGCCACAACTGTGTAGCCCGAGCCTCTGTGCGTCCTTTTTAACTAGCTTTGTTTAGATGAGCGCACGGCGGAGGAATGCTTCAGTATACCTTGCAGAAACCACAAGCACAACAGCATTAGAGCGACATCAGCTTTCCAGTGCATGGGAATAAGTCAACTCTGGCTACTAGCAGGATTATAACTGCTGGCTGGAGTTCGGTGTGTGTGTGTGTGTGTGTGTGTGTGTGTGTGTGTGTGTGTGTGTGTGTGTGTGTGTGTGTGTGTGTGTGTCAGCTGGTCTGTGCACTGTGAGTGTGCATACTATATACTATATGGAATGGATATATCCTTCAGTAAAAGTCCCTTTGATGCTGTGGTACTGTCAAAAAGATAAGGTTTAACAAGAGTAAAGTGACTGCCCAGTCCTCAGCAGAGCTGTGGACCTGCGAGTTGAGATTTGTCTGTAGTGATACTTGACTCACTTGAGACTTGGCTGCCAAAATTGATTTGATTCAAGACTTAAAAGCAAAAGGTTTCAAATTTCAAGTCATGACTTAGTAAATTAGACAATTTTAGGCGGGCCTTGCATAGCGATACGGCTTGAATATTGAATTATTGAGCCATTGCATTGAAAGGATTCATGTTAAACTTTTTCAAAGTCAAAATGATGTGTTAATAAAATAAATGAACATTGTACATGCTGCCTTACTGTCACACTGTTATTGCTTACTGGGACACTTGAATAGAGCAGAGCCATCGTTAATGTCATTGGTAACACCTGTGCTTTTCCTTCTATAACAAGTCAAAATGTCTGCTGCAAAAAGGGCCTATAGCCATGCTTTTAGCTGTCACTCATTTTAGTAGATAGTATAAAAACTATTAGAGCAAAATTCTTAGCCTTTTTACTTGATTTGATGGAAGCTAACAGAGTAACACTAATACAATATATAAAACACAATCATCTAATTATGGGAACTGTGTTGTAGCATATCATTTATTGTTCACAAGTCCACACTAAAGAATGATATATGATACCTACTTTCTTACCTCTTTGCCTCTACAAAGAGAAGAACAAGACAAATGCACATACTGTATGTGTACATAAATCAAAGGAAAGCATGAGTAAAGGGGTGGATGTGCATATACATTCCAATTTGGCTGGGTTCAACCTATTTTGCTGACAGAAAAGTTTTTGTTTTTTTGCAAAAGCCCTGAAACAGTCTGAGATAAAGCAAATGAGGAGAGGAGAGGAGAGGAGAGAAAAAGGATTGGATGTTGGCACGCAGGGAAAGGCAGTCTGCGGTAGACTTGTAAATAGCCAGAGGGACAGAGGGATGGAGGAATGGAGCTATCAGCAGAGAAGTGATGAAGGTCTGGGATCAGGCCAAGATAAACACAGGCCAGCCCAGAAGGAGCTGCACCACACACACACACACACACACACACACACACACACACACACACACACACACACACACACACACACACACACACACACACACACACACACACACACGGTGCAGAAGCTGCTTTGTATAAGTAATGTTACTCATACACACATGTAAAAAAAATGCACAAACACTTAAGGCTGCGTGGAGCACTTTACAATTATCATACACCCACAACAAACACATCTACACAAACACAGTCATGCACACACACACACAAACGAGCGCGGACACACACACACACACACAAACAGTGTACTGTAAGGCTCCCAGACCACAACTTCTTGAGTGTTAAGCTGTGTGACAACAGCATGAGCTGTCATTTAGACATCTCGTTTCATCACATACTTCACATTAGTCCATTTGCTAAGATAATAGAATAAACACGCAGTGAAAATAAATGGCTGTAGTTTTATTTTTAAACACATGGCATAGGCAGTAGTGGTTGAGCCCTCAGAAAACCTCTTTTAATGGCTTGATGGAGTCATTTAAAATACTACTCCATGCCTTACAATGAGAACAAACTTAAACGGTAAATTCTCAAAGACAAAAATGCCAGCTGTGTCCTGTAGATTTAATCACACATGGTGGGAAGATATTTGTCACGACGGTTACTGTAATGTGCGTGTCACGTGTCCGTGAGTGTGTGACTGAGCTTCATTAGTGTGCTGTGAAGCGAGAGAACTCCTGCTCTGTCTTGTCTTTGACCAACTAACACCTTGAGTGAAACCTTAAAATTTGCTAAATGTTATCTTAAGCGCAGCATTGAGAGGCGTTTGGCAAAACTTCAGCATGAAAGAGCGGTTGTGAAGCGTGTCTGGCTGGAATGCAAAACACAAGTCATGGTCATCACTCTGTCACCATACAGATATAAGACTTTGAGGACCTACGGTCTATGTGTATGTGTGTGTTCCTGCTTGATAAATTTAAGCAACCACTTTTCCCCAATTGCTATGGGAATATGTATTAAGTGTGAAGCAGGATTATTGATAAAGACAAACCATTTTCAACAAAGATAAATTAATATAGAATTATTTAAAGCAGCTACAATCTATATATTTTATAATAACAATGGATCAAATGACTAGGTATGATGTAGTCTCACATTGCCAGACCTTCCTCCACAGCGCCATGGAGGAGGTTCTGGCTAGTTCACACAGCATTCTGGGATGGACTACAACATGTAGTCTAGCTAGCTGTCTCGATGTATCCTGCAGAGATCTGAGGAGCAGTTAACCATAGCCCTCATAAAAGAGGTGAAGAGTGAAATCTAGCGGAATTTCCGGCAGCAACGGGGCAATCCCAGAAGTGGTACGTCATGGATATAGACTAGGTATAATATGACAGGGGTCCCATAGACATATTCCCATAGACAATTATGACCCAAATCTGCAATTCACCTCAGCTCTACAGAGCTTTATAGCATCTTCCAGCTCATTGTTTTGGTTTTCCTGCCCCAACTTTACTCTTTTGGTTCACTCTCTCAGCGCTTTGTCAACCTTGTTTGCAGCCGCAGCAGGCAGCTGTCAGCTGTCAGAGAAAAATCTCTACAAGAAGACTTACAACACCTACCCAGCGCTAAATGGCGGACAGACAGAAGTAAGCAGCATGCTAGTAAACATAGTTAAGCATTTAGCAGCCAAAGAGCCAGATATTTCTCTCAGGGGTTAGTGGAGAGCAAAAAACGAGCTAAAAGCAATGTGAATACTGGATTTACATTTATTGGGTGGCCAGAAACACGACTCCAAATGAATGCTAAAGTGGCTCTGTATCTGCTGGATATATAAATAGGAAACTGTTGACTAACAAGTTTGCCATATTGATGTAAATGGTGATAAGTCAGTGTTGTGTTCACAGCTTATTTCCACTTCCTCAGCTATTACAGGTTTAAAACTAAATTTAAAGGATCCCATAAATATTCTTGGGCCTCTCCCATCGAGTCTATTTTATCATTATCAAAATAGCTCAAGTCCAGTTTGAGTTAAAAGAGCATTAGCAATTCAGCTCAAAACAGCTTTATAAACACAAAATTATTATATTTAAAATTATTATATACAATATATTTTCTTTCTTTTCTAATTATCCGCTACATCTCTGACTTTGGCAAATAGTGAGATTGCTTAGCGCCCGGGTACACCAGATAGTGGCACAGCAAATCTCATTTGCACATCCTCACAAACTAGGCGGTGCTGGTCTTACTCGGCTGAGATGTTCTGTCTCGTGTAAATGTGCCTGCATGGATTTCTCAGAAAACACAAAGATTAAAAACAATGTATAAGTGAGCACATGTGCATGTGTGTGAGTGCGGTTACCCTTTTGAAGGTCTCTGCGTATTAATCTCCATGAGTGGTGGCCGTGGATGCAGTGGTGGTACTTGTGGCTTGTGGCTGTGTTTTATACATAGAGCAACCTGCATGGCAGTTCAAAGCCACCCTGCGCAGTACGAGGGGATGAGAGGAGACATGAAAGCGGCACTCAACAACGTCTACAGTCTTAAGATCACAGAGCGACATGGCAAGGAAGGCGCACCAACATAAACAAATCAAACACACCTACATTTTAGAGTTTGTCAAATCAAGTGCACCCACATGTTGGTGGTTCTTAAGAGGTTTCCAGGACTGGGAAGTGCACTGTAGTGTTACTGTTACTAAAGAAATGCATTAGTAATGTATTCCAGAAAATGGGAATTTTCTTGATAGGATTTCAGAGAATTTATGGAAGAGAAAAAAAAAATGAAACATCTATACCAGCTACGACTGCTGGTGCTCATCACCACTTCAAACATTTATTTTATTATGTCGAACCTCACGCTGAACAATGGGAATATTGACAGTCATGTGTTATGAACAAGCCGGGTTGTTTGAGTATTTTATCGCGTCGGGCTCCCAGGCGGGCTGTAGCTTTGTGAAAGCGCTGTATTGTATTTCTTTCCTGTGCCAGAGCCCGTTTCCTGTGGCGGTGCCGTGTCAAACGATGACCCTCTGCTTCCTGCAAGTCGCATGGAGACAGGCCTGCCACGAGCCCTGGGGCCTCACCGTCAACCAATGAACAACCTCCGAGCCCCTACGCTATCTGCCTGCTTTCAAGTCATTTCCCACCTTGCCCTTTTTGGATATCACTTATTCCTAGCCCTGCCTTTGTTTCCCTTAATTCCTTACCTCCCTCTAACTCTTCCTTAATTTCTCTCCTTTCATCCCTCTTCTACCTACCTTCTTCTTCCCCAACTTCTATATTTTCTTACTTGCCACCTCCTGTCTGTCCTCGCCCCCTTCTCCTCCATGTTTCCTTCTGTCCACACCTCCTTTCCCTTCTCCCTTTGTCCCGCTGTCCAGGTCAGAAGAGGGTCTGTGAGGCATTTCCTGTGCAAGCCGCAGGTCTAGACCACACCTTGCGAGGGGATTTCTGCAACCACTGCCAGTGACACACTATAGAAACAAGGAGACATGTACCCTCATGCCTGCATACATATACAGAGCTACTGTACACACTGGAAATATAGATATTTTAGCAATTGGCTGAGACTATGTACAGTTGAAATGCTGTCTGTGGGATAATGTTGAAAACATGCAGTACAGAAAACACATTCAACATGAATTATATCAATGCTACATCTAGAATAAGCAACAACAAAAATGTGTATTTTTACATTTTCTGAATAAAATCACAGTGACAGTTAACCGAAAGCTGTCGCCCTCTATGATTGATAAGTCAAGTCCCTGTGTTTTTGTGCACTGAAACAAGGCGTTTTCACATCATATGCAAACACCCTAGGGCCACATCTCTGCTATTAGAGTATGTGAAAGTCAAATCATGCTTTATTACTGGTCCCCAAAGAAATCAACCGCATGGCACATAGGTTAAAGGCTCAACCTGCCTGACGTTTGTAGTGGAGCAAATCAAATCACGACTACTAGTATTGTTTTTAAAACAGCTGATATGTGTGCTGACTCAAAATCTGAGCTTTTATGGTTACTTATACTTGGACAAAAGTCTCTGTAGTACGTGAGTGCATGCATGTGCATTGGCACAGTCCACTACGTTCCACAGGTCAGCATGTCTTCGAATTGGCTTCTCGTCTCCTTCAATTTCAGGTCACGAGTACACACGTGTGTCGGCAGCAATAACACACTTTTACTGTGGATCTCCGAAATGACTCCTGTAGTCTTCTTCCAGTCCAGGTCAGAGGCAGGAAGTGAGCTGGGAGAAAAGGAGGAAGCAGAAGCAGCTCTCTCTGGCTGCAGGTAATGACCCTGTATCTTGACCTCCAACCTCACCCTCCATCAGTCTGAAAATACACACTGACAAAACACAGATGTGCAAACACGGTGGTGTTGCCTACAATTATTTTGCAGATACTGAAGGAACTGTGTCTGGCAACTTAAAGCCTATACATAGCTGATCTTTCTAACGTTAGGAAATCCTTTTAATGTTTTAAGGCAACTCAGTCTTTAATAGATCAATAAAGACAATCAAATCCAGAATTATAATTTATCTTTTTATTTGACAGCAACAATAACAGCATGTTGCATTTGTTCACTTATTACATTTACAGAAGTGGTCAGGAAAGCTGTATGATTCATGGACTTTGTTCACACAATCCATTTGTCCTGCCTTTATCAAAGTGTTTGACGAAGCTGGAGGTACAGCCAATGAAGAGACTGTTAGGACATGAGCCCTGTCCAAAACCAACCCGCAGACCTCACACATTTAAAAAAAAAAAAGGTGCAGTCTGCATTAAACCTTTTGGAGTATAATTGATGTGTCAATGGTCACAAGTAGTCTTGATGTTTTTGGACAGAGCCCATGGCTTTGGATGGTGACCGACTGGAGCTGCCTCACCAGTTCCAGAAGAATAACCTGCTGCCATACTTGGAAGGCTCCAGTTTTCCCTCGATGGTTGGGTTGGGCTCAGGACGTGGTCTAGAATGGTAGGGGTTCTCAGGGAGGGCCCGTTGGGTCTCCACTTTGGTCACCTAGGAAAGAAAAGGAACATGCACCCCATGACTTGTCAGACATACAGAGTGAAAACATGTTGAAGTACCAGCGCCCTGCGAGGACGTTTTGGTGGACATGCTCAGTTTTAGGGGCTTGATTCTTCTTGAAATTGTGATCAATACAACTGACTTGAAACACAAATTCCTTATATGTTAGGGAATTGTACATGTATAGTGTGCCAATATCCGACTGGACGGTAAAAATTACAACTACTTGAAGTCTGGTAAAACCTGAGACCAATATCCAATAATCGAAGAATAAGCAGACTTTTCGTTTACTCCCATCCTCTCAAACAAGTCTTTTCCATTTGTTCTATATAGCTGAGCAACCAGAGAAACTCGGCCAGTGAGTCAACCTGGACATTTTTTATACCCATGAAATGGGCATAAGGTTAATTACAGCCATTCACAGATTCCCAGGTTTGTCCAAGTGTCTTTTCAAAGACTACAGAAATAAATGTCCAAAATTCTATAGTCAGGATCAGTTGTTGGTCTTGTTCTTTTGCTGCTACCTCATTAGTGCTTGCAGGGCATTATACAAGCCCCTAAAACTGGCAATTTTATAAAAAGAAAAACCTTGCTGCTCAAAACTGTAGCTGAATGGAGACACTACGTAGATGCAATCAGAGCCTCTTGCACAGCACATCATTTGCCAGAATAGAGCCCATCAACCCAGCTGCTCACATTGTAAATGCAGTCAATTCTTCCCAAGTCTCACCTTAGACAGGTCTCCCAGCTCGGGTCTCTGCCACCCCAGCTTATCAAGGACGCAGCTGTCGAAGGCTTGCTGCTTCTGACGGCAATGGCGCAGTTCCGACAAGTTGGAATAATCCAGACAGGTCCAGTACTCTGTGAAGGACTCGGCACAGTTTCCCTTGATTTGTCTACAAGAAAGAGTGCAAATGGAGAATTGAGTCAAACTGAATCAAATATGCATGAATAAAATTAAAACAGTCCAGAAAACTCAGTTACTATGCATGCGCTGGAACTCTTACCCTTAAAACGTTTATTATAATATGTTTAAAGAGATAATGTGACTCAGGAGATGGGATAAAAGTAACATTTAATAAAAATGATATACGGTGTTCCTACACCTTTTCCAAAGTCAAGCATTTTCAAGGTGCATTTTCAAGCTTTTGCAGCACCTTACAGATGTTGTAAATAAAACCCTGTATATAATAAGCATTGGAAAGATTTCTAAATAATTCACAGTTCATCATCCGCGCCTGAACTGCTCAGATCCAAAATTCACAATCCGACCACGTCAAAAACCTTCATTAAATTGAGGTTTAGGACATCTAAAAAAAAACATCTCAGGTTTCCATAACAAGAACTTTCTGAACCGGTGATGTGAATGAAATGCTCCTAAAAAAGGTGTCTGGCAGTTGCCAGAAGCACCGAAGAATCAAACCAGATCCTGGGTGCAATTACAGCTTTTGGCAAATCTTTCCTCATTAAAATAATTACAGGTATTGGTCTTTCACAGTAACTCTCAGTTTATCTTTGGGGTCAGAGTGTCAGTTGTTTGTGTTTTTTGAGAACCAGAAGCAACACACACACACACACACACACACACACACACACACACACACACACACACACACTTCCAACGTCTAAAACTAAAACACAGACACAGCAGAGTGAAAAACCCCAGACCACTTCACCAAATAGCCCCCAATGACAGTGTTATAGACACAATAAACTCTGTACTTTACTTATTGATTGGTTCTTATTCAATAGCCAAAAATGCAAGGAAACCAATTATTAATAAATTCTTGAAACAAATAAAAAAAAATTGTGAAGATAATAAAATTAAAAAGCTTTGCAGGAATAAATACTGACTCAACAAGATAGTGCAGATGATCAGCTGTAAGATTAGTACTATGAAACAGAACACTTACACAATGAAACTGGCATCGTCCCAGAAAAGTTGAAATTATTAAAGGTCTTACCAAAAAAACTGTTGTGGGTATTTTTGACTTTTCTTAAAAATCCAGCTTTGTCATGACATGAAGCATTAACTAACTCACCATACAAAGTGCAAGCAGATGTCTTTAACCATCATATGAAACCTTTAGTTCTACTCAAAGCCTAACCCACTGTGCAGGGTGTTATTGTTGTGTTTGTGTGTGGAAAAAGGCCTTCACCTTCATTTTACCCTTACTCTTAACTTTAAATCGCAAACCATTCTACTTGGCCAGGGAAGACTGGCATCTTCATCTCGCTGCCGCCAAAAGCCAATGGAATGCAAAACGTATTAACAGGAATAGGAAACTGTATAATTAACAACTGTAACCTCTGGAAGAACAGCTGTCTGACTATTCGCAACTTCAGAGCACATTTTCTACCGACATGTCCATCACAAAGGAGGAAATGCAAAATCTCTCGACCACAAAACCTCTTTTGACAAAGGTTTCAAAATGGTCTCTCAAACTCCGTACCCATCAGCTGGCTCCAAAGTTCATCCACATCTTCAATCACTCGCTGACCACAGGTTTTGCAGATGACACCACTGTGGCAGCCTTCATCTCCAAAACTGCATTAAATATGTCTAATCACTAGGTTTCTAATCTATCCACTGTTACCTACACATCTGATGAATTAACTCGGTTTTTTTAACTGAGTGTGTAAACTAGGGCTGTCCCAAACGATTATTTTTTAAACAATTAATCTAGTGATTTTTTTTTCGATTAGTCGACTAATCTAACGACTAATTTTTCAATTAGCGATTATTTTCAATTAGCGATTATTTTCCCATTGCTCAATTAACAATTTACACAAAACTAATTTCAATAAGATTCAAGTCTCTATTTATTAAAATTGTTTAACACTGCACTGTTCAAGTAAAATGAATTTGTAGTGCAACCTGAAGCCAGATGTAGGCTATCAATCCAACAGCAAAATAAAGTCACTTTCAGGAGGAATACAAAAATAAAAACTTAAAGTAAACCAAGTGTTTTTGCAAGTGCAAAAAGAGTAGCCTGTATTTGCTTTTTTTTTTTACAGTAGTAAGTAAAATAATGAATAAGCTCTTGTTTAACATCCAAACTCTTTTCCCTTTAATCTTACAGTAAAAAAAAAGTGCAGTTTTAGCAACATATGAAATCAGATGTATCAAATAAAGCCAACATAAGGCAAGTTGCAGAGTGTCTAATATAACAGTCTGTAATCGATTGGGTCACTCATGATGATGGTAAACCAAAAAAATAACACTGCTGACTGACAGCGTTTGATGGTGCTTAATGTTAAGTCATAGCGGGGCATTAAAATGAATCAATGGACTAACGTACCGTTGGGCTACTACTGGGAACACATTCCATGTCACTTTGTTGATAATCACACACGTCTACAGTGCACGTTGTGTCCGAGCCCAGCCCAACACACTAACTGGAATTATGAGCCCGAGCCCGTTTTAACCCAACAATTTTTTAATACGTGGGCCGTTATAAAGGACTCATGAGATATCTGAAACAATCTGGCCTGGTTGCGCAATTTGCATTTGCATTTGATGCATGCATGCAATGATGCATTTGACAAAGTCTACAGACTACCACGTTGTTGTTGGCATTAAGAGTAAAATACTCCCACACTTTAGAAGACCGTGTGCAAGCATTTTTCTCAATGTGTTGTTGAACTCGCGAGGAATCCATACTTACCCTGTTGCTGGAGGCAGCCGGTTATTTATAGATTTCTACGCGTGACGCAAATTATTTGCGTTCACACATTTATGTAATCGATTACGTCGACAAATCGTCCCATCCCTAGTGTAAACCTTCTTAAACGACTGTTTCAGACATTGTGTCTCTGTGTACCAGGAGTATTTGTTGCCAGAAAGATTGAGGAAAGGAAAAAAAAAAAAAAAAAACTGGGTGTGCGTTACCTGAAGAAGTTGAGTGCACATTCGTTGACTTTCCTCCCTTCTTCTAGACACTTTCTGGGGTCCTTCTCCTCCCAGCGGCAGAGCATGAACTCCTTGTTGGGTTTGTCACACTGGGAGCCATAATGGTGGGCAGCAGCCTTCAGCACCGCAGAGGAGACATTGATCTGGACAAAAACAGGGACAGGCACATGGGAAACAATGAGACTGGGTAAAATAATAATTCATTGCCAAATAGTAGATGCACTAAGACATTTTTTGAGATTTATTTTGTGTATCCTGACACTTGTTGATATTGGTGACCTCATAAAAGAGTTTAAAGTATGTGTTTGATCGAATATTGTGGATCAATTTAATGTTCATCCAGTGCAGAGACATAATCAGTAAAAGCTTGATTTATTGTTGCGCGGAGGCTCTATGTAGAGCTTTTGCCGTAACCTACGTAAGTGGCCTGAAGTTTATACTTGTGCGTTGGTGTGTGCGTCGATCTCTTTAGGAGAATAGCAGGGCCGGCGTGTGTGTGGGGAGTGTGTGGTAGAGCGAGTGAGAGAGTGAGAGTGATTAGCTTCGGAGCGGGTACCCACTCTAGAGGCATAGTGAGAGAAACAAAGTGTCTCCCCTGTGCTTTCTGACCACGGTGGGAAATCTTCAGCAGGAAAAGTTAACCCTCTCCTTGGTTTCATGTTGTTTATGGAAAAGGAGAACCTGAAAAAGGGCTGGAAATCACCAACGATTTCCCGAATCGATTCACAATCGGATTAAATTTCCGATTTGATTTAAATTGTCGATTAGATATCAATTAGGTTAAAGAAATGTCAGTTACAATATCAACTTTGCATGGATATAAAAGAGTTTCTTAGAGTACTTCTGCTCTAAATTGTACAAGCAAGAAGCAACCCTCAAATATGTTTTATAATGCACCAGGTTAATGTTTACATTAAGAAGTGGCCCCCGAAAAGGTTGTTTAAAGTACCTTTTACTTATACATCCATGGTGAAAAGGCATATATTAAAAAAATCGACTTCGGAACTTTGTTAATCGATATCAGTTCACTAAAACAAAGATCAATTTTAATTGGAGAAACAATTATTTTAACCCAGCCCTAGTGATAAGAGGTAGCGATGAGGTCTGAGGCATTTCTTAGGGGATAACCATTTATTTTTCAGTCCAGCATCTCTTTAAATTATCTCCAACTACAAGGCTGTTTCTAGGTGCTTGGACTGTGTTGATCTGTAATACTCCTTTTCAACACAGAAGTGACAGAAATGTTTTACAAATTTTTTTACAAAACTTTCTTAAGAAAATAAAAACAATGTATGAGGTCCTTGGCAATACGACAACCAGTTATATTTCAAATACAAAAAAAAATAGCACAGTAGCATGAAGTTGCTAAAAGGGAAGTAAAGGTTTGCATTGCATTGTAATTCTAAAACAATTTATCAAACTACAGAATTTACAAGAAACTTTTACATGCACATATTTTATGCTTGATATATTAACCCATATTAGTGTTGGAACACAAGCTGCTGCCAGCTAACAACGGTCTTCCAAGGACAAGTTCAATGTGGCAAATAACATAAACCGGCCAAAGGGTTGTTTAGGGACAGCCACTGTAAAGTTACTGTTGCCATATGGGGTAAATTAAAGAGGTAATGCAGACTATTTAGAGTGCGATACAACGTTAATGATGGTTAACAATGTCTGCTATTTAATGCTGCCAAGGTGTATATATCATAGAGATGCCGGGAAATTCACCAGCTTCAGTTGCATTTAGAATTATTCGCTAGTGGATTTATTACGTTATCAATCTAGGTTATGTAACTAAGTAACTTCCGCAATGTGAAGGCAGGTAACACCAGCGGCAAAAGTTATAAACTACTGAGCAGATCTTGAAAAATACAGCAGCTATCGTTAGCTAGTAACGTTAGCTTGTTAGCTAGCATGTTCTGTCTTACTATGATTTCCTTTCAAGCTAAACAATAAACACTGCTCACCTCATCCACGTTCAGCTCCTGCAGTGAGGGAGCATCCAGTTTTGTGGGCATGGCTGGCTGGGTGCAATAAAACTAACTCAGAAAATCAAATACCGCTGCTGAAAAAAACATTCAAGGTCCTCGTCTGACTCCAGGACGAACGACGAGGCCGCAGAGAAGGTCAGTTTACTGAGCCTGCTGCTGTCAGCTGGGGAGCGCGTTCTGATGACGCGACAGAGCGCGAGCAAACCCAGAGCCGCTGGCGCATGCGCAGTTAAGGAGCTGTAAAAAGAGAATAAGTTGGATACATTTTGTTATTTGTTTTGTCAAG
Organism: Sander vitreus; assembly: GCF_031162955.1. Classification (NCBI taxonomy): domain Eukaryota; kingdom Metazoa; phylum Chordata; class Actinopteri; order Perciformes; family Percidae; genus Sander; species Sander vitreus. The sequence goes on from NC_135870.1 coordinate 16,093,490, forward strand.
TTTCATTTCGAAAATGTTAAAATGATAAAACTGTTACTTACAATCGAACAATTGCTCTTCATGTTGAACAGTTGAAGTTGTAGTCTGGCTCGGCTCTCTGTTGCCATGGTAACGGTACACTTGGCCGTTGTGCAGTCTTGCCCCAGTCGATAAATCCCTGGTTTGTGTGCTTGTTTGTTTATTTTGAGAAGACAGGGTGCTAGAAAGTCAATGTAGTAATGGAGCTCACCGGAAGCAGTTACAAAGGAGATATAAAAAATGGCAGGTAAATGTCTGTTTCGTAACCCTATACAGCAGGATATACAACACATAAATATATATAACGTTACACACCGTTGATTCATGTTTGCTGTGCTAACGTTATGAAGAGCAAAAGTTGTCAAAGCACTGCGTGACAATCTCTTTTCTACCTCAGGATGGATGGAAAAGGAGAGTACACCTTTCCCACAGAGACAACGTATGAGGGAGAGATGAAAGATGGGATGTTCCATGGCAAAGGAGTGCTACACTTTCCAAATGGAAGTAAATATGAGGCCACCTGGGAAAACGGCATAGCTAAACAGGTGAGGAGTAGTGTGTGTGTGTCTGCATGCATGTGTGTTTCACATTGGTTATAGTTGATATTACATCTGGTCCCTTTTAGCAATCACTCACCATTATTGTCATAGTTATTAGGTTTCTCTCCTTTTTTCCTGCACAAAGCTACAGTCTCTCCTGCTCTAATTCATTCTTTCATGGGCTTTTGCCACAACAGTGATCACTCCAATTATTATCATTATTTCAGTTGTGGTTCATTTGAAATGGTAGCAGCTCTAAACCATGACTAATCGTGGCACAGACTACCCTGCACCTGCATCCATGCCAGCCCAAGAAAATCTAATTCAAAATAGACCTAAACCATCCTGCTCTGGAAATGATATCTGGTAGCTCATAGCTCACTCTGAAACTTGCATATCTCACTTTACAATCTGCCTGGGGGTTGAGTATCCTGCATTATTCTTTTTCCTATTTTAGTGAACAAATTAAACAAGCATTTTAAAGGATCATTAGCCTATCCTAAAAGGTTGATATCCACTGCGTACATATGTGTATAAGAAACTCTCAACTTCAGGAATAAATGTTTTATTAGAAATCTTGTGGTTGAGGTGTAAATGTCACTGCAACTGTTTTATCTAAACTTCATCAAAAAGTGCTTTGAAATAAAAGAGCCAAAAACAACCAACATAAGACTAACAGCAACCTCGAATTATGTCTTACGCAAGTAAATAGAATTTATTTTTACTGCACACATTTTGACACAGCATAGCAGCAAAAGCACAGGTGTAATTGATAACATTAATCAAGGCTGTATTCCACAGGTGTTCCAGGACCAAGGTACTGTGCATGCTGGCTCACTGATGTGGTTTAATGGGACGCTTACGTGAAGCTGAAGCATCGTTAATGTTATAACTTAAACCTGTGCTTCTCCTGCATGACTGGTCTGTGAGAAAGGTCTATCGAGAAGACATGCTAAATCTAGCATGCCTTGTAGTACAAATTTACCCATTAAACATTGGTCTTTCTCTTCTGAATTTATATTTGATCCCCCACCAAATAAGCACTCAAACATGTGTCAAAATGAGAATGAATGCCATTTCTATGATTGCAAATGATGTTGACATTTTGCCAGATTACTGAACAATGTATGCTTATTTTTCATTCCCAATAAGTTGTATCATCCCTCAGAAACACACACACACACACACACACACACACACTCGACATATTTTTCCACTTTCCCCTGGTGTATATACTGTATCTATGCAGATAGTTTGTTTTATCTGCTGAGGTTTTGAGATATCCATCACTAAGATTTCGGCCTTAACCCTAAAACAATGGAAGAGAATTTAAATTGTTTTGTTGTGCTTAAAGCACTGAAAAGTGACATTTGGAAACCTCAACAGCAACTTATCTTTCCAGAAACCATGTCTGGGCTATGTAGGATAACCAAGAGACCTTGCTTTCAACAGTTTTTACTTTCTGCCAAGAATAGCCCCAAGGAAAACTGCCAACAGTGAGGTCTGTGGATTATCTTTAGCATTATCGTAGCATTGCTGTTGAGTTTTTCAAATGTATTTTTTTCACTGCTTTAAGAAGCACAAATGAAACTCAATTGTACTGTGGTGGTGGAAAATGTAAATATCACAAAATTTATGTTGGCACATAAAATTGTCTCCATGGCCAGACACCACTAGGGGTAAGTGGAAAATTATGTTTTGTTTTGTGTATTTATTTATTTTTTGGTTTAAAAAAAAAAAAAGCAGAATAACAATGATTTCAACAGTGTGCTTCTTCACAAGGGGTCATTTACCTTTGCTGATGGTCTGCAGTACCAGGAGAAGGACTGGGACTACTGTGATGGTTATGACAGGCGCTTCTACAGTGAGAGGTGCAATGGACTCAGACCTGCAGGTTGGAGTTCATTTATTTGCTCATTCAGTCAGATAGCAGTGTTTCTTCTCCATCCCACTCTCAGACAAACATAATTTAGCTTGAAAATATAATGAACGTTGCCTAGCATTAAAACACTGTTAATACATTGAGATTGGGTGTTACGTTCCGGAGAATGGCGGACCCAAAAGCAGAGGCAGCAGGCAGAGTAGAGCTTGAATATTTAATGAATAAATACAAAACAAAAAGGTGTCCAGCAAAACAGTAGGCAAAGAAAAATCCAAAAATAACTGAAAGACAAAACGGGAATAACAGGGACCAAAAACACAGAGACTAAACTGACACTCCAAAACAGAAAAACAATACAATGATCTGACACAGGACAAGGGGAATACAGACTAAATACAGAGGGTAATGAGGTAACACAAGACAGGTGACACAAGGGCTGGGAAACAGGTGAAACACATTCAAAAAAGGTGGGAAAACACAAGACAGGAAGTAAAACCAGACAAGACAAAACAGAAAACCAGACTATCAAAATAAAACAGGAAACTGAGCAAAATACAAACAGAAAAACCAAAACCATAACATTGGGAGCATGTGCATGGGAGGAAAAGGAGTAACACCCAAAGCAATAACTTGACGAGCACATGTTCTATATAAATAAAAAGCTGCTTAGTGTGGTCAGAGATTCACTTCTCTGTATGGGTGTACTGAATGTGTCACAAAGCAGGAGAACTGAGCTGGCTTGATGTCTTTTTGAGCTAAACCTGGACAGCTCTTTTTACTTCAGTCCATGTTCTAGATTTTAGAAGATAACTAGATAATGTAGTTAGTAGTAATTATTACTGCTTTTTGAGTTAAGGTCTATGTCCATCAATGGCCTGACAAATAGATTGACTTTAGATTCACTTTACACATATGATCAATCCACATGGCACTCATTAAAGCCATTAGAAAGGGCTGAGATTTGAACACAAAATCATTATCATTATAATAATAAGGAATTGTGTTAGTAGTTGTACACACCGTAAGATCGCTGTTCAATACAAAATGACTGTTTCCTTCATACAGGAGAATCTCAGCTAACTGATCTGCATCCGCCACGCCTCATTCCTGATGGATGCTACGATTGTGGCGATGGTTTCTATGACCCCAATACCAGAGTCGTCACTTCCCACTCTGGCAGATTCCTCAGGAATGCAGGTGAGACACAAAATATCTTGTTATTCTCACTGTGGTAGCCCTGGCCTGTGACACCAAAGATGACTGGCTAAATAGGAGGTGCGTCTTCTAACAATGTTCATGTAACCACTTACTTTGATTCATAATAATAATCCTTTGCTACTAAATAATACCTTCCAATCTGGACATATTTTTGAACTATGTACTTACTGTGAGGTGAACAAAAGTACCACAATCCAGATAGGATACTCACATTTTCACAACATCTCTATCAGAATCAAAATCGTACCTTCTTCTCTCACTGCTTACTTTGCTCTAGTTTGTGCACATTTTTGTTTCCTCTAATTTGAGGCCAAATTGGCTCCATCTGAGTGTTGAGTAATATCCAGGCATCTTAGCCTGCTGTGCCAAAGAAAATGAGAAAGATGAAAGTCAAGAGCAAACACAAATTTCCATTTCAAATTAAGTATGTCCACTAAAGCACATTGTCAGTGATAGATTGCTGTAGGTTAAATGTATATAGTAACTTAATAAAGCAGCACCACTTAAAAATTCCAGTAATCATGTAGCTATTGATTAAATCTGTTTCCCAGAGCATGTGTGCTGTAGTATCCACCTATGGCCAAGCTAACGGAGTGCTTTGCCAGAGTGCTCTTAAAGTGGCAAATATATGAAGGTAAAACAGGCAAATCTTGTTTCAATTATTCAAAGGAAGAAATGCCCACTTAGGCCTATACATCAGTAAAATCCAAGAGTTCAAAGCCAAATCAGCCAAATTAGTACTGAGCGAGCTATTGTCTCTGTCTTGTTATACAAGATAAAAGCTCTGTGTAAGAAAACTCTACTTTTTTAAGAACAGGCCACAGAAAAGGCCTTTCTGAAAATACTTTGAAACATACCAAAGCTCTTGAATTGAATAAGTCTCAGGCAGGACCTTTGTCTTTCCCTATTTATTTTTTTTTTTTTACATAACTGCATCTCTGAAAGCATACAGTGTGGGATTTGATAGCAATGAACCTATGGAGTGATGTTAAATGGATTATCCCTAGATTCTCTGATGGAAGATTATTGCTACAAGTCATCTGATAATCATGCTTCTATAGGCTATTGCAGTCATTTCAAAACTGTTTTTTTCCTTTTGTTATTTGTCAAAAGTGGAAAATTCAAGACACATTTTTCCACTGAACGGGTGCCCAGTTTTAAAACTCCTGACTTGAAGTGAATGCAGTCTGTCAGGTGTCCAGATAGGAATTTCCAAATTCTGACATCCTCTGCTCATCTTGTCTCCTGTGATTTTACATCAAGACACAACATTTTGAATTAGGAAGCGGGATGTGAATGCAGTTTGTAAATGCATAGCTTTTAGCTCCCTAGGGTTAAATCCAGTTGGATTGCTGTGCAGGAAAGGTATTTGACAGGACCATTTTTTATTTGACACATGCTGTACAGTACCTTAACGCAGCTTTTATCACAGGTACAGTGGGGCAAAAAAGTATTTAGTCAGCCACCAATTGTGCAAGTTCTCCAACTTAAAAAGATGAGAGAGGCCTGTAATTTTCATCATAGGTACACTTCAACTATGAGAGCCAAAATGAGAAGAAAAAAAAAAATCCAGAAAATCACATTGTAGGATTTTTAATGAATTTATTTGCAAATTCCTCAGGAAAATAACTATTTGGTCAATAACAAAAGTTCATCTCAATACTTTGTTATATACCCTTTGTTGGCAGTGACAGAGGTCAAATGTTTTCTGTAAGTCTTCACAAGGTTTTCACACACTGTTGCTGGTATTTTGGCCCATTCCTCCATGCAGATCTCCTCTAGAGCAGTGATGTTTTGGGGCTGTCGCTGGGCAACATGGACGTAAAACTTCCTCCAAAGATTTTCTATGGGGTTGAGATCTGGAGACTAGCTAGGCCACTCCAGGACCTTGAAATGCTTCTTACGAAGCCACTCCTTCGTTGCCCGGGCGGTGTGTTTGGGATCATTGTCATGCTGAAAGACCCAGCCACGTTTCATCTTCAATGCCCTTGCTGATGGAAGGAGGTTTTCACTCAAAATCTCACGATATATGGCTCCATTCATTCTTTCCTTTACACGGAGCAGTCGTCCTGGTCCCTTTGCAGAAAAACAGCCCCAAAGCATGATGTTTCCACCCCCATGCTTCACAGTAGGTATGGTGTTCTTTGGATGCAACTCAGCATTCTTTCCCCTCCAAACACGACGAGTTGAGTTTTTAACCAAAAAGTTCTATTTTGGTTTCATCTGACCATATGACATTCTCCCAATCCTCTTCTGGCTTAAGCAGGGGGACACGTCTGGCACTGCAGGATTTGAGTCCCTGGCGGCGTAGTGTGTTACTGATGGTAGCCTTTGTTACTTTGGTCCCAGCTCTCTGCAGGTCATTCACTAGGTCCCCCCGTGTGGTTCTGTGATTTTTGCTCACCGTTCTTGTGATCATTTTGACCCCACGGGGTGAGATCTTGTGTGGAGCCCTGGATCGAGGGAGATTAGTGGTCTTATATGTCTTCCATTTTCTTATAATTTCTCCCATAGTTGATTTCTTCACACCAAGCTGCTTACCTATTGCAGATTCAGTCTTGCCAGCCTGGTGCAGGTTTACAATTTTGTTTCTGGTGTCCTTTGACAGCTCTTTGGTCTTGGCCATAGTGGAGTTTGGAGTGTGACTGTTTGAGGTTGTGGACAGGTGTCTTTTATACTGATAAGTTCAAACAGGTGCCATTAATACAGGTAACGAGTGGAGGACAGAGGAGCCTCTTAAAGAAGTTAGAGGTCTGTGAGAGCCAGAAATCTTGCTTGTTTGTAGGTGACCAAATACTTATTTTCCTGAGGAATTTGCAAATAAATTCATTAAAAATCCTACAATGTGATTTTCTGGATTTCTTTTTTCCTCATTTTGTCTCTCATAGTTGAAGTGTACCTATGATGAAAATTACAGGCCTCTCTCATCTTTTTAAGTGGGAGAACTTGCACAATTAGTGGCTGACTAAATACTTTTTTGCCCCACTGTACATGCATGGGGATGTTTTACAATCTTGCAGGACTATTGTAAATGCATTTCAGAAATGCAGGAAGCATTCAAATCAGACAATATTTTGGTATTCTTCCATCTTCAGAAATCAGACACACTGCAGCATCAATGTCTGGATCCTCATCCGATGATTCTGACTTTAATATTACAAATGCAGACGTGTCAAGATATGATTCATGGCAGAATTTAAGGTATGACACAAGCTCCCCTATGGTAAAAAAAACTATTTCTGGGCAGTATATTTGTATTAAGATGAGCTACTTGCAACAAGTGGCTTGTGCAATATATCACAAACACTACCTATATGCGCTCTCCCTCTTATCTTGGTATACAATTCTTGAGAAGAATGCTCCTTTATCCTGTATGGATATATTTTTCAAGGCACATTTGTCAAAGTGGGTGTGAAGACAGAATTTATTGCCTCATGGCTTCCGTCCAGGATGAGTGCAAGGATGATGGGACACAGGGCAGACCCACCCTCCCAGAGGGGACGCTTGCTACAGAGAGGAAAGAGGAAGGTGCTCCCCATGTAGCCGCTACAGCTGGTGAATGTAGGACAAGGAAGACAAAGCCTCACATCTAGAAAAGTTGCAAAAATGATTCGTATGGAACTGGTTTGAACTGCAGACGATTCAAGTTTTACCCCCTGAACTGTACGTTGCTAGGAAATATCAGGCTAACTTTACTCCCTGGCCAAAACTGACCTATATTGCGAAGCCCTGCTCTCCTTAGTTACTGTTGCTAACTTGGACAAATATTCCTTCCTGGCATTGTGCCAGGTAGCAAAACAATAGGATCTGTTACTAATATCCCCCAAGAGGTTAAAGATTATTTTTGGAGTTGAACCGCTTTCTTGTCATCAAGAAGCTGCTGAGACGCCTGCATGCATGTATGGAGGGATGTCAATAATACTGGTACAGCATGTAAAATGTAGGATAGTGGAAATGGAGGGTGGTGATAGTAAGTGTGTCAGTTGGAATTATTAAGTGGGAACCTCCCATCACATGTGTGTCCAGAGGGTTAAATGTAAGATGCAACATCTCAGAAACAAATACTATACTGATCCTGGTACAGTTACTTCAAAAGGCCCATTAATTGTCAGGTTGGTGGTTTCCACATGTCAAAGTACAGTACTCTCAAGCAAGACACTGAAACACAAAGTGCTCCCCAAATACAAGTCAGTTTGGATAAAAGTGTTGAATGAATGTAACACAAACAATACTAACAAAAAATTGGATGATTGACCTTCTTTATGGCCTGCTCAGCACATAAGAAACCAATGTACACTAAACTGAGACCGATTCTAACTGGTCCACTCAGCAAGTCCTGCAAAAACACATTACTCATTGATTTCGGGAAAGGACCAGGAAGCATTTATATAGATTAGGAGTCGTCGTCACTGGGTGTTAAAGGTCCAGTGTGTAATGTTTTTAGTTGTTCATTATCAAAATCTGTGTTGCCCGTTCACAAACTTGTCCTTTTTCGTGAATATTTACCACCACCATCAATTCCAAGTATTCCTTTTGGCTTGAAATTTTACATTTGCGTTTGCATGAACTGGGGTAGACGCTCCATATTCATGCGCCATCTTGAAATACGTTAGCCAGTAAGGGACATACAGGACATACTGCTCCGCCTTTCGCGTTTTCGCTGTCACATGATAAACTCACAGGTGCTGCTAACGGGTATCGTCGTTTCCTGGCCCCGGCAAGTTTGAAGAAGGAAACATGGAGGACCACACTAGAGGATGGATACCCGAACCGAGCCCGTCGGGACCCGGCCGTACCCGGTGGTACCCGGCGGGCCGGGCCGGGTTTGTACAGATATTTAGAAATGATGTTCGGGTCGGGCTCGGTCACATCAGCACAATAAGGCATTGAACATTTTAAATTAAACTATAAAGCTTATTAACGTGCGCTTGTTACCCCGTGTGCACTGATGCGCTCATCGGTTGACATTTCTGAATGCCCTACAGTTTCTTAATAAAAGTGGGCTTTCCACACAAACAAATGTAGGCTAGGACATGTGTCATTAGTATGAGAAAAAAAAAAAAAAAGAGATTTTAACTGTGTCGGGCTCGGACATAAATATCTTAATGCCTGTCGGGTTCAGGCCGGGTTCGGTTACTGCTCTGTAGGACGCGGGCCGGGCTCGGACAGAAAAATGCGGCCCGATCCGCGCTCTAAACCACACGTATTCAAAATCCAAATTTCAGAAACAGAAGTCTTCTTCCTCGCCCAGAGAAAGAAAAAGGATATTATAAAGAGCAAGAGACCGGCGTCATCAGAAAAAAGCGTGAAGGCTACCGTAGCTGTAATACGTACTTTGAACTGCGTGCCGCGAGAGAGTTGATTGCGATATATGATCTCAACTCTAGATGGGAGAAATTCCCACACATTGGACCTTTAACCAAAATTACTCTGAGAAAATGCTTTTTAACCGATTGATGATAACAAGTGCCCTCCTTTACTGACACACGTGAGATATTGGAAGTTGCTTCCTACTGTATCTTCTTGTTTGGGAGAAAATTATCTTGAAAAACTATTTCTTTTATAAATAGTCTGTTAAATTAGTTTTCTGATTCAATTTAAGGAACGAAATGTCATTCACTCACAGAATCTTGCTTTATTTTATATCTACAATTCCAAATTTCATTCGGGTTTACAGCTTTTAAGAGGCAGTGAGTCACACCATCATCCAAACCAATATTTCGCTGATTGGTTTGGATGATGGGCTTAGAGATTCTTAGTAGTTTTTATAAACAAACAAACAATCTATAAGAAAGTAGTCAGACAGGTAATTTGGATAAAAAGTCACCTCCTGCAATACACAGAAGACAGAAAGAAAGAAAGAAAGAAAGGACTTTGTGTGTGTGTGTGTCAGTGATTGCAGGTGGTGAAAGATGAACGGTCGGGGATCACAGACTTTGTTTCTGGCTGATGTTCATCCCAACCTTCTTCTTGTGTCCAATTTAATACCACAGCAATTAGTCATTCGGTATTACACTGCAGTTTTTCGTCTCTTCAACTCATCTCTCACTCGGGTGGGTAAACTAGGGAGTGTGAAAAGAAGAATAACATGTCAGTACACTGCACACTACTTGTTAAGTAGCATATTAGTTGGCATAGTGGATGAGCTGGCAGACTAATCCATACATTTTTAAACACAAAACACTGCTTGTTAAGCAAGAAATAAGTCAATGATTGAAATTTGAATTATGATTTGATTTCTATTTTTTTATAAAGATCATTACAACAAACATGTTGTTCCACTCTATCACCCCACTGCGTGATAGTTAACCAGCCCATCTTAAATAAAGCCAACAGACTACAACACAATGAAACGATTACTGTAAACCTGAAACACAAATCACATAATCAACAAACAACTCCAAAAGGCTATTTTTATTCGCTTTCAAACTTCCAGAGACACATAATTGAACTTCATTTGTCATTGCTGATGAAGATTGTTACTTAAGTTTGAAGGTATAAAATAAAAAATTGCATTACTCTAAAACTGTAATTAAAGAAGAATGAGGGGAAAGATACATAGGCCACATCTGCACAATCAAATCTCCACCACTGACTGATTAAGCGTTACTGTTATTACAAACAAACACACACACACACACGGTCAGTTGTGTATATTCTCTCTTGGCAACAGGCAGCAACAGTCGGCAGCGGTGCAGGAGGCTGCAGCAGCTCCAGCAGGGGCCATGTGTTGCCATATTGTTTGTAGCACTTTCCTGTTTCTGGAATAACCGCTTCCCTTTGAAACTCTGCACAGAAAAGAGTTCCACACTGAAAACATTCCACTGCCAAGGAAAACACCTCTGGTGACCAAACCACAGCCCCTCCCTTTGTCCCCGTCCAGCCGAGGTGTTTCACAGACAGATAAAATCAGCCGAGGCCCAGGGGAGTGGAATATATCCATATCCTTTCCTGAAACTCTAATTTTTCATACATCTTAGAGAGAAATAATTCACCATAAAACAGGATTTGCATGTTAATCCTGTGCGCTGTGACAGATGGATGAATAACTTTAAAGATCAGTATCTCTCTTTCAAGGCTAGAAACCGGAAAGCCGCCGTTGTTTTCTGTGATGTCATTAAGACACAAAAGCAAAGGCTGCTCCTCTTGCAGTGAATTGGAGACAGATGACTTATACGTGTGCATTTGAATGTTTATTTGAGCTTTCACATTTAGGTAAGTTTGATTGCACTGTGGTGCCTCCACTTGGAAACCACAAAATGCGCTTACATTAGCACATATGACCCGGGATAAGTCCACTAAGTTGAGCTCCTCGCCTTGGTTGGTGGACCAGGTTCAGATTTTGACATCACAGTGAGTGTCATAGCTCTCCTGTTTCTGTGAATACTGTACTAATACTAAGTCCAGCAGAATGTGATCATTTCTTATGCAAATCACTATGGTACAAGTGTGTGTGTGTGTGTGTGTGTGTGTGTGTGTGTGTGTTAATTCGCACCCATTGAGCTGGAAGGAAACACTTTTCCCTCCGAGTGTATTTTAAGGATTAAGATAAACAGACTTTAACAAGGTGCCATTATCGCTTCCACACACACTCTCTCCTGTGTACATTGCAAAAAGGTCATCCATGCAGGTTATTACAGTCGAGATGGCTATCAACCAGATATCTAATAAACAAGTGTGTTTAGTGTGCTGCATTTCACTAAAGGTGCAAAATGGTGCCTGAAATTTTCCCTACAAATCTGATGTATCATTTACTTCAGAGAACCATAGTACGATTTCATGCATTTATTTCCGTTTTTATCAGTCAACCTGCAATATCCCAATTCACAGAACTGATGAAAAGAGTCATTAGATAGGTCTATAAGTTAAATGTATTGACTTACAAAAACTGGTAAATCACAAAAATGTCCTGCTGTCCTTTCGATTGCAGGAAATTACCTAAATATACCAGCCACCTGTGCCCTCAAATAACCCAAGGTACCAATTACATATGCCTTAAATCCTGCGATAAACGCTGCTATACAATCTCAAGAGGGCAGAATTACAGCAACTATGAAAATGTCCCAATCTAATTATCATTAAGGCAGGTTGTGGTTTGTGGTTAATTGAGGTCAGTATAAACGTAACGACGTATAGGCTTCAATAATTACCTTCTCCGTTAACAAATGCGTCACAAAGACTGTTTGCGGGGCAGCTGTCCGCGTGTCCGATAGGCCTGTACGTTCAATTGAGCTCCCGATCAGAACAGGTAGAAAGGAAAGAGACGCACAGAGAAAGAGAGGAGCGGGGTGTTTTCTACGTGAAGTGGCTGTTAGTGTTCACGCCTGGCAATTACACACAATCAGTCCAGAGCTGCAGACCTGCTCCCCTGTACAATGGAGCCCCGCGCGCAGTGGAACCTGGGGGTGAGGCCCGCGTGCTACTCAAGTGCGTGCAGCTGCGAGCGCTCCAAGGAAAGCTCACTTCCCCTGCAATTAGCTACTCATTTCAGTTTTAACAATGCAAAACTGGTTTATTATCAGCTCCTCTGGCAGTCGTTTCGCTTTAAAAAAAAAAAAATCGGTGTCTATTTTTTGGGGGTTATTATTTATTGGTGTCTGAAGTGGCTCTGAGAAGTTATTTTCTCCTAATTGTCAGGCTTATCTTGATTTGACAAATTTACCCGAGACTTGAATGGCACTTCACTGTTGCAGCCTCACACAGAAAATGGCCTGTGGTTTAATTATGCAGGCTACTGGTTATTAGGGTTTTGATTTAAACGCTTTACCTTTACACTTCAATCTGCGGTTTGTATTTTTTTCCCCTCATTTAATCATAGGTCAAACGTTTAAAAAACAATTTAATTTTACTGCAGACTTTGTTTCCATTACTACTAACACCTATTCTCAATCATTTCAAATTAAATCTTTCCAACAGATGACTCGGAACATGAGTGGATTGTGCGGACTTGTCGGAAAGCTTGGGATGAGGTTGCTGGCGTTGATCCTGAAAAGTCTGTTGCAACAATTCCTGAAGAGACCAGCAATATCAACTGATATTCATTTTACTTTATTTGTATCTATAGCCTATTAAAACTACAGGAAATGTCTTTATTTGTTTGTCTTGTGGGCTATTATATGTCTGTTTGAGACAAATACTGAAAGAAAAATATGCTTCTATGACTATATTGACCTATTTTAGTCCTTATTAGTATACTTAGTTAGTATACATTGTCGGAGTTATAATAAATATTATAATGGAGCTATGACATTCATAGTCTATGTGTCAGTAAGTAAGATATTAGGTTTCATGCCGCAGGTCATCAATGAAAAGTGTAATAGTCATATTTTGTATAATAAATAAATGCATAATATTAGCAGGATATGACCCATGCATTGTCTCCAAATCAACATAGGCTATTCCAAATCATATTGCCAATGTTCAGGCTGTTAACGGGATACAGTTCTGCTGTGTGAGGGTCATGTACTCCCTTTAACATATAATCAGTCTTTAGAACAGGATATGTTGGGGTATGATAGCCCCTCAATCACCTAAACAACTTCACCAGTTCAAAGATGAAAATAGCATTTATAAATAAGACATCAAGTATTTTATAGGCAGCTGTCCTTTGGACAAAGATAATTTCTTCCATTACACCATTCTTGCTTCATGGCAAATACACGCTCAAAAAAATGCAACACACACAATGTACACTATCCACAAAAATAAGAATTAAAGGATCAAACATCATGCATAATTACAAAACATATAGAGCATACAACTACTTCATATTTATTTATTTTATTTGTACATTTGAAAAGTCCTATCCAGTTGCGCCTAATTTAATCTTGGTGCCAAATGTCCATGTTGCTTTGTGCCACAAAAATAAAAGTGAATTTTTTGCGTCATTAATTTATCCTCACAAATGATCCAAACCCACAAAAATATCACATTCTATTTTATTGCATTTTAGTACACAAAACATTTATGATGCACAGTCTATCAAATAAACTTTTTTGTTTGATTTCATTTCATGTTTTTTGCAAAACAAAACAATTTCAGAGGGAAAAAGTGCTTTACAGGGATTTACCATCTCAATAAATACAAGGACATTGAGGTCTTGTTGGATCCTGTTCTTCACACAATGGCCATGGCATAAAATACAGATGCACACTCTCTACCCCTGCCAACACACACACACACACACACACACACACACACATACACACACACACACACACACACACACACACACACACACACGCACACACGTCTTACTATGTACAACACCAGTCTGTTTCATATTGTCCATAATGTACCAAGACACCAAAACTCCATTTCCCTCTTTGTGTGAAAGACACACACACACACACACACACACAGAGGCTAAACAAGCAACCTTAGAAATTATAAATTAGTGACAATACACGTGTTTGGAAATATGAAAATATGTAACTTGTAACAGATTTTGTAGGGATATGTAGTTTGACTAGTATGCTCATCTCAGACTTCCTCGTTTCTCTGTCAGTTTAAAGAAATGTAACAGGATTGTGGCGGCCTTAAATCTGTTAGCTTCTAATGTTACAGCCAGAATTTAATAACACAGAGGCCCAGACATTGTGCTTTGTGGTTTTCTTCGTGATAAAACGTCAAGATGCTGATTTTCTACCAATGGAAAATTTAAAATCCTCGTAAAAAGAAATCTTTGTTTAGAGACGAATTACAGGCAGGATTTTTTATTTCGCTGATTCACCTCTGTAAAGTTTTTTTTTTTATAATTGAAAAGATAAGGCACACAATATTTTCATTCTTTAACAAAAATCTAATTCTAGACCTACATTTCAGTGGAAAATTTACCAAAACTGTAACTAGGATGTTTCTGTTTTTTTGTGATGCCATTCCTAAAATAAACATTTCAACAGTTCAACTTATTTCATTTACATTTATGTTTCCTTCATGGTTGCTTAGAGAGAAAAGAGTGAGGAGTCTTACCTCTAATGTGGTCTACTGTGTGTGCCGGGCCCCTTGGGCCACAATGACAGTTCCCCCTTAAGTGTTCCCTTCGTTGTTTATCTTCAGTATTCTGACAGCACTCAAGAGGCTTCAGTCCTGCTTCCTTGCTCAGTTTCATCCCTTTAAAACTCCCTTCCTCCTTCAAGTCAGATGATGGCTGGGTAGAGTGGAGGATGCTGTACATGTGAAGCAAAATGGGTCCTTTAGGTGGTGTAAAATACAGTCTGTTTCTTTCCCACTAATGATAAATGCTTCACGATCACCTTGACAGAGTGGCTGCAGGTGGGATATTCCTGTCCTCAGAAAAAAAAGATAAAACATAATGACGGATGTTTCTTAGTTTCATTCTTCCATTTCTCTTTTTGTTTCCGAGTGGGCATGGCTCCTGTAAGATGTGTCTGTTCTCCAAGCTGACTCCTGCATGACCTCCGGGTCAGCTCTGTAGACGGCAGTGATAGGAGATTAAGGGTTAGGATCCGGAGGTTTAGGGGTCTTAAGGGTCATAGTGGTGGAGCGCTAGCGGCTGAGGGGAAGCTGGGGCAACGACATGGCCTGGTGAGGGTGACTCTGAGAGGTCAGCATGGAGAAGGGATGACCTGGGGAGCACACAAGAACACAGAAATAATGAATCAAAGAATAGTTACTATAATTAACTATTCACTGCACAAAGGTTGACTACAACTCACTGTCGATATACCCGTGAAGGGCCACCATGCGCGCCCGCTCAGGACTGCCAAAGGGGGAGTAATGCAGCTCATCGGGCAGGGATGAGGGTATCCTGGACTGGGGGTGACCTGGAGGAGCCCCACTGTGCTGGGGCGTGTGCTTTTTGTGTCTTGCTCTGCAGTTTTGAAACCACACCTATGAAGACGCAATGTAACCAGACATCATGTTGCTATATTCTTAAAATCGCAATATGTTGATTTATTTCAAAAGTACATTTCATAAGAATCAGAAATGACAGACATAATATTGACAATATATGTATGTGCATACCTGAACATTTTACTATGATATATTAGCAGTTTAACATAATCTGACCTTTTTCTTATTTTAGTCATTGCATGGCTAGATCAAGTAGGTGTTTGTATGTTGCTGAATTATTTCAATACAACCTTGCCATAACATAAGTAGATTCATTAGTACCAGAAGAAAGTGGATTTCTGTGTACTGACCTGTATAACTCTCCTGCTGAGGCCCGTCATGTCGGCTAGTTTCTGTAGCGTCTGGGCATCTGGATTATTGTCCTGGGCAAACTGAGCCTGCATGATCTGCATATTGAGACATATTGACTGCATATCAGATATAGAGAAATCTATACAGAGATCATTACAGAGTTAAAATGTAGTTCAAATGTGGTGAGAGTGCTGCACATTTACAAAATAAGCTGCAAGTTGTATTAGAAACACATTGGTTTTCAGCTGAAATTGGTGTGATTTGTGTGTGTGTGTGTGTGTGTGTGTGTGTGTGTGTGTGTGTGTGTGTGTGTGTGTGTGTGTGTGTGTGTGTGTGTGTGTGTGTCTGACCTGTAGCTGTTCAGCAGTGAAGGATGTCCGTGCCCTTTTGGCCGGTTTGGGCTGACTGTCCTGTTCTGTTGGAACTGCTCCTTCTAATGTGATGCCATTGCCTGAAAAACACAATGGCAGACACGTGAGATAACAGACAAACGTGTTGAATAACATTTTAAAATGACTAAGATAGTCCCAGGAGATGGATTTGAGCCAGAGGACTTGGACACCATATCATAAAGGGACTTTTTTTCTTCAGTTGGGACCCAAATTTGAGGGTCTTGAGCTCTTGTGACATGACCACTGAGAAGTCAGAAAGAAGCAGGCCAGACATATTACATCATCAATGATATAAGAAATAAATCATACAAAGGTGAATTATGTAGTCATGATTTTGCTCACAAATTCAGATAACCTCAGTTTCGGGAGGACTCTTGAGCAAACATCTGGACAGCCACAGAGAACCATTAAAGTAAATTTGCCAGAACCACTACTCACCACTTTCAGCCGCTCGTTTGAGGTTCTCCACCATGGTGTCATAATGGATCCTACACAGGACTTTCTCCTCCACCAAGCCAAACTCCTCTCCCGTGGACAACTGCCTCTTACACGAGTAGCACGCAAAACATGCCAAGTGGTATGCGTTTCCCCTTGCACGGCGCACCCAGTCACTGGCGTATATCTGCCGCCCACAGCGGGCACACTTAGTACCAAACCTACTGTGAGAGAGAGAAAAAGAGAGCAGAGGCAGAGGAGGAGAAACAGAATGAGGAATTAGGGGTTCATTGATGGGGTAAAAGCAACATTTCGGTAGAGAAAATTGCAGCGGTAGATGATCTTTTAAATCTAATCTCGAGGCCCAACATAGTACACACATTATTAAACATAATGAATTAAACATGCACAGACATCCTTTTCTTTGAGAATATGTTGAGAGAGCTGGAGTTGAAAATAAGTGATTTTTAAACTTGAAGTTTTGGCAGAACTCAAAAGGTTTAAGGAAGAAACCTTGGAGGAGGATGTGGCCCTCAGAAAAGACTCCTGACTGTGGCTGCAAGCTGAGCCTTGAATGCAAACAAACCAACACCTGCAATTTCCTGGCTGATGCATGAAGGCCCTGACATATACACGTGCACACACACAAACACAGAACTGCGCACACACCAGGGAACAAACCGACACACATGTAAACCAGGGTGGATTTACGCACAGTGGAAGATGAAGAAAAACTTATATGACATCACTCTAGATCGCCCCGCTGTAACTGATAGCAACAGTGAGGTCAGGCGGCATATAAACCTAAACCACCTGACTTTACTGTTCTGAATGGGTGGGTGGATGAAAGAGAAATGGACAGAAAGTTATGGAAAGAGAGAGGCTAGGCAGGGAGCGGGTTAGTGAACATAAGTTTGTTAAGTCAGCAAATGCTTTAAAAATAATTCCTCATGAGCTCAAAACAAGATATCAATATCCCAAAAAAATGTGATCTCATCTTTTGAAATATTTGATAAAAATGTGATTGAGGACAGAATGAGACAAATACAAGGGTGAGAAAACATAAGGAGAGAGACAAAGTAAAGTTAAAAAATGTAAGTATTCATAATCTTTCAGAGATAGTGTGCATAAGTCCCTCTCACAATGTTTTTTTGACTTCCCTAGCCTGTCTGTGGCCCCCAGGATTATCCTGTCCCATTTAATCCTACTAAAGATGAAAATCCTTTAAAATGGGTCACACATATATAGTTAAAAAAAATGTAAAGGCTGAATAGTTACCTACAACAGCTAGGCACTGTCATTTTTTGCAAACAAATTCAAAGAAGAGTGAAAAATTAATTTGTTGGGGACTATTTTCAGCTGCGGATTAATAAACATTTGATGTTTTAGCGAGTATTTACAGCAGCAGGACGGTGTAGAATTAACCTCATTATAAACCAGTGCAGTTAATCGTGTCATGTCACTTAGTGAAACGGTGTGGCTCAATAATGTGTTTATAATAGTTTTAGTACAGCAATGGAGGTCTGTGGCAGAGAAGAATAGATACATTCCAATTCTGGTGAAGGAGGCAGGATTTGTAAGCAGCCTGAGAGAAAGTTCTGCCTCAAGGGTAAAACAGGGGCAAGAAGCATAACAGCTCACTTTATTTTAGCTCAAATTAATAAAATTTCCATATTGATGGGATTGTTTTGTAAAAACAGGCATTAACACATATCGAGAGCTGATGGCTGACTCAACATTTTTACTAATTCATGTAGCTTTTTCTTCTTTAATTCAGCAGAGCACAATATCAAGAGCAGAGATAAAGAGAAAACTCACACAAGCACATCATGAGCCAAATTCAAAGAGCCGTCGGTAGTTGAAACGTATGAAGGATGCAAGAACTGCTGAAGGCAGGATGAAAAGAATAGACATGAGGAGAGGAAGTAAGTGGCTGAGGGAAATAGTAAAGAGCGTCGATGGCAGAAAGAGAGAGCAGGGGGGACGGAGAGCACGAGGGTTGCCAAGTGAGTGGGTTTGGCAGTGTATCAGTGCACTCAAGCTCACTCTATCTGAGATGAAAGCATACTATAGCCCTGACATCTCACAAACTCGTACCCCTCCTCATGTATATGAGCTTGTTGTCCAGAAGTTTAATTTTTCTGCATGTAGTATGGTAGATAATATTTATAGGTCATCATTAAATGCCTGCTGTTTGAGCATCTGCCTCTTATCTGTCTCATTCTGCATCTGTCTGTCTGCCCTCCTAGTTTTTGTTATCACTGTCAAGTAATGCAACAATGTCTAAATATAAAAAGAGCACCTACAATCCCAGGCCTGGCATTCCTCATAACAAACAAATTCAGTTTAGCATTAGAGCAGTGAGAGAAGTGTTTGTGGTGATCTTGAAATACAATTAGCTGGCATAGCACTTACAGAGGGCTTAAGATGTCACAGATATGTGCAACTTAACCAAAGAAATTCTTATAACCCAATAATGCCATTCCGGAGACACATCGACTCCATGGCTTACTGTACTGTGTGTGCGTATCACTTCAGATTGTTATGGAGAATTCCAGGCCAGGGTTTCTACAGTAAAAGAGGCAAACATTGTGGAACATTGTGGCTAATCTAGCATGACAGCTTGTCAGTTTCATGCTCCGAGACAGAACCCAGAAAAGCTACAAATCATCCCTTGTTTAACCCCCTCCTTCTCCTCTATCTTCATCTCCTCAGACCCCTCCCTTCCTTTTTTTGTATCTTATTTCGTCTTTGTACCAAAAACCTGGTGTTTATTTTGGAGCAATGTCAATCCTCACATCCCCCTGTATCACTCACAAGAGGAAAAATCCTACACCGCAAACTCCCTTTTCCCCCAGTCCTCTCCTATTTGCTCCCCTTCTTTCGTCTAATCTTTACTGCTTTTATTTTTTTTTTTTACAGTAATTCACCTGCTGCTAAAAGAGCTGAGGACTGAGGGCTTGAGGAGGTACACGTTTTTTGGATTATTTCTGATGTGCTATGAGAATACTAATCTCTATTAGATTTGTCCTGAGAGAGTTCTTGCTTGACTGTGCGGTTTACAACGCGAGGTTCGTGCTAGGCTGCTTGTATGGGAATCTAAGATGAGGAAATGATCTAAGTACTTTACAGAAAACATCTTTTAACAGATTTAACATATTACCAGGCTTTAGCATATTAACCCTTCACAAGAGAAACCTTGATTTTTTTGATTCTCTGTTCTCTGAGACTGCAGTAACAGTTTTCTTTGTATCTTTGTAATCGGCTTTACAAAATGAGGAATCTATTTCATTGCTTTGACTGAGCAGTCTTTATTTAAATGTGTAGCATTGTGTGACAGATGTCTTATTA